>NC_067407.1:42162505-42482227 GCF_009764475.1 Pristis pectinata
CATGGTGCATCATTCTGTTATTTCATTTTTCAGCCCACTGTTTTCAGAAAGATGGGAACAAAACCAGGAGAGAGCAGTACCACAAAGTGGACCACAGAAATAAAGCAGTGGAGGAGACAGATCACATATCAAAGTCCACGCAAGGCTAACTGAGAGTCATTTCCTGCAATTTCAGCTGCACATGAATGGATGATGCAAGAGAAATAGTACAGTCTTAAATGGTGTGCATTAGAATAGGGCATGGTGTAGCAGAATAATAATCCATGAAGCTACCAAATAAATAGGAATTTGAAATACACATAGCTGCTCCACAGAAAGTTTATCTTAACCATCAACTCCGAGTGAAGTGAAGAATGAAATTACATGAGAGAAAGAGGTTTACTTTGTCGGCAAAAAGTGCTATTAAAAATACTAGGTAATGAGTTGCAGTAAAGAGGTTCAAGAGAGCAGCTGGAAGTTCTCCAACAATATAGTCGTTCTGACACAAAGAGACTTGTATTTTCTAGCTTTTACTTTGAAATGGCCTTTTATCAGAACTAGAAAAAGTTATTTCAAGCATTTTCTAGTTTCATTTCTGATTTCCAGCATCTGCAGTTTTTTTGCTTCATGAAATATCAATGCTATTTGGTTGATTCCTGGAACAATTTTCAGGGACAATCTTCTACTTCCAAAATTTATTGTTTTTTTTGGAAGGTGATACTTTAGGTGCATGGCTCAAGACTAAAAATTTCATAGCAAGCATTTGCTTAATGTTTCAATTTTGCAATTGCCATAGTAACATTGACTACAATGCCTACCTTCACAGTCCCTGGACCTTCACAGTGATGGATGTAGTAAAGGATCGCCGGGATATACACAGTGAAGTCTGCAACAAGCACTGAACAAAATTGATAGTGTGTTAGAAATGTAAATGAGAATCTTTCTGAATAGGATAAAAAATACCTCAAAATCCAAATGGTGCAACCCCATTCCACGACCTCAACCTTTGATAATGTTCTTCAAATGTTGAACCCACATCCTATTTGCTTTAACAGGTTTCCTTAGCAATTTGCTCAATATCTCTAACACCATTCAACAGGTGTCAGTTACTACAAAGTACTTCCTCCAAAGGCCACTGATTTCATCAGGTTTGTTTCTAGACAACCAGTAGGCATTAAAAACACATTTTTCACCATTGGAAAGTTTCCTTGAATAGGACCTGGGATCAATGATTAGGAAACAATCATTTTACTACTTTCCCTTTCTTTCACCAAGAACTCCAGCACTATTTTCAGTGCAACCAACACCACCCTGACCGAGACCATTTAACTCTACACACACCAAAGATACAACTTACGACATTTCAGCTTGCATGGAGTATAGATTTCTCAATCTCTCAAACCTGTTCTATTCCCTACTCCATTTGTCTGCCTTTGCTGTGTATCCCACGAAATTCTAAAACATTTACCATTCTCACTCTTGAATATTTCATTAACCCAACATCCAAAACTACCCGGGGAAGAGTATTCCATATTTCCACAAACATTTGTGCCAAAATGTTCTGATTTCATTCCTACAAGATCAGAAGCTCACTTTACCAAATGGATCATGGAACTCAGCCCATTTCCTTGTGTGAAAACTCCTATTTGGTTTTTCTTCCCGCCCTTAATTCCTGAGCTTTTAATGAATACAGTCTGAAACTGGCCCATTTTAAAGTGAGAATGGTCTAGCAGGCTGCAGCAACCCAACATTCAGTAACGCGACCCTGAGGAAAGACATAACTGGGTCAAGCTGCTGCCGACTCCATTCCCCTTTCACTTCTACCGCTTTAGTCCATCTCAACTTCAATGTGTCTTTAGTGTATGTAGGGGAGGAGGGAAGAGTTCTTTTTGATCTGGATAATCTAAAATGATTGTGCAGAAATTCAGAGCTAACTGGAACCCAACCGGCACTCTCAGAGATCACAAGCAAATAGCCAGTAGAAGAAATGGAAAAATTCCTGTTGGTGCAGTAATGGACATTTATTGCAGCATTTCCAGTGTGTCACGTTCCTTTTAGATTTCTGAAGTCTGTTGTAATTTTCTTTGTTCCACCATGGGTTCAAGTCCACCATTTCATACCATGGGGTCAGCTTATCCAACCGTGGCTCACTATATTACATCAATGCCATTTGCTTCAGTCTTTTGCCTCCCCCAACCAACACTCCATTCCCACCCACTTCACATGAGTATCGTCTATCACAAAGTATCATTGGTCAAGCAACTGCCTTTTGATTCTACCTATTGATCCATGTCATGGTTTAAAGCGATGGGTCAGACTGCGATAACACACTGTGGTTCAATGTACTGTGGATAGGACTCACTGTGTCCAATACGCCAGACCAAAGTGATTTGTAGATATTTGGAGGTTCCCTGCTCAAAGCATTGGTTGGAAACCTCTAATATAATATCAGTCAATAGCACTCCAGTACAAGGAATAATCACCTCACTCACAGGTATCAGACACTTCAGATTTGCTTTTCGTCAACAACTTAAACTTTTCATGTGTGGCACAGGGAGAAAAATAATACCTGTAATCTGGCCAGTACATCCACATGACCCGCAAAATTCTCAAGATCACCAACTGGACAGGTGTTAATAAATGTTGACCTAAGGCACTGGGCAGAGGGTGCTGCAGCAGAATGTTCAGTCCCAGACTATGTCCAAGAGTAATTTATATATTTTTTCTCTTTAATCTTCAAAAGGAGAAGCTGCACAACATTCAACATCACATGAATTAATCCACAACCATCATAAATGTATAGCTTCCATCAAGTTGTATTGTTTATTCCTTATTATAAGGATATGTTTTCGTGATTTTCCCCATGTATTTAATTTTAATGCCTAAATTTCAGTGTTTGTCATTCCTACCTATATGTTCAAGCCATGAGCTGCCAAATTAACATTAGTCACTACCACATGTGCTGAACAAATTTGTGGATATCTGATATTATACTTCTGACATTGACAATCTGAGAGGGTCTTCATTTAATAATTTGGTGGCCCAAACAAGGAAGGACAAAACATTCCAAAAGCCCGTGTAATTAAGCATCTACCAGTTTATGAAAGTGGGAATGTTTACAAAAATTGAGCCACGTGTCAGAGTGTCCACCTTTTTCACTGCCCTCACTGTTACAATGTTGATATGGTTGTTTCTGAAAAGCATTTGGTCGATGACAAACCAGAAGTGGTGGAGGACTCAATGAGAATGGTGCTCTTGAAGATTAGGATATACCTTCTATTGTATAGGATGATCATAACCTGGCACTTAAGTGACACGAATAATAGTTGCCAGCCCCAGTCTGAATACTCTGGAGTCATACAACATGGAAACAGGCCCTTCAGCCCACCACATCGGCACTTGGAACATAAAGCAACCATCTATACTAATCCCATGTTTTTCCTCTCACCTCCCCATCAACTTCCCTCAACCACTTGCCATCCTACACTATGGATAATATACAGTACCAATTAACGTGTCTTTGGGACATTGGAGGGAACCAGACCACCCAGGGGAAACCCATGCAGTTACAGGGAGAATGTGCAAACTCCACACAGACAACACCCAAGGTCAGGATCAAATGAAACTCTGAAGCTGTGAGGCAACAGCACTAATCACTGCACCACTGTGCCACTTTTTTCCCCCCTTATTACTCCATCAACAGAAGCTTTGAAATCATCAAAAAAGAGACAAGCTGATGGAAGAACATTGCTGGTGAAGCATTCTGCTTCTCCCCATACCCCTACCAAGATTTGGAGTTACCTCTAAAGTTCTTAGTTACCTGTTGCTCTCATGAACAGTTTGTGCCCAAGGCTCTCAAACCCACGAGATGTATGAAGAGCAATCCACTCAGGATTTATCGATTCAGCTCTGAGTAAAAAAAACATGAAAAAAGTTTTACTTTTTTTTAAATAAATGTGTAGCCTGAGGAAAAGATATCCAAATATTAATATTTTCTTTCCATTTTCCACTCCTGCCCCAAAAGTATGAAGGCCCTCAACGACAACCAAGTGCACAACCTGTAAACAGGAGGCTGAACAGTGAATAAAAGAACTTGAGCTGCCCTCAACTATCGAAGAACTCACTCAAGCTACTTGCTCTGTGAGATTCATAAATAAGAACATGCAAGATGTATAAAAAATTCCACATCGGAGATTCATGTGCAAAATTAAAATACTTGGGATTGGTTGAAATATACTGGCATCAATTGAAAACTGGTTGACAGAAAAGAAACGGAGCAACAGTAATAAATATTTTATTTGGGGTGATCAGCAATGACAAATGGAGTACCGCAGGGATCAGTGATAGGGTCCAGCAATTCACGATATGCATCGCTGATTTGGGCAAGGGGACCAAATGTGATATTTCTAAGTTTGCCAATGACAGAAAACTGGATGGAATTGTGACTTGTTAGACCGATACAAAAGTGCTTCAAGGCAATTCAGACAAGTTGATTGAGTGGGCAAATACACATGGCAGATGCAGTACAAAGTGGATAACTGTGAAGTTATCCATTTTGGGAGGAAAAACAGAAAGGCATCATTATTTAAATGGTGATGTCCAAAAGGATCTGGATGTTCTTGTACACTAGCCACCTAATGCAAACATTCAAGTGCAACAAGCAGTTAAGAAAGAAAATTGTATGTTAGTCTTCAGAAAGAGGATTAGAACATCAGAGCAAAGATGTCTTACTACAATTATACAGGATCTTGAAGAGACCATTTAAGTATATGTGCAGCTTTGGTATCCTTATCTAAGAAAGGATATATTTACCACAGACATAGGGTAACGAAGGTGCACGAGACTAATTCCTGGGGTGACAGGACAGTCGTACGAGGGACTGGATCCACTAGGTCTGTATTCACTCAAGTTCAGAAGAATGAAAGGGGATTTCACTGTAACATACACAATTCTGTCTAGCTGGACAGAATGGCAAGAAGGATGTTTCCCCTGGGTTCAGAATCAGGGGCCAGAGCTAAAGGAGACAGGCTAGAATATTCAGGACCACGATGAAGAGAAATTTCTTCACCAGAGGGTGGTGAATGTGTAATTCTCTAAAAAAGGCTGTGAAGGTCATCACTGAATATATTTGAGAAGTAGAGATTTCTAGACACATCAAGAGGTACAGGGAGAGAACAAGAATATGGTATGGAGAGAGCATCAGCCATAATCATACTGAATAGCAGAGCAGCTTCAAGGGACCAAGTGGTCTACATCCATTCGTATTTTTCTAATGTTTCAAACTCAATATTAGGAGCTGCTAGTTTAAGTGAGCTGAACAATTCCTGAAGCCCATGAACAAGTACTTCACACAACATTTAATTTGTAATTTACAGTGGGGCACATTTCCAATGCCACTGGAGGCTATTCTTCATTTGCAAATTTGGACAATGTTATCATTATCAAAGCACGTAAAGAATTATCCTAATCTCAACCAAAATTAATGCTATTGCGCTTTCCCATTGTAGAGACAGCAAGAGGGCAGTCATTGATCAGGACCTCAAAACTTTACCCATTTTACATTAAAGAATTCTAATTAACAATATTAAATACCATGTTGTCCTACCATTAGCAGATTGAACTTACACATAAGCACAAAGCAGACTGTGGTAAGCAGTAAAAGGTGGATAATCAAGTCCCCAGTACTTGAGATTATTGTTGCTTGTATTGAAGTACCTGAGAGAAATAAATCAACAATGTTCAGAAATTGCTGGTTCTTGGGTTGTTTATAAAGCATATAAATTACACTGTTTTAAACAATACACTCCCACAGGATCTGTAGGTAATTGTGCCATATGATATAGAACCCCGATTCTCTCAGATTCGGTAACAGGTTTCAGTTGAGTTAATCATTCTCAACAGGGCACCTCTAACAGTGCAGCCACTAAGATCATGCTGTGGTCGAGTAAAGAGGGAGAAAATCAGAGATTGCACATGTGATCAATATCCAATGACTCCTTCTAGAAAGAGGTTAAGTGAGATTATGACCATAATGTTTTCCAAGGGTTGAATAGCCTTTCAGCTTTCCCCATCCAGGCTTGTGTACTCGATTGAGCTATTGCAAAAGTGCCAGAACCAACATCATCGCCGAGGTAGTATGGAAGAGAGAAAGGGTTGGAGGGGAGGGAGGGAGGGAAACAGGGATTTTTTTCTTCAATCAATCACAGGTATTCTAATAAATTTAATAGAGAAAAGTCCTTAACTCCATACTTCAACACATCTAAATGTTAGTTAATTGCACTGTGAGATTACAAACCATTGATGGATGGGTAAATTGAACGTAATCTCCTGCCAGTGTCTCTGAGCTTCATAATCTCCATACATGGGTGGTTTACCAGCACCTGACGACACAGAAAAAAAAACAGCTGTAGAGATAACATCAAAGAGTGTTCTTAACCAAGTCAACTCTTCTGAGAGCAACTGCACTGCATCCATGTGCAAAGTGAAAAATGCAGGAAAGGAACACTGTTCTGAGGTAAATTGACTAATTTTACCTCCTGCAGCAGTACAATTAGCCCCAGTGTCATTTCAGTGGAGAGGGGAAAGTATTATCCAAACTCCATGGCTCTTGATTTCTCCACAATATTCTATTAAGCAAGAAGACTGGGTTCTTCAGTAATATACATTCTCTTATCTCCTCAAAATGCCTTTTGCAAAAAGTTGATGATGACGACATGGTTTATTCAAGACGCATCAACACGCATTTTAAAATGAGGAAATGTGGGATCAAACGCCAACTGCAACTTGGCAGAACAGTTTTAGAAAGTGATTAAGAATGTGGTCTTGGTTCTCAAATGGCAACCAACCAAATTAATAAGGAAGCAGTAAACTGTTAACGTGATGAATTTTGAAATCATTGACCATGGGAGATAAAGAAAGGTGGAGGTGGTAAGAAAGCTTTGTTGCAGAAACAATATCTGACAGATGCTGATAACATGAAAATAAAAGTAGTATAAGAATAGAAATGCTCAAAGCAAGCAGCTAAGTTCTTGTTGAGGTCTAAACAGATGAACATCATTCAGAAAGAAACAATGAAGGAAAAAGGAAAAATACACACAGGATGAGGAATGCAATCACAGGCATGGAATACAAGAGGTAATAAAACTGCAGTTGTAACATAAAGAGTCACAAACAAAGAATAATGGAATAAATGAAAAGATGCTGTGAGTAGACAAAGCTTTGGGGTGGTATCGGGATCACAGTAAGGCAACCTCCAGCAGTTGAAGGATCAGAAAGCAGATGAAAGGCAAGCTTGACAGCAACTTCATAAGTTGAAAACTACTCATGGAACATTTTAAGTATTGAGAAAGTTGCACAAAATTCATGTATTAATAGTTGCAGGACTACATCACACATGCAAGTGATTTCAGCAGAATTGTAACTTATATCACAATTTTGTAGACTTCCAAAAGCAATCATTAGTTAGCAAAACATTATTCAAAGGAAGACACAAGACTGCAGATGCTGTAATCTGGAGCAAAAAAAAACTGCTGGAAGAACTCAGCGGGTCAGGCAGCATCTGTGGAGGTAGAAAGATGCTCAAGGTTTGGTGCAAGGTCCCGACCCGAAACATTTGACAATTCAGAGGAACGGTAAAGGCCGTCGTTGACCTCCCCAATTTGTGCACAACCGGTACAAGTCACTGCCTTGGGGAAGGGGTCGTTTTCCCAGCCTGGGGGCTGAACAGCAGCAATACAGACCTGAGTACGGGCTCAGCGACACTGCCCAACGCACCGTGAGGTTGACAACGAGTACGATGGCAATGAGACTCCATCGCTCCATGTCGTGGGCTGCAGCTCTGCCGCCGCCGCCGACTCCCCCCCGCCACCTCCGCCCGGCGCTTCCTGAAGTCCGCGCATGCGCGTCAGCTCCGTGCAGCTCCGCCGGCGCCTCTTGATGACGTGCAGCCCTGCATGGCCAGCTCAGGCGAGGTGTGTTGACAGTGAGTAATTTACCTTCATTTATGGCAAGTTTATCTGACTTAAGTTCTGGAGAAGACACTAAGTGTCACTTTTAAAGATAAACTTTAAAATGGTTTAGCTTCTCATTGCATAACTACAATATGTGCGTTTTATAACCTATTTAAGTGAACGTACAGTTGATACCATTTCAGAAGCTGTTTCTATTCTAATTGCAGTAACCGACATTTTAAATATCGTATTTGGGTTTTATTTTAATTTGATGTATTTAGTAAAATTCACAGTTGTACTAATATGGACAAATAAAAAATATATTTGAACTTACATTCCGTTCTTGATTTTATATTTGTGGAATGGTGCCATAATTGTATGTTATCCTTTGCACAGAAAGGCGTGCTATTGGCTGCAATTACTGATAAAGAACAAAACGGGGAAACATTGGGAATGAAGCTATAGAAATAGAGGGTGGGGTGAACCACACCAGTTATGGAACTGCATGTGTTTCTCACAGTAATGCACATTAAGGCCAGCCATTTATTAATAAGGGTGCAATGAGATCAAACAGTTCAGGAAAACATGAGGATTCATTTGCTTATGGTCATAAAAATTCGCCTTCCGATAACGTCAAACGGATGACAGGGAAAAAACTCGTGTTTTTGTAAAACTCGTTTATGCCGATAGGTTGAGTTCTATCATCAGGCAGTTTTTAAACTTTCTGTTATGCTCCCTTGTATTGCTGCCAAAATTAATATTATTTTAGCCTCATTTGTCATCATACATTATAATGGAACCAGTTGAGGCAATTAGTTTTATCTAATTAGATGTCTCATACATAACCTCGAATATATTTAAGTTGAACTGGATATTGACAAGATTTGAGAATGGTATTTAATTGAATTTCCCAGCTTTAATACAAAAGTAGAACAATTTAATTGGATTCGTTTTCATTCATTCTGATGAAACTTTGGTTGCTGATTACTTTTCGTCTTTTCCATCTTATGATAATTCCTCGTGTAAAGAATTGTTCAAACGCACAAAATAGCACGTTTGTAGATTATAGTGAATTATTAAAAGGATTTTAAAAATCATTTAATGAAAATGTTCAAATTCCTTGCTTCTGTGTGTGACCAACAAGTTCGTTGTATGTGCTTGACCGAAAGTCCAAAGCTAATAATACCTCTGATTTGTTTGTTTAGAATCTTATTTCATTGAATATTGTCAAGCTCGGGCAACTCAAATTATTCTTTATATTTCAATGTTGTCAGCCACGCTAAGTCGAAAGATATATTTATCAAGGTCCATATATTAAAAATACATGCTAATATCTAGCGATCGTAGTTGTGTTATTTCATATGCCCGGGGAATATGTGTGTGTGTTTGTGGGTTTAATAAATACATCGAGTTTATTCATTTCCATGCATTATCAGAACAAAATTCGCCCGAGGAAGCGGGTTAATTCGGACATTTACAGAACCACAAAATTTAGCCAACCAAGTAGAATCTATTAGACAAATTAATCCCAGTTTGCTGTTTTTACTGACTGCATTTTAAAACTACACCGGCTATGCCCATCGCGGTCAAATATTTGCAAACAGTACTCTCGAAATGCATTTAAAAGCAGAGAAAATATGCCAAGGAACTCGGTGGCTATGTGTCCGAGAACGGAACGGCAGTAAACAGCAGATTTCGGCTCGGGCTGGTCGACGTGAATCGTACCGCTGGTTATTTACAGCTGAACTCAGTGGGCTTCTCTTTATTTAAAAAGAATAAAATATTCGAAATACAGAAACTTGCATCAAAATTTTAATCGAATTGCCTGTTTGGACGTAGGTAAGAGCACGAAGAAAGTGTAGGTAAAGGTCACGGCAAAAGAACCACAAATAAAGATTTATTTAGCTTAAGAAAGGGTTGGTTTTATTTGAAGTCTCTTGTTGATCGTCTATAGTCGCTGATTTATCTACTAAAAATAGCACTTTTTAGGTTGAAATGATTTGAACACCACTGCCATTGGACGGGAATTGGGAATGAATTTTGCTCCGTTATTAGTGTATTTGCCACCTCGCGGGCTTGGTAGATGTGTAGTATGTGTGATCAGTCTCTGGCAGTGGGGTCGCCTCCTCTTTTAATCCCAGGACCCAGCAAAGGGTCCAACGATTTTTCGAAACAAAATCATACTGATTTCTCACAGTGAAACTTTGTGCTCCTGGACCTCGGTGGGTGAAGGTTTTATTGACGTATTAAATGCCAAAAAGAGTTGGGATCCCGAAGAACAAAAACAGAGGCATCACCTTTCTCAGGACTCAGTCCGAAAATAAGCTCCCGCAAACCTAGTAAATTACATTTTAATATTTTATAAACATGGTCAACTCCTCGGAAAATTAGATAGGTAATTCCAACACGGACACATGCGTACAGCTATGATTTGTCTGCATCTTTTATTGGCAAGGGTTAAACTTTTTTTATTTGCTCTTGTGTTGAAAGTACCTATCGGACAGTTGTTAACATTTCAGACATTTCAAGCACATTCCATAAGTGCCATCTAGTGCTCCGTCTCGGTATCACACGGCCGTCCAAATCAAACCCCGAGCTTCCAAATGGAACGAGATTTGGTTAAGCTGCAATAATTATTATGATGTTGCTCACATCATTATCAACACAGCGCTGAGATCTAAACTCTGACTAAAACGAGGACGAAAATTATGGTTACCAATACTCGTCTCATGGCTGATCTGAGCGTTGTCAATTAGTCAATCGGGACTTCCCTTAACTTGTCCCTTCTCCTCTGGGGTTCAGTAACATAAAGCAGTTTGCTCCAGACGAGAGATTCTATAATTTATTTTTTAAAAAATCATTTTGAGCAGGTGGGTTTGAAACTGGTAAATTTCCATCTGCCCGCCATTTATGCAGAAGACTGTGAAGTTCATATTTACGTCGTTTCGTTGCGCGAAAATTCAAGAACCATAAATCACTTGAACATCACAGTTGACCGGAAGGTGACTTAAAAGTTACAACTGGAGATAAATGCGAATCAGTAAAAGTTGGAGGCAACGAAGGATCAGTGTTGGAATGAGCGCTGTCATTTCGGAATGGTTATATCAGCAGGTTTCTGAGCCGGACAGTGACTTTAGGAGTCGCCTTCTACTTTCCCAGGGGTATCAGTTAAATTTAGAACTAACGCTCATGTTTCACTAACCATCCGCCATTTGCTAGATTTGTGTAAACGCGACTCATAAGTAGGGTCGCAAATGCCTAACATCTTGTTACGTTTATAGAAACAAGAGGCAAAACATTTTTAGATCAGTTTCAATTTCCTTGTAAAAGGATTACTTGGGGAGATTCAATTTAGGGAAAGGATCCGCTGTTATTATGTTGCCCTTCAAATAAAGTTGGAGGTGGACATTTCTGCCCGTGTCAAATGATTATCAAATATATATCCACGGTGCTCAGACCACACCCTGACGAGCAGGACGGCCCGCTTCATTTGGTGTTTTTATACTGAGGTATAAATGTTTGCTCACTGTAAAATAATATTTACGGTTAGAGAAAGAAATCGCGTCTTAGCCGGGGCGCAAATGTTGTTCAAGTTGGACGGGGTCAGTCATCTCGCAACTCTCTTTAAGCACAGAGTGTGAAGTAAATAAGGAAATTCAATACCAGCAACGACACTTGAAGCCGCGACACATAGACAAACAGCCGAAGGGGAAGAGCTGGGGATGTGAACACAACCTCGTCGACCGAGATTATCAACAAATTATTAATATTAAAATATAAAAACGAAAACTATCTGCTTAGGCTTATTTCCCCCTCTACTCTGTTTTAAATAAAGATTTGTTAAGGCCAAAATTCTCCCAGAAAATCATGTTTTCTTCTTTCCAAAAACTGAAAGTAAAGTCAACGCGGTGGGTTTTATTTGTTTGAATTCACACTACGCTTCCCGTCTCCACGACATTTTGGAACTGTGTGTTCCATTCTGGAGAGAGACCAGCTTCGGAATTGGGACAATTGATTAGAAAGAAATTCCAAATGTATTTAAATTGCAAGTGTTTAGTATGTATTGAACTTTCGTTCAAATACAATATTTTTAAGCTGCGTGTCAAACACGTCTGCAACGGAGATGCTCAGGGAACCGATACGATTGTCCACGGAGCTAAATATTTGCAGAATATTTAGATCTTCTCTTCAGAGTACCATTACCTTTTAATTTTCAATCTCCTTTTATATATTATCCACGCATTGTCCCCTTTTTATTTCATCCATATTCTTTACATTGTTTCAGGAAACTCGAAGGTACACCCTTATTTTAACTTGTTTCTTATTATTCCAGTGATTGTGTAGGACCTACGGGAAAATTATGCAAAGAAATCTAAACTGTAACTCCTGGTAGACGCTCAAAGCGGGTTCCTCCTCAAGAAACAAAATCTGCTCAAACACACCTCTTTCACCAGTTTAAAGAGATAGTTGTTAATACTTTGCTACTCTATATAAATAATGCAATCTATTGCGATTCCATATAAAAAAGACCACCACTTACAATCGGAATTACGTTTATTTATATACGGAATATATATCTTATGATAAAGCACTATGCTTAGACATTTTGTTAAGCACAGCCTTTTAAAATGGCAAAATCTCCCAATGAAGATATTTCGCTATATCCCTAAAATAAAAAAAATCAATCGAGCCCTATTCAGGTTGCCCTTGTGAACCTCTCTTCCATGAAGTTGTACAGTAAGTGCTGTCAGCTCAAATTTCATCCTTAATATCTACAGCAAAATGTCCACTGATTAAATGGCTTTTAATTTAAAAAAAGGCAATGACCGTCGCTACAAAAGAGATTTTATTTTCTTTATAATTATATGCCGACCTGTCATATCACTTATCTTTTGGAGATTACTGTCATGGCAATGTATTTGAACGGTGGAGTGTGTAATCCTTAAGCGCATAGTACAATTATGACACAAAAAAACTTTAAAATTATCAGCCAATTGCATTTTTTTAGAAATGAACAAGAACATGAATGTTTGCAATTTGTAAAATTTATTTATAAAGTTTAATTCCCATTGTACAACACGACGGCGGCGCTACATAGAATACATAATATTTAATTCATATAAAGGGCTTTAAGCTTTTGTAGTCGTATACAATATTGACAGTTTTTTCCCGTTGAATTAATTCTTTAGAATGATTCAGTCGTCCGTAATATCTGTACATGTTCATCAATAAACTACTGGCAATGAACCTTTCAAAAAGACATTAAGTGTGAAAGCCCAAAGCTCTATACTACAACTGTGAAACCGTCTAATTAAAAAATAAAACTCAATGACTATGAACCGATAGGTTCTTTATACAAATATTTACAAACGTATTTACCTGTACAGAAAGCATTCCTTTTTTTTAATATAAGATAAGATTATAGTCTATCATTTGCAGTCAAGTTCAGTGCAACTCACTACCACAGGAGAAAAAAAAGGTATGGTGAGTGAGCGGTTAGAAGCGGAGAAGGTATTAAGATGGCCATTTGGTCACTGCGGCGGCCGAAGCTGCTGACTGTAAGAACTGTCCGGAGATTATGTTCGTGGGGACACTGAGGATTGGGGTGATTGCAGCCGTGGTTCTCGCTAAGGACAAGGGCTGGGGACTGACCAAAGCCGACTGAGCGGTTACTGGCGGCCGCAGGAAAGTTTGTGAGCTGCCCGACGTGCTTGTCACTCCGATAATGTTCTCGATGCTGAAGGAGGGTCTGCTGGTGGGCTCCGTTTTGACAATGGATGTGGAGCTCAGGCTGCTGAGTTGGAGCTGGAGACTGGGACTGAGCTGGGAATTAAAGGCTTTCCTGTTGAGTTCACTGGACGGTATGAGTGGGACAACTGGGGGTAGCATAGGACCCACGGGGGGGATGTAGGGATATTGAAGAGCGGCGGGATGAGAGTAGGAGGCGGGATGCAGAGCATAGGGACGCCCGTAAGGACCGCTCAGGCTATAAGCTCCAAAACTCTGCATCATGAGGGCAGTCTGCTCTCTCAGATGGTCCGCCGGCTGCCTCTTGAACCTTTTCCGCCGACGGAGAAAGCTCCCATTGTCAAACATATCTTCAGACTGTGGATCCAGCGTCCAGTAGTTCCCCTTACCCGGATTACCAGGCTCCCTGGGAATCTTCACAAAACAGTCATTCAGGGACAAGTTGTGCCTGATAGAGTTCTGCCAAGCTGGAAATTTCTCCCTGTAGTAGGGGAAACGGTTGCTGATGAATTCACAGATTCCACTAAGGGTTAACTTTTTCTGGGGACTTTGCAGGATAGACATGGTGATGAGCGCAATGTACGAATAAGGTGGCTTCACCAGACTGTTCTTGGGTTTGGAGACGTTGTTGCCGCTCGAGGAGCCACTTTCCTGAGTTTCCGATTTAGCGACTTCTCCCTCCGAGGAAGGCTGGCAGATAGCGGAAGGACTTTCCGCGATTTCCCTTGCCCCGATCTCCTCCACCTCTTCTCCCTGATCGTGGGTGGCGTGGCTCTCAGAGTCGCTGTCCTTTCCCATGCCCTCGTCTCCTTCTCCTACCACATCAATATCGACATCCTCTGCTGTGAGGACCGTGTGCCCTGACATGTCGCTCGCACTGCCGCTGCCTGACAGGGTCATCACGCTTTCCCTTTCACAAATCACCAAAAAAAGGTAAGAGCTTGGCTTCTTTTCTGATGAAACTTCTCTCCCCCCTCTCTCTCTCTCCCTCTCTCTCTCCCTCTCCAGTCTCTCGTCTCTCTCACATACACACTGTCTCAGCTGGCAGTCCCTTGCAGATCAGATGACAACGCTTTTTTAATGCAGGTCAAGGGGCTGTCAATAACAGTTACCTTTAACTTTTTGACAGCCTATTTCAACTTGCACATTGCAACGTTTTAACTTTTCCTATAATTTCTCGCAATGTTTTTAAAACGTTTACAGGTACGCAGCTCTTTAGCTTTTTATGCCTCCTTTATATATATAAAAAGACTGGTGATTGTTTCAGTTAAAGATATACTCTCAGGATTGTCACGTGAGGGACTAACGTCAGACTTCCCTCTGTTAAGCCATGCAAAACTCGAGTTATTTCATGTAATCGTCAACATAGATCCGGCCAAGACAACAGTAGCACCACTCATTCCTGCAAGCACCATTTCACTAAGGCGATCAAAGCATTCTTTTATTAATAAACTTGCTCGCAGCATGGAGCAAGACGAGACCTCAAATTATTTAATTGGAAGGTTTTATTTTGCAATTTCACTTTTTGGCCAAATGCAGAAATATGCCATACAAAATATTTTGGTTATTTACTAATTTTGCTTTATTTCAGGGTATTCTGGCGACCCAATCAAAAAAATAATTTAATTAGATATTAAACCCTAATATACCTATATTAATGAATGTGACGCTATTTGTTTAGTTTAGAGATTTTAATGCAGATTGACGTGTCACTCCCTTTCTTTATAAATAGTGATAGGGTTTAATTTTTTTGCTTTACGTTGACTTACAGTCAGGCACCGGCGTCTAAGCGATATTTTTTTCAAAGAAAGACGTATTATAACTGCATCAGATAGGTTGCCGCACATACAGCAAAATGGTTATTGATTAATCTATTAGGTTTTGTGAAGAGGGGATGAAAAGGGCAGGGATGGGGAGGGGGTGGTAGCTATTGGGGGAGACCTGCGGTAACAATAGAGAAGCCTCAAATAAAGAAATTTGGACCAGGATGTGCAGAGGTGTTAACGAGCTAATCATCCCTTGTGTTAGCATATGAAAAACTAGGAAATGGGAGAGTGTGGGTGAATGTGAACAAGCTATTCACAGCACTGAAGGTAAGCGTTTGTCTCAATACAGTTCTCAGGAAAGAAGGTTTTTAAACTACAGAGTGGAAACTATACTTTTCCAAATAAGTTTAACAGGAACTGACACCGTCTTTTAAACAAAAGCCTAATTTCAGCGCAATAATCCCTTCCCAAAAGCAATGTCTTTATGCAACGCTAAAGTTGTGTGTGTAAATACTAGCTTTAATATTTTTTTTGTTTTGGTGTTAGGTTAAAATCGAATTGATTTGTTCTTCCAATTCCTCCTACTCAAATCAGAATATCTTTAAGTGACAAAAGAATCAATTATTCTTTCCACCCTCCTATTAAGACTAACAAAACCATGTGAATGGGTTTACGACATGTTTTCGATGGGAGGAATGAATAACCATTTAAACCTGACAGGGCTTCCCTGTGACACAAAATGATATTATAAACTGTAAGCGTTTTCCCCACAGAGCTAAGCACTGTTTAGTCAGCAATGGATTTTCACTTCGGTTTTTTTTGTATGGTTACTATTTTACGTTATCATTCTATTTTGTTCAACATTGATTTTAAGCTATTAATATCGCACTGGAACATAAACAAAACGATAATATTTCGTAAAGGCATCTGGACTTTCATTTTGTTGAAATTAGATACTATTTGCTTCAATTAATGAACTTCAATTGAGATATATAGCTTTGTGTTTATCTTTTAACAAGTGCGGAATCCAAGCGAATGAAGATATGTTAAGCAATCATCGAGGACAAGAGGAAAAAAAATGGATCAAGCCTGGAGGGGAGAGGGGGAAACCTGCACGATGCGGTTGTAAATTGGTTACAAATGAGTGTTTGTTGGTTGTTGTTTTCATTTGTGTAAATACTGCAGAACATCTCAGTTTACAAAGCACTTAGTTTTCTTACTTGTTTACTTCTTCCTGGGCCGGCTGCCACCATCATCTTGTTTTTTTAAAAAAAAAGAAAAACTTTAATTGATTCTATCAAACTCTTAGCAATTTAGGATGAAATGGATCAGAAACTCGCAGCTATATATACACATTTTAACAGATTTTCGTTTTTATTCGTTACAATTACGCGATTAACGTCCAGTGTGTCACATTTGACGAAAATTGCGTATATTCTGCGGCTGAAAGTGATGGGATTTTAATTATTGAAGCAAAATACTGAGTTTAGTCTAATATGGGAGCAGGAGAGGTTACTGTAACCAGGGGTTCCATAATCACTCTTCATTTAAAATAGGCTGCCTTGTAAGCTAACACTTATTGGCAACTAAAATTCCCCACACAAAGTCTCTCTTTTTTCCCATTTTCTTCCTATGTTTCCCCTCTTCCTGTTTGAATCTCGGTTCAAAAAGTTCCATATTTAAAAATTAGTTTCTTTGTTTGGCTTCAAGAGGATTTAAATTGTGCCCAGAGCCTGGAATGTAGCTACAAAATAAGATCAATTATTTCATTTTTGAGCACTGTTTGATTAAAAAAAACTATTATATGCGACCATCTGGGCTGTTGCTTTCAATGGCGATCAGCTTCGTGGTCGGAAGAGCATCGTTAAGAGAAGCATAAAATGCCGTCTTTGTTCCAAAAGCATCATCCTATTTATTTCCGATGATCTTCTTAACTCTCAGAGGAGTTTGGCAGAGAATTAAAAAAACAACTACAGAACGCATGTCCCTTTGATGCGTATTTCTTAAACACAATAAAAGTCAAATTAATTAAATCATACCATTAATTATGACCCTTAGCGTGAAAAGGATTGTTTCCCCTCGATTAGGGATGTATTGTGCTAATCCCCGTGTTGACTCAGAGAACTGTCTGTTCTACAATGATTTCTATAGAAAGGCTTTCTGGATCAATTTAGCAAATCTTAATCAGACATATTTAGGAAGAAATAATGATCTGGATATCACTGCCACTGTTTAAATAGTGAATTGTAATGTAAAAAACTAAATGAGATTTTCAGATTTACACAGGTTAAAGACGCACAGGGAAACAAGCGAACAGGCTGTCATTTCCGAAACTATTCGGCAAAATCACTCAACTTTAAAAGTCAACTATTTTTATGTAAAACTTCGGCACTGCACAGAAAATTATAATTAAAAAGAGAGACGCAACTCCACTCTTGGACTAAACGACCTGACTTCTCTTTCGCACCGTTCATAATCTAATTTAATATCATGCTGCTAATGAGAAGGAGCAAATCTCCGAGCAACGCTGGGCGTCACAGATCCCTTTCAAAATAATAACAGATTCTGAGCGAATCTTCCTAATAGGAATCGGCACCTAATCCAGCCAAGATGGTGTACTGGGATGGAGGAATAAAGAAGGAATGAAGGGGCGAATAGAGAAAGCTACAAATGTTAAAGGAATTAAAAGACATGCGGGGGGGGGGGAGGGGGCGGGAGCAAATAGAAAAAATATTCATATGTATGAAATTATAGAAGAGGCGAAAGAGTAATGGGAATATTTTCAAGCAATAGTTATTGTTTGATCTTAATCCCCCTATTGCACAAGTGGCGAGATAAATTCGACTAAAATACATTTGTTAGTGTTTTCTAATTTCTCTGTGAAACATAGCGGAGATTTAGACCCATCTGACGCGGTTGCGATCAGATGTCATTCGGGCTCGACAACCCTAAGGCTGTGGTCTCGCGAAGTGCACTTGCCAGAATCCAGTCGCTTTCAACAGAACACAGGAAGAGTATCAAATACGTCCTATTTCTACTCCTAAAACCTTATTAGCCTCTACGATGAATTATGTAAAATCTCGCCACACTCGGATTATGAAAGAAATCCCATTATGATGTGCGTTGCGTGGAGGGAAAGTGAGTTGTGGAGAAATCTTCTTTCAGCTTCCAGCGTGTGGGCTGACTCCAAACTTCGGCAACATACCACGGAGCAACAGTGACGAATAAAAACATATATATTTTGCATTCACATAAAATAGCTACCCCAGATTTATTATTGTAATGTTAACGGTAATACCATTAACCATACGTATAACTGAGAAATAGCAGATTCTTACCTGTGGCATATACTCTTTCCAAAGCTTGCGCATCCAGTAAAATCAATACATTTACTAGCCGCCTAACTGAAATCAGTAACAGCATCAAACCTTTTTACCCACCATGTACCATGTCTGAGTGTCTGTATTAAAATAATCCCCACGCCATTAAGAATACTTTCACCGGGACTTCTCTGCACTATCAAGAGAGAGAGAGAGAGAGGATCACCGCGACGGCTGATTTAATTGTGTTTTAAAAAAATATTTTCATTTCTGAAATAATCAATTTCCGGTTAACAGTAGTAACAGTTAACGCTGTTATTTTCACAACATGTTTGGATACAGTGATCCAAATAACGCGGTGGTGATATTCCAAGTAACCTCCTTATTAACCGGTCGACTCCTTTCGCAATTATTTTAAAATTCTTTAAATTTATACTACAATTTTAACTACAATAACATTGGGAAATGACAAAACAGAATCTTTCATTTATTTACGTGATGTAACTTAACCAGTTAAGACGCTTAGGGGGGAGGGGGTACAAACTTCGGTGATAATGGATAGGAAAAAGTGGGATAACTCCAATTTATACAAATCAAACAGCGCTTAATAAAAAGGCAACTCGTTTAATTAAAGGTTCAAAGAAATCGGATACAGCATTTGGACAGCGTTTAGAATGCGAATAAAATTCGTGATGAATTAATGGCATTGTTGGCGCACTCTTAATTATAGTTATTATGTTAATTATTTTACATTAGCATGAAGTTATCAGCATGTCAGGTTTAATCAAAATGCATCGTTCTGCAGAAACTGTTCTTTTATTTCGCGATGTGAGATTCTACATCATGCGGGTTTATTGTTTAAAGACATAAAAAATGACTTTTTATTGAAAGAAATGTTTAATTTGGTTTTGTACGGTCACGTCACGTGCAGCCTGCGGCTCAAGCTCCTAAAAGGGCTGGATTCGCCATTATCACCCCCTTTAGGAACCTACTCCATCAACGTGTAACTCTCTGTCAAACAACATGAAGTTGCTCATTTTTATCTGTTGATATTTTTTTGCAAATACGACGCGTGCAGCCCTGCTTTCAAATCCAGGGAGAAGTGGTCGGAACAAAAGAGATATTCAATGGCACTGTCAGTGTGTTCTCAAGGTTCGCTCACAAAGCGTCAGGGCAGATTTTAATATCCAGGCACGGCTCCGACTGCACCCAACAGCACTCCACTTACAATTATGAGGGGGAACGATCGACCAGGCAAAAATCTTCTTTTCCCCCCAAATAATGTAAATGCCATTCCTCCAGTTAGTCGCACATTCATCCAATTGTACAGATTTGTGTATTAATACAGTTACGCGTGCCATTCTAACGACACTGAAATATGATTCCAGCGCCTTCTCTCAGCATTACCTGCGTCCATAAAATGAAGTCATAAATAATTTTAAATAGCAATGCATATTATAATCAATCTAAACCTTATGGCCTCTTTTTAAAATTGTGCGATAGTTTCACGCGTATTCCTAATGTGTCATCATTTTTGCATTTGTTTCTCAGCTGCCTCTGAATGAACTCTAGAGGAGTCAGTAAGGTCCTGAGGAGGGATTCGTGAAGGTGACAAGATCTCCAGGAAGGGGTCACCCATTGAGAACTGACTTAAGCAAAATTAACCGAGAAGTCTGTAATTTGAACCGATGAATACCAGCCCAGAAAATAGGGTTCGCATGGTACAGTTTGGCCTTCGGGGACAGTTATTTTTCTAACCAGCCACTCTCTTGAAGGAGCTGTGGTTGATATTTACATCTCAGTTTACTCTGTCGAGTTTGAGTTCAAATTCACGCGTTCTTCAAGTCATACCCTGCACTCAGGGCGTCTCCTAAAATGTAATCCCGCGAAATACCTTGCTCTATAATATTTCCAGAAATAAATAAATGTCGCGGTGTAACTAAGCTTTCTTTGAAAAAATGCTTCAGTTTGGATTATTCACACCATTACTGCAGTCATCTAAAAAGTCAGCTCATAGCCCATCGATTATTACAATTAATTTCCTTAAGGAAATGACTTTTTTTAAAGTATGATATGCATGTCCGATTTTCATGCGTTATCTGTTTGCTGTTTTATTCCAACTTGAAAAGGCCCAGCAAAAACAGAACAATTAAATCTCAAAATGCAGCAAATTCTTTTTGTTTTGGGATTTAGATGTTGGAAATCTGAAACAAAAACAGAAAATAATGGAAATATTTAGCAGGTCAGGCAGCATCTGCAGAGAGAATAAATGGATCGAGACTTTTCACCTGAGGGGAAAAATAGATTTGTATAAAGCCTACATGTAAAGTTTTGAGACAGGTCGGAGAAAGTAACCATGCTTTGGGTTCTATCAAGTTCAAACGCACATGATGGAAACCAATTGGTATGAAATAGTACGAGACAGCAAACGGTATGGATATAACATCTCGAACTTATATTTACAGATCGATGTGTCTTCTCCTTAAATTGCATTGCTATTATATTTTTCTAAATGTTTTAATTCCAAAATGTAAGACGCGCAAAGAAGAACTGACGGAAACTTCTGTGTTTTCTGACTCTCCAATGACTATATTCTTGAATCACCGAAGAAATCAAAGACGATCGCTTCGGTCGTTTGTCTCAGGAACAACAGAATACCGAGCTTGCCTTCAGGCAATACCTGGTTTTAATTACTTAACTTGTGAGATTGCGAAGTGACGAAGAGTTATACTGCTTCCCTGCGCCGCCCTCTACCGAGGTAAAGCAGAGGTCTGCGCAGAATGGTTGGGTTGCTTGCTCTGATCGTCCTGCTGACGGTGAAATTTTTAACCTTTTAATGCCACAAAATGGACGACTTTCCTATCAGTTCTTTTATATCTGTGAGATTATTTAGTAGTTCCACCGTGAAATCTACAATTTTAAAATCGCAGGTTTTCTGTGTCCTTGTCCGTTTGAAATTGTCGCCATCCCCTTTCTATGACCAAATATGCTACAGGAGACTTCTCTCCATGTCGAATAATATCCGTCCAAAGAACCTGAGTTATATCTGCACAGCCCATTGGGTAGACGCATTCAACAGGTGCATCCTGTTTCTGTTTAAGCTATATATATCCATCCAACTTTCTAAAACACATTAGAAAAAAACCTTTTAATATTGCACAAATAAGGACAGGCTACTGTAGACGCATGTGAGAGTATCATTACACATGGGAGGAAGATGGGCGGCACTCATTGACACAGGGATTACATAAACAACCTATATTCAATGCCAAATATTTTTCTGGAACACACAAGTTAAATAGCAGTTAAGAAAATGTGCAACTTCTTACCTTCGGTAATTTTTCCGTCGCCTTGAATTTAGACATTTATACCTCAAGCTTGTCATTACAAACCATTGCTTTTTTTTTCTGTTCCGTGTTCCCTTGCTGTTTTAAAACCACTGGCATTCTGCGTTGAGCCTCGACCCGGCATTTACCTTGAAGTCACAAAAAAAGTCATGTGTGTCAACATATAGAAGATTGCCCATAGAAAGTGTGACAAAGTACCCTTTGAGTGATGGGTTAAATACTTTAATGAAAGACATGTGTATTTAGCTGAGGTTACTTCCGCCTCTGGAATCCGGAGGGCTGATACTCACACCTGTGTCCAGCATGGAACTGACTTGGATATTCCAGTGTGGTGCTGAAGTTACTGGATGTTTGGTTAAATTATTTGCCTCTTTTGGTAGTTCATTTGGATTTTAAACATTCTTTGGGACCTTCAGGAAGACGGCAGAGATCTGAATGTAGATCACCTCAAGAACTTCCTGATGGTCAAGACCAAGTTACTAGGAAGCAGACATGAGCCCATCAGGAGGGAGCCTGCCCACCCACACCCCTTCTATTCCCTCCTAAGCAGACTATCCTTTGCTTTATGCAAGTTGGTTGCTGTGTTTATCCATATTACAGAAGTGATCACACTTCAAGTTATTCAAAGCAAGGCACTTTGGAATATCCTGATGAGGTGCTACGTAACCAAAGCTTCTTCCTGCTTGCCTATTTGGTAGACCAATATCAATACTATCATCACAGAACCTATTGTCCAAGATTTGGTGGTTGGTAACAAAAGATTGCTGTGTATTACTGACCTCAAAGAAAGCTGCCCACATGGTTAAGTTGGCTCTGTGGCAAGGTTTCCAAATTATCAATATGATTTGTGATCCACAGGACATCTGATATATCCATCATCAGTGTTGTCAAGAGGCCAAGTAGAGAAACAGATTGAAGAATTCTCACAGAAAGCAAACCAGAAGTTTGTAACACTAATTTCATTTTATAAACATGTTATTCTGAGGAAATGACAAACAATTCTAATTTCAGCGCCAGAGCTGCTGATATGTGGCAATAATGTTCAACACACTGTCAAAATCTCATGTTAACCACACTTAATGTTTTCATGTTAATGTCTTAATGTTTTCAGTGAACTTACTACAAGGGCAGTGGTCAAAAAAATTGAAGTTCACATCAAATCACAGATTCAGTGTTGATTGCTTCCATAAAGATGACAACAGAGCAGTCTGTGAAAGAGCAAGTTATCATTGACAGCAACTTCTGGGTCCCTAACCTACAAATTGGATCAATTTGCATCCATTTTTTGGGGGCTAAAACACCAAAATACATTTTAACCAGAATATAGCCTGAAAGCAACAATTTTTGAATGAAATGTCACCCATTGAGAAACAGGATCAGCTTCTGACCTTTTTCTGGCATCAGATTTGATGTACCCCTAATACAATGCACTTTTCTGATTTTCCTGACATAAACTGAAATGCAACCCATGTCTGAGGCAGAACAAAGAGAATATTGCACTAGTTTTCTGCATTTCTGGCTTTTAAAGGGATACTCTGCTGACACTAGGAGACCTGACTGGGCAGTTTCAGAACTGAATGTGGCTCTCAAATACCTTCCAAAGTCAACAGAGTGTACTGAAACTAACAAGGAGTATTTTCTCCCACATCTAGCTGCCAACACGTTCATGCAATGAGAATTCAGGAATGACACTATTGCAGAGTAAATGGCCATAGTTTGCTAATCAGGATGGGTCAGGTACCTTGGATCACAAGGCAAAGATGCATACTTTGGTGAACAGCCTCCTCCCACTGCATCCTTCCTGATGAACAATGTATTAACATGCTCAAGTTTTCCAGGCTGTCATTACTGAGGTACATGTGATCTTGACCTCCACAGAGCTGGCAGTCCAACCACGAGGACACTTGACAATGGTGTCATACCTGGTCTGTAAGCTCTGTAGAGGTCAAGATCACATTGACTCTGAACTTCCTCACGATGGGAACACACAAAATGGCATCAACAGATCTCTGCCATGTCAGCCTCAGAGAGATCATCCAGACACTGCATTCACAAATAGTTTTATCTACTTGGATTTCAGTCAGGAAAAAGTTGTATCTTGGGGACTAGGATTTGGCTTTCCATGAATGCAGGCAGGCATTGACTGCACTCCTGTAAGGGCTCCCCTTAATAACCTGAACTTTTTATGAATAGGAAAGGCTTCTAACTCCCTCAATGTGCAGATTACTGTGGATCACCGCAAAAATTGCTCAATGGTCAATGCATGCACAATGCCAGACATTCTCAGCAGCTGCCATGGATCCTGGGGGACAAGGTCTACCTTCTACTTCCAAGGCTCATTACACCAATGTGCTCTCCAACTAAACCAAATGAATGCAGAGACAAGGAGAGTCATCAGACAGGAAGGATAACAAAGGAAAACACCAAAGGAGCGGTAAAGATGAGATTTTGTTGCCTGGAGAGACAGTACAAATGAAGTAAACATGAAAACTATTATTATATGCTGCATGCTGCACAATCTAGCAAACTGGTGCCAGAGGAAGAGGGGCAAGGAGACCCAGAACAGAAGAGCCACAAAGTAGATCCTGAAGGGTAACAGAAGCAATAGGAATAGGAGGAAGAAGTCTACCCAGGGTTTGTTCTGCTCTGCATCCACAGCCTCATCTTGCAAATGAGCAGAGGAACCAGGCAATGTCCTCATGGGATATAAAGGAGTTGATAGACACTTATTGTAATAAGTCAAAATGATAGTCTCCAAAGAAAATCAAGTGACTATCTCCACACTCCAGTGGTTAACAACAACATCATCCACTAATAATCAGATAAGGGAGTTCAGGTGACATAATTATTCCTCACATGCTGCTTTTCAGCTCCACCTGCAATGATTATAAGACATTAATAAAATAATCAGTGATCCAATTATTGAAATGGCTTGCTACAATTGTTTTCAGTGATCTGCAGCGTATCCTCACATATTTTGTGAGGACTTGAAACTTATTTGTGCATTGCTGCATTATGTGGGGATTCTCACACCTGGAGGAGATAATGTAGCCACCTTTTGTCCACCTCATTTTATGTCGGAACGAGGGGGTATCCTGACATCCCTGGGCCACAGGAACTGAACTACTTAAAGAGATAAGCACAGGCTAAGAGGTTGTTGGTTTTAAGATCTTTTGGACTGGCTGTGAGTTCTCCAGTGTTGTAAAGGAAATGAGTAAACATTCAATTTTTGCATAAAAACATACTTCTGGCATTCACTTCGCTGAAGTAAACTCTTCTCTGAAGACACAAGAGACTGCATATGCTGGAATTTGGAGAAAAAAAAGATATTATGGTATTTATTTATTAGTCACATGTCCATCGAAACACACAGTGAAAAACATCTTTTTGCGTTACTGAGAATTTGCTGGGGGCAGCCTGCAAGTGTTGCCACACTTCCGGCGCCAACATAGCATGCCCACAACTTCCTAACCCATATGTCTTTGGAATGTGGGAGGAAACCGGAGCACCCGGAGGAAACCCACGCAGACACAGGGAGAACGTACAGACTCCTTACAGGCAGCAGCGGGAATTGAACCCAGGTCGCTGGTGCTGTAATAGCGTTACGCTAACCACTATGCTACCGTGCCGCCCCTCTACAGATGCTGCCTGACCCACTGAGTCCCTCCAGCGACTCTTTTTTAAACTCTTCTCTGATTGGTGCCCTTAAATAATTGTCAGGGACTGCATTCAGCTGAGTGTGGTCCCATCAGGAAATATACAGGAGACACAAGAGATTGCCAAATCTGGAGCAAAAGATAAACTGCTGGAAGAACCCAGTGGGCCAAACAGCATCCTCCTATGGAGGAATGGAGACAAAGGGGTTTTTGATCTTGCATTAGGACTGAGTGTGTAGAAGGGTGATAGCCGGTATATGGAAGTGAGAGGGAGGGGTGAGACAGAGGCTGGTAGGTGATAGGTGGAACCAAATCAGGGAGTGATGATGGACAGATGGAACCAGCTGAGGGAGGGTAATGAGCCTAGGAACAAGGAGGAGGGACGGAAAAGGTGAATAATGGGAGAGAGACCCTGGGTGGATTGGTGGAAGTGGGAAAGGAACACAGGGGGATTGGCTTACATGAAACTGGAAAATTCAATGTTCATACCATGTGGAATATGACATGCTGGTCTTCTAGCTTGCATTTGACCTCATTGTGGCAGTGAAGGCTGAGGGCAGACAGGTCGATATGGGAATGGGAAGGGGAGCTGAAATGACATGCAACTGGAAACAAGATGGCTGTTGCAGACTGAATGCAGGTGCTCCACAAAATAATCACCTCCACTATTCTTGGTTCTCTGTAATTTTTTTGGCAGGAGAGCAAAATTGCTACTGGTACTAAATGCAATGATGGTTTAACACATCAAAGACAGATGAAATTCAACTTCTAGGTGCATGTACAGATACAAAGTTCTGTCTATATAACAGAGTAATGACCTCAAACACTGATAATTTTGTCATCATGGGAACCACTTATTCTGGGCCTTTGATGTGAAGTTCATCAATTGAACAAATGTTATATGTAATGGTTTTCAAAGTATGTTTCAATTATATAATTATTAAAAAAATACTGTGGCAAATACTTGATTTACTGAAGCACACTGACTGGCCATATTGGAACTAATAGGGGTCAATGATATCAGAACGGTTTTGAGTTCAATCCACACTGGATTAGATCATTTCCACCAGGGTAATAATAAGGATATCAGATATCACTACAGCATTTTTGTAATATGGTAGGAAAAAGCAGCTATGATTCTTGTAGCTGTTCATGATCTACTTCCATTAGGAGTAAAATTCAGTTGCGTTATAAGATAAAATATCTTTATTAGTCACATGTACATTGAAACACACAGTGAAATGCAACTTCTGCGTTTCACTGGGGGCAGCCCACAAGTGTCACCACGCTTCCGGTGCGAACATAACATGCCCACAGCTTCATAACCTGTATATCTTTGGAATGTGGGAAGAAACCAGAGCACCTGGAGGAAACCCATGCAGACACGGGGAGAATGTACAAAATCCTTACAGACAGTGGCCAGAATAGAACCCGAGTTGCTGACGCTGTAATAGTGTGCCTGCCCTCATGGAATTAACTTGGAATTAAGGTGATGCAGGATTTACAACGGCCCAAAAATGCAAAATCTTTGCAATATAACTGTTTCTATAGAACTGTTTCAACAGAACTGTTTCTACATAACAGTTTCAGTTATTTTCATTGCTGTGGCTAAAGCAAGTTTCTGGATTGATAATTTAAATTCACAGTGCTGTGTTATTTCCAGACCTCTTGTTGGGTGAAGAATTTTCTGTACATTTGGGTGGAAATAAAGTTAATGTGTAATAGTCAGTATCCATTTACATGGCACAATAAAAGTAAGAGCAGATGGATGTTTGATAATGCATGGGATGATCAATGGAATTAGTGGAAGATATGAATGAACTAACCAAGGTATGACATATTGTCAAATGTGAGACTAAATGGACAATAGGAATACAACTAAATAAGCTACACCTTGTGAATAGAGATATTTATCAGAAATCATTGTAGAAGTTGTATAACACTTTAAACAAAAATACTAATTAAATTAATCAATCATATTTTCTATGCATGCTTGCCTGTTCTCCCTGTGACCACATGGCTTTCCTCGGGTGCTTCAGTTTCCTCTCACATATCAAAGATGTGCTCTTCAATAGATTAATTGGCCACTGTGAATTACTTCTGGGACTTAGGTCCAGTTACGATGAAGGAGCAGTAATATATTTCCAATTTAGGATGCTGTATGTTTTGAAGGTAAGTGTGCAAGTGGTGGTGTTCCCAAGTGCTTGAAGCCTTTGTCCTTCCTGGTGGTAGAGATCACAGATTTAGTAGGTGCTGCCAAAGTTGCTTAAATGAGTAACAACAGTACCTTTTGCAGATGATACACAATACAGCCTGTGGTGCAGGCAACAAATGATTAGAGTGATGGATAAGGCACCAATCAAGTGGACTTGTTTGTCCTGGATTGTGTCAAGCTTCTTAAGTGTTGCCAGTTATTCTTCATTCTTCTTGATCTATCTGCAGGTTTTGAAGTTGTTAATCACACTATCTCCTTCTAATGGCTCCCTGCCATCCAGATGGTTGGACTGCAATTGCCAGGTCCCATTTGTATCTTACATTCTCTTTGTTCTGACTTCCTTAAAAATTCCATCACCAATGCCATAATCTTAAGACATTACCTTAAGACATCTTTGTTGAAATGTTACACATTACCTTCTTTAACTCTGGATAGTCCAATGCTCTCCTGGTTAGCACCCCCACCTGCACCCTCTGTAACAATATACTACTCCAAAGAATTGCTGCTTGTGTTCTTACTCATACTAAATCCTGTTCAATCATCATCCCCAAACTCATTGAACATTGACTCCTGGTTAAAAGGAAGCTTCCAGTTTAAATTTCTCATCCTTGTTTTCAAATCCCTCCATAGCCTTGCCCCTCCTCATCTCAGTAATCTGCAGCCCTCCAACCCTTTGAGGTTCTCCGTTCCTCCAATTCTGGGTCATTACAGTTCTCTGATTTTTATCCCTCTGCAACTGGTGGTCATGTCTTCAGCTGCCACAGCCTTAGACATACGATTCGTGTTAAGATTCTCTATCTATGTCACTCAACCTCTAACATGCTCCTTAAAATGTATCTATTTGATACAATTTTTGGTTACTTTTCCCAATAACTCCTCATGTACAAATTTTGTTTAGAAACAAAATTGTATGCAATTTTGTTTGGTAACATTATGCAGTTCCTTTAGATGTTTTATTACATCAAATGAGCAAGTGAAATTCAAGTTGTTGTAATGTTATTAGCTGAAACTAAAAATATTTCTTTTCCATAAACATTTTCCCCGTAATCAGATATAACATAAAATTAATCATCTGTGGCCTTATTTTCTGCAAAATCATCTGATACTAGGAAATAATGGTAAGGTGCAGACCCCTTTCTGTTCCATATAAACACAGAGTAAAGACAATATTCATGTTACCAGCAAATTTTCAGCACAATAGTTTATGTAAATATTGCCTACAGGCCTCAGTAGTTTTTATGAAGTAGTTTTTGTCTTTGGTGTGATTCTATCCTGGTTCAAGAACTTCATTCAAAGAACGAGTAAAGAGGCAGTAGCCCACTGGACTTTGTTGTGTAAAAGGTCGAGTGAAGGAACAATGGGCTCTGGTTCTAAGATTTAGTTGACTGAAAGTAAACGATAATCTGAGACAATACTACTGTTATAGAAAAAAATAACATAAGGTGTGGAGTACTGAACAGTTTGTGGTGTCGAGGTGCCCTTCCATCAGGTGTCAGAAGTGGGGATGTTCACTGATGAGTACACAAGGTTCAATATGATTTGTAGCTCCTCAGCAAATGGAGTGACCCATTTGCATGCAGCAAGAGCTAAACAGCATTGAGACATGAGTTGATAACTGGCAAGAAACACTGATGCCACAAAAGTGTCAGGCAATGATCATCTCAAACAAGTGAGAATCTAACCACCTACCCTTGACACTCAGTGGCATTACCACAGCTGAGTCCACCATCAATATCCTGGTGTCAGCATTGACTAGAAACTCAAACGGACCAGTCACATAAATACTGTGGCTAAAAGAGCCAATCAGAAATTGGATATCTTGTGATGAGTGGCTCACCTCCTAACATTCCAAAGCCTTTTGATCATCTACAAAGCACAAGTAAGGAGTGCGATGGAATACCCTGAAATTGCCTGCAGGACTGCAGCTCTAACAGCTCTCAAGGGCCTCAACACCACCTACTCCATCCACCAACCTAAACATTCGTTCCCTCCTCCTCCAACTGTAGTGTGTATCAGCTGAAAATATCACTGTTGTAACTTACTTCTGTTACTTCGAAAGCGCCTCCCAAACCCACCACCTTTACCTTCCAAGAAAGGCAAGGGCTTCAGAATTACAGGATCACCACTGCTTGCAACATCTCTATCCTGACTTCAAAATATATCACCATTCCTTCATTGCTGCAGAGTCTAAATCCTGGAACTCCCTCTCTAATAGCACTTCTGCAGATGTACTGTTGAAAATATCCTGATTGGTTGCACCATGGTCTGGTATGGCAATTCGAATATGCGGGAACGTAAGAAGTTGCAGGGACTAGTGGACTCTGACCAATACACCATGGGCACATCCCTCCCCACCGTTGGTAGTATCCACAGGAGGCACTGCTTCAAGAAGGTTACCTCCATCATCAAAGTTCCCCACCATCCGAGCCATGTCATCTTCTCGCAGCTATCATTGGGTAGGAGGTACAGAAGCCTGAAGTCCCACATCACTAGGTTTAAGAACAGCGACTTTCCTTCAACCATTCGGTTTGTCCTGAACCAACCGGAACAACCCTAATCACTACAGTTTAGCAAAACTATGATCATTTTGATCACTTTTCACAGAAATGGACTTTGTTTTTTTGTTCTAATTGTGTTCTTTCTTGTAAAAATTGTGTATAATTTATGTTAATTTATGTTTTTCTTGTGAATGCTGCTTATATGATGCTCTGTGCCTGTGATGCTGCTGCAAGTAAGTTTTTCATTGCACCTATTGCACCTGTGCATACATGTACTTGCGCATATGACAATAAACTCAACTTTGACTTTGGAAGTACCTTTACCAGAATAACTGCAGCAGTTCAAGAAGTCAGCTCACCAGCACCTTCTCAAGGATAACCAGGGATGGACAATAAAAGTTGCCAGTGACAACTTGATCCTGAAAAATGAATAAATAAAAAAGTAATTTTTCTTTGTGGTACTGTCAAAAAAACAAACCAAGTTAGAAGTGGAACTTCTAATATCAACTTGAAGCATTGAGAGTGACCATTATAGAACTGTCAACATTGGGTAAGTGATACAGATATATTAAACTAGAAATTACTCTGAGGAATGTTGTCATCCACTTCATGCCCTCTTATCAAATTTTCTCTCTGCTATTTTGCTTGCAGTATTAACCTGTTACTTTCTTGATGTATCTTTCTGGAAGAAGTATTGGGAAATCATGACTTTCTGTCCATTAACTTTAATGGTTATAAATTGTGGGAAAAATGTAAACCAGTGGATGCGGTGTACTTAGATTTTCATAAACCTTTTGATAATGTCCCATTGAAAAGACTAGTGTATAAAATTAAAGCTCACAGTATCTAGGGTAATGGATTGAAAATTGGTTGACAGAAATATATAGGTCTTTTTCAAGGGTGGCAGATGGTAACTCATGTGGTACTGCAGAGATCAGTTAAGTGGGGCGAGTATACAGAAAGCAAATGCAGTATAACATGGATAAATGTGAAGATATCCAGTTTGGCAGAAAAAAACAGAAGGGCAGCATTTTATTCTGATAGTGGTAGTTTGCAAAATGTTGAGATTTGCATGTTCTTGTACACCTGGCACTGAAAGCAAATATGCACATGCAGCAAGCGGGTAAGAAGGCAAATGGTATGTGGGCTTTTAAAGCAAGGACATGTGGGGACAAGAGCAAGGATGTTTTACAAGACTGATTCCTAAGGGAATGGGACAGCCATGTAAGGAGAAATTAAGTCAACCTGGTTTGCATGTACAAGAGTTTAGAAGAATGAAAAGGGATCTAACTGAAACTTGCAAAATTCTGACAGACTGGATGCAGGGAGGATGCTTCCTCTGGCTGGTGTGTCCAGAATGACAGTTTACAGTTTCAGGTTATAAACCAAGAGATTTAGGAATATGATGAAGAGAAATTTCTTCACTCAGAGGAAGAAACCTGTGGAATTCTCTACCACAGAATATATTTAAGAAGGGGATAGATACATTTCTAAATTTGAACGGTGTCAAAAGGTATGGAGAGCTGGAATATAATATTGAAATAAATGATCAACCATGATTGTAACGAAAGGTGGACTGGGCTTAAAGAGTTAAATGGCTCCTGTTCCTATTTCCTATGTTTCTCTATTTCCCAATTATTGATCTGAACAATTAAGGCCTTTCATCGGGATTCAGCTTTTGGAAAACCATCACTGAGAGCCATAATTTTATACATTTTTCCTCGAATGAACAACATAATAAGGTTGTTCAGAATAAGTAAGAGCAGGTAACTGAACAATCTCTGATTTTACTTTAAAAGGTAACATATTTTGATATATGTCTTAAAATTGAACACAGTTCCATGTGTTTAAATTGCATTCAAATCTATGTCACTTCCACTGATCATAAATGTTGCTCTTAGCATTCACTCCAGATTGACAGCTGAGTGCAGCAAGCAGACGTTGTGCAGCTTGTTAAGCTATTTCTCATACGATTGGTAGCCTCTGTCATACACTGCATTTGTTCATCTGTATAACAGCTCATTTCATTATATGCAAGGACTTTGGGGTTCCTAAAAGATATGACAAGATACTAAATAAATGGAAGTCTTTGTATGTCAGAGAAAATCTGCAAAACCAGGCAAAAAAAAAGAATGGATCTTGAAATTAATTGTTTGGATGATGGAGCTGAAAGGGATGTGTCATGAAAGAAAATACTCAAGAATATTTCCAGGTTGGCTCAGTGAGTAACTGTACTTTTAAGTGTAGAAAAACGAAGTATGAAGTTCGCTCTTTGAATTACCAGCCTATATTGAGCAAATTGATCTTAGCCCAGTGACAACAGAGGTACTGGCGAATTGGAGGGAATTTTTTAGCAAGTATATCGTTCCTGATCAATATCCAGTGATTGCTGATAGAAAACAAATGTGTGTGGATGTTGAGAAAGGTCTGAAATAGATTTCTTGTGACTCCACCATGATTGAAGAACCAGTCACCTTTAGGGATTAAACACAAATGACTAACTATACAAGGTACAGGAGCTTCTACCTTGTCTGGGGGAAGAGGCTGGGGGAATTGTACTCTGCTTTGTGTCAGTGCCATCAACAGGGAGGGAAACGATAAAAAAAACACAAATAATGTGTTTACGCTCATGTTAAAGGAATCTTCTTCTGCATAGAATGACGATGAGTATTTTATCCATGTTAAACTACACAAGCTAATTTAGATAATGATGATAATAATAATAATCTTGGCCTAACTTTGCAGCCCGTGTTTGAAGAATTCAACATCAGCAGCATCTGCATGAATTGACATTGTCATTCCCAAGGTTGCATGAAATTACTTTTTAATTGCAGGTTATAATGGACCATTTTTTCCTGTAGTTATAATTTATTGGTTTTTTTCTAGAGTTTAAGATAATGTAGCTGGTGACCTGAAGAGAATATGCAGATCAACACTGACAGCCACTATTTTATACCCATTGTTTTTTACTTTTCCATTTCCACCCACCTCTTTTGATGGTGTTATGGTAGATTTTAATCTTTACTGCCAAAGTGCCATGTCCTGCCGGGGGTTAGAGCACAGCAAGAAAATTCTGGCACGATGGCTCACAATTCAATAGCATAAACCACTGGATTTTCCTTCCATTGATGATATCAGCAGGGGATTTGACATTGGAGTAAATTAAAAGCAAGCAGGATTCTGTCTGGACTTGACATTCATAAATGCATACTTTTTCAGCAGGAGTCCTGATCGTCCTCCCTTGCACTGGGTTTTGAGACTAATTATAGCACCCCCACAAGTTTTGCAGCTGAGATTAATGAGTTTAGGAATAGAATTGGGGCTCCCTGTTTCACTTGGCTCAGTTAATCAATGAGCAGTGAAAATGATCCATGGGTACAACCTGTGCTGATATATTTGGAAACAATTTGGATATGAAAGTTAAGGCTGGATTATGACAACAAATATAATGTTGAATTAATATTTACTTCAGGATTTCTATTGTTAAAACGGAAAGAAATACTTTTGCAGGGAAGTGTGGATGTTGGGTACAATAGAGTACCAGGCTGAACTGTTCTCTTATCATTGAATAACTGAAGAATTATCAGTCAAGGAGCCAAAGAGAACAGATGAAGGATGGCTACTGGGGTGAGGGTACTGATGTATTCCTAAACACAGGGTACTGTACTCTGGAGTCATTCTGATTCTTCAAAGGGGAAAGGGAGAAAATTAGTGGAGGGAAAAAGAAATTCCATTGCATTGTCATTATGTTTGTGGAACCAATAAAGGTCATTTATTGAATAATTAAGAACTGCAGTGCAATTACTTTCTCGTCACTGAACACTATGCACTTTCATTTATTCCCTTTACTCAGACCAGTTGGTTTGTGCTGTTTGCTTTTACAATGAAGATCAATTAGCTTTTCCATCATCCATGATACTATTTATTTCAGACATGATCTGAATAATTTCAATTAAATCAATTACTGAGGAATTGCAGCAATTTCTGTAAGTTCTGCAGATCTAGGATCATAGGTTCCACATTAAAACTGAAATCTCCTTTAATCCAAGAGCTGGTGTATAGGATACAACAGGGGTCAAAAGGCAAAAATCTTTATTCCATTTCTTTTCCTTACTCTGTTGTTTAGAATGTAGTGATTACGAGCCCCAATTCTACTCCTAAGCTTGTTACTCTCAGCTGCAAAACTTGTGGGGGTGGCAATCTTCCACAACTTCAGCTAAATGATTATGCTTCTTGTGGCAGCTTACTTCGTTGTATTGAGAGGCTACTCACTGGCCTACTTCAACAGCATCTCACAACTGCTTCTACTAAGAAGAACAAAGGCAACAGGTGCAAGGAAACACCAGCATCAGCAGTTTCCCCCGAAGTCATACACCACTTAGACTCAGAAATATTTTGCTATTCCTTCATCGTCACTGATTCTATATTCCAGACAGCTGAAGGGTCTGTCTCTGTTCTATGTTCTAACTCCCTACCCAACTGTATTGTGAGAGTATCTTCACCAGGAGACTGCATGGGCTGAGGAAATGGCTCACCACCAGCTTTTCAAAAGCAACTAGGGATAGGCAATAAATGCTGCAATACTCGCATTCAAAAAATTAATCTAAAAAATTAGACAGTAGGGGCCTGTAAGAGTCGGGAATAAGGGGGCAGGGTGATGTGAGAATTGCAGTCCAGTTGATCCTGGGATTAATGAATGCATGCACTCCAAAAGCAGTCACTGGGATAATGGTGACTCTGAATGAACTTTTCTCATCCTATTCAAGACTTACTGCTGGAATGGAGTTATTTTTCAGCACTTGTGTTGGCAAGAACACAAACCTTCTTGACAGACTTTTACATTGGAACAGCTTCAACAAATGTAAATTTATCATTGACTCAACATTAGAAGCAGAATTCCTTCTTATTATCCTTAGGTTGGAAGATTTGAAGGCAGAGAATATAGACTTACATTTCGTTGAAGCACACAGCTCCTGCTCATCAATTTTTGGTTTTATCATAGCAATTCCACAGTTATGTTGTCAAAGGTATAGGGTGAGCCTCAAAGATTTTACTTATGCCCTCCAGTGGATTTGTGGGTGAAGATGTTACCTGGTTTGGCAGTTGAATTGTATCCCTGAACAGAGAGAGATGTACAAAGGAGCAACATATGGGTATGGCAGTAATACTACTGCAGTTGAGTAACAAAGCAACTGTGTTCTGAATGCAACATTCACTGTTTCAGGCTCATACATAAAGAGAATCACAGAACGGAAGTAGCACAAAAGGAAGCCATTCTAGTTTATACTGCTTTTTCTCATACTTCACAGCAAAAGGTTTAACATTACACATTTCTCAGCATTGAATTTCATCTACTGCTTATCTGCCCATTTCACCATCTACCTCCATCTTCTGAAGTTTATTACTATCCTCCTCAGAGTTTGCTACACCTCCAAACTGTGTAATCTGAAAAATTTTAAATTGTGCTCTGTATACCTAAATCTAAATCATTGTTTTACACACACACACACGCGCACACACACACACACACACACACACATATATATATATATATATATATATACACATACACACACACACACACACACACACACATATATATATTTATATATATTAATGAAAACTGGTGGTCCTGGAACTGATCTCTGAGGAACTCCATTGTACACTTCCCCCCAAGACTGAAAAACAACTTCTCACTACTCTTTCAAGTTTCTTGGCCAATTTTCCAACCATGCTGCTACAATTGGCCCACTGTGTCTATGCCGGCTCTTAGAGAGCAATTCCATCAATCTCACTGCACCACTTATGTGATCACCACCAATTCTTTTACACATGCCCATTAATACCCCACTGATTCTTTTGCCACCCATCTACACCAGGGGAAATTTACATTAGCCAATTAACCTAACAACCAGTATGTCTTTGGGATGTGAGAGGAAACCAAAGACCCAGGGGAAACCTACAGTCTCAGAGAGAACATGCTAATTTCACACAGACAGCATCTGAGGTCAGAAGACTTAAACCTAAGCCACTGGAACTGTGAGTCGACTTAAGGTGTTCTAGTGTTGTCCATGATGCAATAAAGACACACAAGCCATGACTCTAACCAATGGGTGCATCATAGATGCCATCCCATTGAAAGCTGGGGTCAAACAAGACTGTGCCTTCACTCCAGTACTTTTTTCAGTCCTTTTTGTCCTAACATTGCCCCTCACTTTAATGAGGTTAATGTACAGGACAAATGAGAAGCTGTTCAATCTGCATCACCTCCATTCTGGACCCAAGGTCACTCCAGCCTCAGTCATCAAGCTGTAATATGCAGATGATACTTGTAAATGTGCATGTTCAGAGGCTGAGCTCCATGTCATTGTTGAGTTATTCACTGAAGCATAAGGGAGAAAATGGGCTTTACACAAAACATACACAAAGTGAAGTTCCTCTACCAACCTGCCCCAGTTACGCAATACTGCTCCCGAACAATAAACATCTACAAGACTCTGGAAAATGTGGACCACTTTCTGTATCAGAGAGGTCATCTCTCAACCAAGGTAGATGCCGCTGATAAAATTCACCATGTCACTAGTGCACCAGCTCAGCCTTTGGTCTTCTGAGGAAAAGGGCACTCAAAAATCAAGACCTCAAACTCTGCACAAATATCAAGATCTATTGAGCATCATCTTGTCTGGAGAGCTACAATTTTGAAAGGAGGCTACTTCCAAAAATAGGTCTATGTGAATTTCAAGCTTCAAACATTCACATGAACTTCCTTTCACCTATCATGTTTCCAAAAAATTGATACTAAATAACGATGAATCCAAACCATTTTGCTTTATGTTACTTACCATGAATTGCAACTGTTGGCATTTCCATTAACAACTAGAAATCCTGACTAACTGACACTTAATTACTATATATCTTGTTGCTGACATGCCATTTATTGGTTCTAAAGTGCACTAATCTTCCACATGATCTTGGCTACCTGCTATTCCACTTTCCTTTTTTCTGTAAGGAGTGTTTCCAGAGTGCTTGGTCTTCCACATTTCTCTTCTTCAAACATCTTTTCAATGTTTGGTGTGCTGTTTTGTAATTTTACATTCATAGCACTGCCCAGCTTTTGCTTTGGATGTAAGGTCATTCATTGCTGCCCTTTTCTTTCACATTAACCTATTTGTCTCACTTTCTGTCCAGTAGAGGTTAAATATCCAATGAAAACATCAAATGGCAAAAGTAATAGTTTATTCTCTATAATTTTTTGCCCAACTTTTAATGCCAATTACTGCCATATGGTATGACCCTTTTTGACAAAGGATAGTTGAGTATTTCTATAACAGGTACTCAGTTTGTTAAATGCCTTTGCTGCTTTGCCAACCCTACCTCCTAACATGAGTCCAATATGAGCATTGCAGCATATTATACTTACAATACCGGTGACAATCTTTTATACCGTTTTTGTTCTGAGTTTTATCTTAGCATTAACCTGTGTTTTGTTGTGGGAAACCTTTATTCTGACCTCACTCAGTTTTGTTCAAAATGTTTACTTTTCTTTGCATTTCTTCTTTTCTGTCAAAAGTGCAATATCATCAGTGAATTCTTGTTTTCTGTCCCATCTATCTGAGCCCTGATTTCTCCTGACGGACTGTTTGCATTCAGATATGTTGGCATCCATAAAACAAACATGCTTGCCATACATTGGTTTTTACCTTGAACCAATCCATTGTTCTATTTGTCATTTTAACATGATATTCCATTTAATCATTGTTCCTTAACTATATTTATACACAAGGAAATCCATAACAATTTAAAGTAATACTATTTTTAATATCAAAGCTCCTTTCAAAATCATTGACCCTAATGATGAAGCTGTCATCTTGCTTATTCAAAACTTTCTCAGTGATACCATGTAGCACAAAGGTCCTATTAATGCACAGCCTTTCATTTCTAAAATCCATCCTGTTCTTCAGGCATTCTCTTATATACAGCTTTACTAATCCTATTTATGGTAACTATATTCCTGAGATTGATAGTAGCTATTTTATCACTTCCTGTGCCTTTCCATTTTTCAGTTTGTTTATAGCTTCCATTGGCCTCTTCAATTCCAAGTAAACCTTTTACCTCAACTTTTGTTATTGTTTTTGAGATTTGGGTTGGCAAAGTTTTCTTTTGTTTGTTTTAATGAGGGACCTGATCTTTCTGTGTAATACATGTTAATTTGTACTCTGTACCTTGGAACTTCTCACTACCATTATTGTTTTTCTTGGTAAATTCACACATTACATTTGATTTTTAAAACTAAATTTCCATATCTATATTCCATTTTGCTTTTCCGACTGATATTGGCATCTTTATCTGCATCTTGTCCAGCCTCCTCTCTGATCCCTTTGCGCCTCAAAGCAGGTACCCTAGTTGACTTCCCCAAGTCAGCAGCTAGCCCCTTAACAATGTGAAATTGAACAATTTATTGGCTGCTGAAGATGCGCTTTCAGGTATCTTGACAGGTTTGGAGACATCCTTTATAACAGCAAATGATGTCTCCAGAATGATGATGGTACATGTACTTGTGTGATTGGCACACTTGAAGCTCCATTCAGATAACCACCTTTTCCATTAGAGGAAATATCATTACACAAGCTTGCAAACTCATGCCATTTATACTCCATTTTTTTTGCAATGTTTCAAAGTGCAATTGGGCTGCTTCCTGTAGTTCCAACATGAGGCTGTTCATCAGAATACACAGTTAGAGAGGGATGATGTATCTGCAAGGTGAATTTTGTGAGGAGTGATATGTTGGAGTAAGCATAAGAGGGTAGATTGAATGGATAGGCTTGGATAAAACTGACTTATCAGAATGTGGGTGAAGGTTTAACTCTACTCATTTTACCTGATCTGATTGGATCATTAAACCATTTTTGGCATTTAATCCAAAATCATGATAGCCTGCTCCTGCTGTTTCCTTCTGTGGCAGGAATTGTGAGGAGGAATCTGGTATGTTATCTGGAAGGTATGATTCTGTGAGTATGACCTATTTAGGCTGTTACTTGACCAGTCTGTGGGGCAACTCTCACAACTGGGACCTAGTCCCCAGATGTTTGTGAGGAGGACACTGCAAGATTGACTGAGCTGGGAATGACTTTGCCATGTCCAAATCAGGTGATTGGATCAATGCCAGGTGATGCATACAGTTCTATCCTTCTTTTAATTGTAGCTATTACGATGTAACTGAGTGGTTTACCAGGCCATTTCATAGGTCAGTTAAATAGTTACCACACTGTTGTAAGTTTGGAGTCACATACAGGCTAGACCAGTGAATAGATGAGTTTTTACCAGATCCAAGTAGTTTTTGTGGTCATTATTACTTGTGATGAGTTTTGATTAAACTCCATATTTACTAAATTTAAATCTCATGGTGGGATTCGAACTCGGGTCTTGGAGTTGTTAGCTCAGACCTCGGTTTACTAGTCTACTTTCTGTACAGCCATCATATTTGTACAGCGCAAAGCCAACTTAGAATTCAGTCCTCTAGATGGGGAGGGTTCATTATAAACCAATTTAAGGTCTAGAGTTTTCCGTTTGGGAGCCATGGTTTGTAGATTACTAATCTCTTATCTATTGATCTCGGTAACTTATTCCCACCATTTTACATTGTGGCATAATTTCCACAGATAATTGCTCCTTGATTCAAGTCCTATATTTTTTTATAAAATGAAAAAATATTGTAAAAACTTTTGTTAATAATCTTCACTGATAAATGAACATGTAACATCTTGCAGCAAAAACTTTCACAAAGCATTGCCATGACACTTCCATGACACTTCCATGACAAGTATTCCATGGTAATTGTTGCTTAAATTAAGAGTATTAAATTTCTTTGAAACATCTAATTTATTATTTTATCACTTTTTCACCATGGTAACAGTTCTTTCAGTTTATGAATGGATCTATGGTTCAGTTTGTTTTTTAAGTGACACAGCCAAACAAATAATCAATAAGCTGCTTCATGTAAACTGACCAGGAAAATAAATTTTTGTCAAAAGCAAGTTGAAAATGCCTGCCTCTGAAATTAATTTTCTTTAGAGGAGCAATTTTCTTTTGGAAATACAAACTAATCAAAGAAAATCAATAATAATTTCTGTCTGCAAATGTATTCTCAATAGAATGAACATGGAGAGAGTTAATGATTTTTTTTGGTTCTGAGCTAGTGGAGTTGTTAATTTTCAGAACCATTGTGGGTTGTACTGAAATTTTTTCTTTCAGAATTATTAGCCTTTCTTCAAATAAGTGTTATATCGCTGCATTATTTTTTGTCTCTGCTGGTTGTATTTTGTACTGATTACCTTTCAGTCTCTCTTAAGTTGGCATTTTCCAAAAGATTTGACTAGATAATGAGCAATGTCAGAGTTTTTGAGCATGGAGGGTATCATTGCTGAATCTGATGAAGCTCTCATCTTAGATCAATCCACATGACTTTCCCTAAAAAGTTCAGAAAATGAAAATGAGAATAAGAAACCCTTTCATTTTCTAGCCTTGGGGATCTAAGGCCAGTTGAAACACTACAACTATTGCTGAAGCTGAAATCAAGTAATTCAGACCATCTCTTGAAATTGAGACCTTACTGGTTGTATGGCTGAGATTCACATTAGGTGATACACTTAACAACAGAGCCTCTGAAGGAGCTACTGCTATGATTTTTTTTTAAGGAATAGTTTAAAGAACCTTGAACAATATTAATTATTTCAGAATCATTTGTTATTTCCCAGGGTAGTGTTTCAATGGAATGGAAATTAATTCATGACTCATAAGATTGCTATTACTTTATGGAAATGTTCACTATAAAAATTGTTTAAATCCATCCAAAACAACCAAATAATCCTTGCATTTAAATGCAGAGCATTCCAACTTCTTTCCATATGTCTTTCTCCTTTTTTAAGATAAATAAATATGCTTGAGTTATATAAACCATAACATTTGTAATTCATTTGATTCCTTCAGCACAGACATCTCATTCACCATAGAAGAATATGCTGACTGTTGTGCCTATCTATACTAATCCCATTTGCCTGTATTAGCTCCATATTCTTTTATGCCTTGCCTCTTCAAGTGCCTGTCTAAATGTCTCTTAAAATGTTGTAATTCTATCTGCCTTTGCCACCTTCTCTGGCAGTGTGTTCCAGCTATCACCATTCTCTGTGTGCAAAAGTTTCTCCTCAGATCCCCTTTAAAACTCCTTCTTCTCATCTTACCTCTGTTGTTCTTGTTTTTGACATCCCTATTGTGGGAAAAAGATTCTGACTCTCTATCTTCTCTGTGCCTCTCATAATTTTAAAATTCTTCTGTTGTCACAGCTCAGCCTCCTTCACTCCAAGGAAAACTCGAACTATCCATCACCCCTTGTAATCAAGTTCTCCAATCCAGGCAATGTCCTGGTTAATCTCCTCTGCACTCTTTCAGCACAATCACATCCTTCCTATAGGAGAAGATATCTCTTAAACATTGGCTGAAGATACTCCAGAATTCCAATGATGAGGTCCTATAAGCAATGCAGCAAATGAAACACCGCATTAATATTGCACCCTTCATGACCTCAGGACTTCCTAAATACTTTTCAGCCAATGAAGTACTTTGAAGTGTTAAAACTGTTTAACTATAGTCAACTTTCACAACAATCCTCCATTAAGAGGAATATGATAATGACGAGATAATTGTTTCCAGATGTTGGTTGAGATAAATTGTTTAAACCTTAATGGCAAGTAGTTGAGGAAATAAAGGTGATGATATGAGGGCACAGATAGACATGTGGGGAATATGCTATCATGCCAATAACTGAAACTTGGCTTGAAGATGGAGCAGGTGTGGAGCTCACATTCCCTGTTATAGGGCTTTCAGAAAATATTAGGCAAATGGGTAAAAACATAGAGGGTGTAGCAACATTGGTTAAGGAAATTACAGTTGTAAAGAAGGAGAATGTGCTAGAAACATCAGCAGCTGAGGCCACATGGACTGAAATGATGAACAAAAAAGCAGCAATCACCTTGCTGGGTGTGTAACATAGGCCCCAAAAAACAATTAGTTGGAGATAATTGTGCAAATTCTTAAGCAAGTTTCTGAGAAATGCAAAAGTAACAAGGCAGTAATGGTAGGAGATTTCAACTACCCCAACATTAACTGAAGTAGTAACAGAGCAAAGGGTACAGAAGATGTAGAATTCTGAAATGCTCTTAAGGGAATTTTTTACATAGCAAGCCCGACAGGAAAAAGGGATGAAGGTGAATATAAATTTCCCAAGAATATACTTGGGAAAATGGAAAATATAGCAATAAGGGAGAATTTTGGAGTCAAGAATCATAATTTAATCACTTCCAGGATAGTTGTGGTAAAAGATAGACCATGATTCAATTTTGGAACCTGGATAACGATAGCAAAACTAGTATTTTTGAGCTATCCTAAATTACACCCTTTACAAGGTGGTGGTGAGCCACCTTCTTGAACTACACCAGTCTGTCTGGTGAAGGATCTTCTACAGTGCTGCTGGATTGGGAGTTAGGAATTTAGATCCAGAAACAATGAAATGTCAGGGGTATATTTCTAAGACAGGATGGTTCACAATGTGGAGGGTAATTTGAGAATGGCGATGTTCCTATGTGCCTCCTATCCTTGCCATTTTTGATGGTAGAGATTGTGGGTTTTGGAGGCATGGCTGAAGTAGGCCACGTGAGTTAATGCAGCATATTTTGTATATGTTGCACAATGTAGCCACTGTGTATCGGTGATGGAGGGGATGAATATTTAGGTAGGTGGGGTGGCAGACAAGCAAGGTACTTCCCCCTGGATGGTGTTGAGTTTCTTTAAAGTTGTTGGATCTGCTCTCATCCACGCTTGTGGAGCATATTCAGTCATACTCCTGACATACCATAGAACCATAGAACGATACAGCACAATACAGGCCCTTCGGCCCACCATGTTGTGCCGCCCTTCAAACCACACCTAAGGCTATCTAACCCCTTCCTCCCACATATCCCTCTATCTTAAATTCCTCCATATGCTTATCTAGTAATCCCTTGAACTTGACCAACATATCAGCCTCCACCACCACCCCAGGCAGTGCATTCCATGCACCAACCACTCTCTGGGTCAAAAACCTCCCTCTGACATCTCCCTTGAACTTCCCACCCATTACCTTAAAGCCATGTCCTCTTGCTTTGAGCATTGGTGCCCTGGGAAAGAGGCGCTGGCTGTCCACTCTATCTATTCCCCTTAATATCTTGTATACCTCTATCATGTCTCCCCTCATCCTCCTTCTCTCCAATGAGTAAAGCCCTAGCTCCTTTAGTCTCTCCTCATAATCCATACTCTCTAATCCAGGCAGCATCCTGGTAAATCTCCTCTGCACCCTTTCCAACGCCTCCACATCCTTCCTATAATGAGGCGACCAGAACTGGACACAGTACTCTAAGTGTGGCCTAACCAGAGTTTTGTAAAGCTGGATCATTACTTCGCGGCTCTTAAACTCAATCCCACGACTTATGAAAGCTAACATCCCTTCAGCTTTCTTAACTACCCTATCTACCTGTGAAGCGATTTTCAGTTATCTGTGGATATGAACCCCCAGATCCCTCTGCTCCTCTACACTGCCCAGAATCCTGCCATTTACCTTGTACTCCGCCTTGGAGTTTGTCCTTCCATCTGCCACTTGTCAGCCCAGCTCTGCATCCTATCAATATCCCTCTGTAAGCTTCGACAGCCCTCCCTGCATTGCAGATGTTGTTAAGACTGTGCTGTCAGAAGTTGAGTCACTTATCCCCTAATACCAAGCCTCTGGCCTACTTTTATAGACCGTGTTTTTATGTGACTCGGCCAGTTTAGTTTCTGGTCAATGGTGGCCTCCAAGATATTGATGGTAGGGAACTCGGTAATGGCAATTCCATTGAATGTCAAGTGTGGGTATCTAGACTCTTTCTTGTCAGAGATGGTCATTACTTTTGTGGCATAAATGTTACCAGTCACTTACTAGACCATGCCTGAATGTTGCCCAGGTCATACTTTATACAGGTACAGATTGCTTCATTTGCTGAGGAGTTACAAATGGAACAGAACCCTGTGCAGTTAGCAGTTAATATTTCCACTTCTGACCTTATGATGGTAGGAAAATCATTAATGATGCAGTTTATGATTGTTGGATTCATGACACTGCCTTGAGGAACTCCTGCAGTAATATGTTAGGCCTGGGATGATTGACATCCAATAACCACAACCATCATCCTTTTGCAAGATATCATTCTAACCATTAGAGTATTTTCCCTTTTATGCCCATTGCTTGCAATTTTACCAAGGCGCCTTGACACTACACTTGGTCAATTGCTGCCTTGACATCAAGAGCAATCACTCTCACCTCACTTCTGGAATTCAGCTCTTTAATCTATATTCAAACCAAGGCTATAATGAGATTTGGAGCCATGTGGTCCTGACAAAACCCAAACTGGGCATCGGTGAGCAAGTTGGCAGTAAGTGTTGCTTGATAACAATGTCGACAACAGTTTAGATTACTTTGCTTATGTTTCAGAGTAGATTGATTGGGCAGTAATTAGTCTAATTGGATTTGTCCTGCTTTTTGATAATGAGATATATCTGGGCAATTCTCCACATTATTGGGTAAATGTCAGTGTTGTAACTGTACTAGAAGAATAGTATAGCTGGGGTTTTGTCTGATCCCATAGCCTTAGTTGTGTACAGTGCTCTCAGCTGTTTCTTGGTATCATGTGGAATAAATCAAATTGGTTGGAGACTGGCTTCTGTGTTGATTGCCCTTTGAGTCTTAGAAATTTGTCAGGGGTACCTTCTGCTCCAGAAGGCTTGTTGCTTTTCATTTGGTTTATGTTGTTTTCAACCTCTTGTCTGTTTGGGTTGAGGGTGAGATTCAACCAGATTAACCAGTGCTATGGAATGGAGTCAAGGATACTTGCATCAAAAACACACATGATGGAGTAGATCCTTGAAATGCTCCTTTCATGAACATTGATTGCCTCAGACTGTCTCTCTCCTTGTTCCTTCAACTCATCATCATCTGTTTATCCACCACACATCCTCTTTCTGGAAAGTAATGACTCCCCCTCATAGCCACCTTCAACAAACACTTCTACCATCTTTGAAATGCATGCCATGAGAGATGGTAAATTAGCATGAGGAGTGATATGCTGGATTAGTCTTCAGAAGATATAATTAATTGGTTGTGATGTTGGGATGTATCATTCCTCTTGTCTCTTTCTTGCCACTTCTAAATTACATTCAGCCCTGTAGCACACATGGATAATGAAACAAAAGAATAACTTCTGATTTTGAATCAGAAAAAAAAGAAAATAGCTTTCATTTGTAATGCTAACTTTGTTCCTCTTTCCATGGATGCTGCCTGACCATCTGGGTATTTCCAGTATTTTCATTTTTAATTTCAGATTTCTAGAATCTGCAGTATTTTGCCTTGGTAACTCTACAATCTTTCTCTATCAGCTCTCAAAGCTGTCCGTCTTCTGTCTCTAACTAATATGAATGCTTTTGCCATTTGGAATTTGGCTTTCCACTTGTTCTTCTGAGTTGGCATCCATAAAATACCAGCTGAGTACATGATCTTTAGAAATATGTAGGTCACACCTTGCCATGATAATCTGTCCACTACAACATTTTCTGTTACCATACAAAGGGCATTCCTTCTCATCTTTCAACTTCGGGTCACAGTGATAAGTAACATCTTCATCACAAAGCATGTTTCAAAAGGATCAGCTGTTTTTTCTGTATCATGGTGGTATACCGTTCCTGTCAATTAACTGCATATAACAACAGCATTTATTTAATGATGTGTGACAAGAAAAGGAATTAGCCAATTACTTCTTCTGCAGACCATGCACTATTTGTGCCATCATGGCTTCTACTCAACCTATTTAATCTCCTAAGGAAAAGTTCAGCAGAATTTGACCCTGCTTCCTAAATAAAACTTCCAGAATATGTACCTAATCTACTGTTATACATTCTATATATTTTTCTTAACCAATTACTTTCTTTAGTTGGTTCCTCTTGGTCTCACACAGGAAAGATTTTGATTAACCTTGGGATTCTTTGACATCCTGACAATTGCTGACTTGCCTTTCTGACAGGAAAGCTCAGGCCCTGGTTAAATCTTCTTGACATTGTGGGACTTTGATATACATGTACATATAATGTTCTTACCTACTTCCAACTGAAAGTAAATGCGCAGTTAAGATGGTAGTTTGCATGATTCCAGCAGATATGGGACAGAAATGATGAATGCTCCAATTTAAGATATTCTACCACATATTTTGCAGGGTGGGCTTGTTAAGATCTCCACTCTGATTTTATTTAGTTGAATTTGGATAATTTTTAGAATACTCCGCAGGGTGCACACACAGATCCCAACAGTATTAAAGAAATCATATTTCAATTTGCACTCAAAAGAGTAGCCTGGAAAGGTGATGTGATAAAAGACCTTCAGTCTGGAAAATTACCTCTGTTTCTCTTTCCATAGAAGATGCCTGACCTGCTGAGTATTTCCAGCATTTTCTGCTTTTATTGCAGATTTCTAGATCTGTAGTATTTTGTTTGTATTGGCTTTGTTTTAGTGATCCAGAATCCTTGAACAAATATTAAAGTAGCAACGCCTGGTCTGCACTTATCTTTCCAATGTCCTGACCTACCATTTTGTGGAGTTTTATTAAAGTTGTGAACTGACATCATTAAAAGGTTTGACTATTTATATAGCCACTTCTTTTAGAAAAGCATGGCCATTGTCCTGCACAAAATCAATAGATGATTTTCATTCTGAGGGAGTTAAATCTTGTGTAAGAGCACAGAATTAATCATTGTCTTTATTCACTCTCCTGGAAAGTAAGTCAAGCAAATGTGCTTTAATTATTTCTCCCTTTCATCCTGTGGTGAGGAACAGTTCTATAGATAACATCCAAGTGTATATTTCATGAACTGGATCTTACCCTCACCTTACATGCATAATTTTCAGAAAGAGTCATTGGACAACAAAGAGTAACCATAACAGATGCTGATTCCCCAGCATTCTCCTATGTCCAAAGTGTTAAGGACAATTGGTTTTTATCCACTGGGGTCCAATCTGAAGTCAACAGAGACCAGAGCTTTCCTACTTTACTAGATAAATTCAACAGTGGAATATGATTTAAGCCACTGAACCACTGGAATGGCCACTTTGAGACTGTCGATCATCATACAGACGTACACAGGTAAACACTGCATTCATGAAGTCCTTTGGGATTAAGAAAATATAAAACAAAACTGGTTGCTTGACTTGATCTATGTGCCTGATGGAGGTATTAATTGAAAGAAAATCAATAATGCCCACTTCCAACATTCACTAGTTTTCGGACACTTCCACATGGACTGGTTTTAGGTGAAAGTGGCTTACTACTGGGAATCTGAGTGGCTGACCGAATTGGAGCTAAAGTTAGAGTCATAGAGTTATGCAGCAGGGACACAGGACCTTCAGCACAACTCATCCATGCTGGCCAACTTGCCTACCTGAGCTAGTCCCATTTGCCTGTGTCTGTCCCAAATCTCCCTAAATTTTTCTTATCCATGAACCTAAATGTCTTTTAAATGTTGTAATTGTACCCACCTCTACTGCTTCCTCTGGCAGCTCATTCCATATACCCACCACCCTCTGTGTGAAAACCTGCCCTCAGGTTCCCTTTAAATTTTTCCCCTCTCACTTTAAACCTATGCCCTCTAGTTTTAGACCCCTACTCTGGGGAAAAAAAGACTGTGACCTTATCAATGCCCCTCATGGTATTATGTAGCTCTATAAGGTCACCCCTCAACCTCCTATGCTCCAAGGAAAAAAAAAGCCCCATTTTATCCAGTCTCTTCTTATAACTCAAGCCCTTCAGTCCTGGTAACATCCTTGTGAATCTTTTCTGCACCCTTTCCAGCTTAATTACGTCCTTTCTATAGCTAAATGACCAAAACTGCACACAATACTCCAAGTGCAGTCTTATTAACATCTTGTACAGTTGTAAAATAATGCCCCACTCTGGTACTCAATGCCCTGACCAATGAAGGCAAGCATGCCAAATGCCTTCTTCACCACTCTGTCTACATGTGTCACTGCTTTCAGGGAATTGTGTACTTGTACTCTGAAGTCTCTCTGTTCTACAACACTCTCCAGGGCCTTGCCTGAGAGAACAGTGGGTACAAGGCTATAAAAACTTATAAGAGAGAGAGAAATATTTCTTGCATTCCCTTGCTTTCTACAAAGAATTTAATGGAGAATACTGCAGTAAAATTGTATAGATTACACGAGAAGAAATATTAGTGCATCGCCGGTCATCGGTCACCCAATGCCTTAGTATGGACAGGGAATTGCCTGATATGTTACTGAGTTTTTTGACCACCAGATTTAACCCTGCTCTCTTCTGAGTTTACTGATCCCAACTTGGTAACCAGATGGCATTTAGCATATTGTCTTAATATCTGAGAAATAATTGAGGATCTAAGATCTCTGTAACCCAATCCCAAAATTATAAGTTTCACCCAAGTTCCACCTCTCAACAGTTCAAAGGAGACATGTGGGGCAAGTTTTTTACACAGAGAATGGTGAGTGCCTGGAATGCGCTGCCAGGGGTGGTAGTGGAGGTAAATACAGTAGAAGTGTTTAAGAGGTTCTTAGATAGGAACAGGAATATGCAGACAATGGAGGGATATGGACTTGCGTAGGCAGAGAAAACTAGTTTAATAGACTTTTAATGACTAGTTTAATTAGGTCTGCACAACATCGTGGGCTGAAGGGCCTGTTCCTGTGTTGTACTGTTCTATGTCTAAACAGAGTTAATGATGCATACTGGAAAGGCTGGCTATCTGAAATTGCTAAATTCAACATTAAGTTCTGTCTTGCAACCTTTAGTGATGTTTTTGTATTTGAGCTCTTAGATCCTTGGCTCCCCTACACCATTAAGACACTGATTTTCTAATAAAGGACATTTATTTTCCTCACACTAATTTTCCTCATATGTTGAAATTCATTATCAGTCATCTACCTGACCTTCAGGTTCATTTATGTCTTGTTACATAAATTCCTCCTTTGAATTGACTGTTCATCCCAATTTGGTGTTGTCCACAAATTTACAGTTGATTTTTGAATCCAGAATTTAATTCATTGTGATGGAACTGTACCTGCAATGGTGGTTCCACAAGGAATGTGCAGCTATCAGCCATTCATTGTACAGGACATGCTCATTAAAGTTCAGAAATCCAAAATGCTCTGAAACCCAAATGCAAGAGCACCTGACCTTCTACTTTACCAATAGGCTGAAGAGAGTGGCCAGATGTATTTCACACCTGCCTCCTCCCCCACAAATTTTGTGCAAAGGTGGAAAGCATACATATGGTGGCTCCATTCATTTCAATGTGGTCACTGATCTTGTGGAAAAAGTGCTTTACTTAATTGACTTTATTTTAATATTTTAAATTATTTATTAATGTCTTACTGTGCTTTTTGTTTTTTTAAAACATTTCTGAATGCTTTTATTATTTAAAAATACATTTAAGTTGATCTGAGTAATTTTTGAGACAAAAATGCTGTCAAGCTGTTCTGGAGGTTGGGCCTCAGTGGTGCATTACCTAAGACCTACTTGCCAATTAGAGCCCTGGTCACCTCACAGAATGGACCTAAGGGCAGAGGGCAGTTCATTGGGCTCTCCACATGTGGAAAAATTAAGTCTGGGTGAGCAGAGACTGCAGACAGCAAATCCAGGTAGCAGCAAAGTGTAGATTAATATAAATTGTGAAAACAACAGCCCCAGTATCACTTGTGTGACCCTCATTTCCCACTCTGAATCACCACGCTTTAACCTGACTCTCTACTTTCTGTCTTTCAGCTGTCCAACTATACAAAGTTTTCCCTGACTCGTTGCACTCTAATGTTATTCATTAGTCTCTCATGTTAAACCTTCAAAAGCCTCTTGAAAAATATGTAGATTACATCTATTACATTACCCTTTCCAATTCCCTGATACCTCTTTAATCAAATATGTATGATTGTCAAGTATGAAAACCATGCTGATAATTTTTATTTTTCATTTTGAGCCATTTGTCTATCTTCTCCTCCAGAGGGAATGGCATTATTTTTCTTACCATTGATATTAAACTGACTGTCTGTGGTTTTCCTGGACATGTTCTCACCCGCTTTTAAAATAAAGGTATATTAGCTGTGTAGCACTCCTCTGATGCTACTTTTCCTTATGAACTTGATCTTCCTTTGATTCTTTTAGAAATCATGGATGCAATCTGTTCAGACAGGGGTCAAGCTGATCAAGCTCACATTACTTATTTAATAGCCTGGATTTTTCTGAACAGCACTCATCACCCACATCTGTCACTAAGGTACATTAACATGAGTAGGAGTAGGCCATGGCCAATTTTCCACCTGAAAACTATTTTCCTGCATTTTCCTCTTATCTCTTGATTCTCTTTATATCCAGAAATCTATCAGTCTCTGTTTTAAATGAACCCAATGACTGAGGCTCCAAAGTCTTCTGGTGTAGAGAATTACAGAGATTTGTCATCCTCTGCATGAAGAAATGTATCCTCATCTCAGTCCAAAATATCCCTCCTGAACTCTGAGACTGTGACATCTGCTTCTAGACTCCTGAGCAAAGAGAAACATCTTCCCTGAATCAAGACTGTTAAGTATCGTAAGAATTTTGAGAGTCAGTGAGAATACAGGCCTGATCTACTCAGTCTCTCTTCACACTTTAAGACTCACCTGCCCTGGTGAATCTTTGCTGCACTCCCTTTACAGAAAGTTAATATTGCTGACTTACATTGTCCACATAGAAGAGGGTAATCTGAAAACTATTGAAGATTAAATAAACAATGAAAGCATTCAATAAAATATTAACAAATACAAAAAATAAATTTTCCATCAATATTTAGCAGAGAAATGATCAAAATGACGTGATACTGGAAAACCTATAAACATTAAAATTACCTTTATAAGTAAGAAAATTGTTGCAAACTTAAATTATAAAAATAAATGTAACTAAGCTTATTTTTACCTTCCTTCCTTTCATATGTATGTGTAATAATCTTTACTGAAACAAATGTGCTTGGAGATCCTGCACCAAGTCTAACCTGGCAGCAAATCTTAAAATAAGTTGTGCAGTGTAAATGTTGCGGAATTAAGGCAGGCTCTTGCTTCACCACTGGACTATTAAGTTCAGTAGTGGAATATAGCCAGGAAAATCCTGGTGATTTCTCGCCAGCAACTTCAGCATTCATGTTGGTCTAAACTTACTAACCCTTACAAGGGTAAATAGTAGCAGTTCCCTTCAAGAGTGCCAACAAAATCCTACAAGGATTTAGTCTTATTTTAAATGTCACTTCTAATTTCACTTTCTGATATTACATCACTTTGATCCATTTCCCTGGTAAATACTGAAGAAAAAATAATTTTCCTGCTATCATTGGCTGTGATTTTACCTTGTCCATTATTTAGGGCTTCATTCCCATCCTGACTTCCCCTTATTAAATTTATGTGCCTATAGAATATTTTACGAAGTTGATTTATGTTCCTTGGTAATTTAATTTCATAATTTCTTTTTGTCTTTGTAATTGTTTTTTTTACATCTTCCTTTGTTCTTTGTACTTAGCTTCTTTGCTTTTTCATGGGAATGCTGTGGTGCAATGTGACAGCATTCAAAACACTGCAAGGAGCTTTGTAGCTGAGGGCATTGCTGCTTTATTTTACTGTAGCCCACAAACCAAGCCAAAAAATGGGTAGTAATTCTGAAGAAAATACAGCACCTTGTCTTGTGTTTTTGTGATAGCATAATGGAAAAATTTGCAAAAAATCAAGAATGATGGTTTTCAAGTACTAGCTATATTCTTATTACAGTTAACTCTCTCTCTGCATTGATCTCAAGTAGAAAAGGCAGACAGAGTCATTATTCTGTTTTTTAAGTAAACTACAAGAGGCATTCTATGTTAAGATTTCACCCACTTCATTCCAATTCTGCTCTCTTTGAAATGTCAGTCACTAACCTTGACCTCAACCATGACATGACAGTCTTGTAAGGACAATAATTGCAGTAAATTTCACTGCCTGTTGCCTGCTTGATAAGAACATCGTTTGTTAATTTGTCTAATCTCTCTAAAGAAGGCAATTCTCAGCAAGACATGACCTAAATCAATTGTCATTACTGTGTCAGTAGTCAAGCAACTGTAGTCTTGAAAAAGCAACAGGAAAAATTATTCTGGAGAGATAGTTTTGTGTTTGCAGATATAAAGTCCCCTGAAATTCAGCATAATGGTCAATAACATAAACCGCCAAAGTGCAATGCATTTCTGATTTATAATTCCAATGACTGTTTAAAAAACTTCTGTTCACATCACAGTACCTTGAATTTCTCCAATGTGTTCAAATGTCTGCTTTGAGAAGAGTTAATCAGAGAGCATTGAAGTAAGGGACAAATGGGCCCATTTTTTTCCACAGGCTAATTTTTTTTATTATGTTTATAGGCCATGGAAAAAGTATTTATTTTTACTTGGCTATGAATACTCTTAAATTGTTCACTTCTTCCCCCCCTCCCCCCCATTATCACAAGCCAGCAAATTTCTTTTGGACAGCTACATGATATCAAAAGCCTTTCATTATAACAAGCTACAATTTCCACCACCATTGATCAGAACCCTGGATCTTTTACTATGCCATGGTAAATAAATTGACCATTTCCACGTGTTGTCTGAGAGTTATCACCGGCATCAAATGGCAGACTAAAATTGAAGATAAAATTGCATTGGTATGGAAACATTGTCTGTATGTCCAGTTGTGGAATTCCTACTGTGAACTGCAGCCTAGATATTATTACAGAAATGGATAGGAAAGATGTTATGAAGGCATATTAAAGGCCAGAAATATTACTGAAATATTAACCCCAACACCTGGAAAAGCATAGCCACTGACAGACCAGAATAGTGTCCTCCAGGTTTATGTGCATTAATTGCCAAATGCCTGGCACATAAGGCAATCCGTCTCACCTGGCTTCCAGTAAGATATATACAGCTGTACGTATGTTTGCATTTAGTATCAGACTCTTCTCCTATCACCATATTCTCGCCTACTGAGACTCATCTCAGCTGATGAGGGACACCACCATCCAAGCAATCACTATCATGTGTGAACATCCAAAAAACTGCAGATGCTGGAAATCTAAAATAAAAACAGAAAATGCTGGAAATACCCGGTTGGTCAGGCCGCATCTGTGGGAAGTTAAACAGAATTAATGTTTCAGGTTGAATGTGTGAGATTAGTGAGTGTTGACAGGTCATGTAATCATGCACTTTCCAACAGTGGTCACTAGATAGCAATCAGGAGCAGCAAACTTAGCTGGTACTTTCTGCTTCCACCATTTGGGTGCACTGAGGATTAATGTTGTACCCTCACAATCAGACAGACTGAAATCAATTGATTCACCAATCAAACCTGAAATGCTTTCTATCTTTTCCATGATGCTGTGTGTCCCACTATCTCAGAAATGTTAAGCTGCAAATTCCAGGATTCAAAATCATTACAACAAAAGAAGACTTTTATGCAGCACCTTTCCAATGTCCCAATGTGTCTTACAATGACCAACTTCTTTTGAAATGTACTCAGTTCTGTGACTTACTAAATTTGGTGGCAAAAACGCACATACAAAGTCCTACGAACTGCAATGTGATAATCACCAGAAAATGGTTTATTTAGTGTTGTTAACTAAGGGATAAATATTATTTAATTTGCCAGTACTCCACTGCTCTTCTTTGAAATGGTGCCATGGGATCTTTTACATCCATCTGAGACTGGAGATAAGACCTTGGTTTAATATCTTATCCAGAATTCAGTTTATCCAACACTGCAGGACTCCTTCACTACTGCTTTGGAATGTTAGCCTTTTGTCCAGTCCCAGCAGTGAGACTTGAACCAAATAAACTAAGTCAACAATGAATGGCACTTAGAATGATTGGTATCATTTGGACCTCACGATAAAAAAAATCACGAATGACAAACACTTTGTTAATCTGGACAGTGATTAATCAGCATTGGGGGTATCAGAGGTGAATCCAATCTTTTTATTTTTAATGAGCACAAATGTACATTCCAGAGAAAATCACTGGATTGTAATTGCAAATCAGTAATCTGATGGTTCTTTCATTCCACAGCACAAAAGCAATTGCTGGACTGGCTGAGACCAACACAGAGCAACAATTGAACTTGGGCTTGTTTTGATGGGCCAGTAAGGCTAATACTGGGTTGCCCACGTGTCACCAAACAAGAATCAGCACACAAGACCCTTTTAAACTCCTCACACACAGCATTGAGGTCAGGATTGAACTCAGGTCTCTGGAGCTGTGAGGCAGTCATGCTTACTGGTGCACCACCAAGCTACACATAACTGATAACTTTTTCTACCCTCACTATAAGCACTACAGGGTCTATTGTTGGAATCTACTAAAGCTCACCAGATGGTTCTGGGAATGAATCTGCTGCTTAGTATGGTAGTGAGCTACAAGAACTAGGAAACTCTTACCAAAGGTCCTGCTTTTAGTTGTAGGCTCATACAGGAGGCAGCCTTCTGACCAAAGGAAACGAATATACCCTTCCATTCCATCAGTAAAGCTTTGTTTTGCAGTTCTCTTGTCCTGCACGACAAGGGAAAATGTTAGAGCACAATGAGGACAGGGTTAATGTAAATTTCATAACAGAAATAAGGTGTCCTTTGATGTCTACAGTTTCAGTAAAATGCACCCCAGTCATGGGATTTAAACTTATTGGCTGCATAAACAGAAACAGAAAACAATGGGAGACAGGGAAAAGCAAAAAGGCAAAGTAAGAGAAAACAATGAATGAAAAGAGAAGAAAACTCAATATGAGATGATTACAGAGTTTGAATGCCTTCTTTTACTGGCCTGGAGCACAGATTGTTGTTTCCATTACTCAGCTTTACAAGTGAGGTTACTGTGCTCACTATCTCCACACATCAGTGTGAAGTTGAGCAAGGCAAATCTGCATGCTTGAAACTCATATGCATCCCAGGATTGCTGCTTAATAGCCTCCATTACTGGTACACATTTTAATGATTATATAAGTTCAATAACATTTAAAGAGTGGTACAACGCACATAAGTGATTACTTCAACTTTTAAATTTACATTCTTATAACTAGGCTCCATTTTAGCTGTTTTGATAATATAGCTAATGTCAGTGTACAAGCATTTTTGTGGTATTTCTGGAAGCTGAACAGCAGTGGCACGGTAGTGTAGTGGTTAGCATAACGCTATTACAGCGCCAGCGACCCGGGTTCAATTCCAGCCACTGTCGGTAAGGAGTTTGTATGTTATCCCCGTGTCTGCATGGGTTTCCTCTGGGTGCTCCGGTTTCCTCCCACATTCCAAAGACATACAGTTTAGGAAGTTGTGGACATACTATGTTGGTGCCAGAAGCGTGGTGACACTTGTGGGCTGCCCCCAGAACACTCTACGCAAAAGATGCATTTCACTGTGTGTTTCGATGTACACGTGACTAATAAAGATATCCTATCCTATCCTATCCTATTTCTTCATGTGGCCCAGTTGCTCCAGCAGTTAATAAAGAAAATTGCTGATCATAAGTGATCAAGTCAGTAGTGGTATGATAGTGAGGTCAGACTATTGTCTGCCACTATGTGATGAGAACAGAGTAATAGAAGCAGGAATCGGCCATCTGGATCCTCGTGAATGTTGCACCATTTCAATAGGATCATGGCTGATCTTGTAATGCAGTGCCGCTTTCCTGAACTAACCGCATATCCCTTCATTCTTTTAACATCTATAAACTTCTTGATCTCTGTTTTGAATACATTCAGTTGCTGAACCTCTGTGGTTCTAGACACCCTACCCAGGGATAAAAAAGCAGCTCCGCATCCACCATGTCAAACCCCTTAAAGAATTCTGAAGACACAAAAGACTGCAGATGCTGGAATCTTCAGTTGATGTTTTGGGTCAAAACCCTGCATCAAAACGTCATCAAATCCTTTCCCCCCATAGATGTTTCTCAACCTTCTGAGTCCCTCCAGCAGAATTTTTGGTGCCCTTAAGAATTCTGATACCTATCATTTGTTTAAATTGCTTAATCTCATCTCATATGACAAACCAGTCAACCTTCGTTAAACATCCTCTAAAACAAGTGTATGCTTCCATAGGTAGGGGGACCATACTTGTACCCAATATTCCAGAGTTCTATTTAATGGAGTAGGATGTTTTCACTCTTGTACTCAAATCCTCTTTCATTAAAGGCCTACATACTGTTTAACTTCCTAAATGCCTGCTATACATGCATATTAACTCTCAGTAATTTACGTACATGGACACCAAAATCCTCTGAACACCAACACTTCTCTGTACAGAATGCCTTCAATTTCACTTCAATTTTTCTATTTTCCTAGGGTGGATGACCTCACATTTTTCCACATCATAATCCACCTACTATGTCCTTGCCCATGCATTTAATTCATCTATATCCCCCTGAAGCCTTTGCATCCTCCTCACATCCCACAGTGACACAGTTTTGTATCAGCAGCAAACTTGGATACATTGCAATTGATCCTCTCATACTAATCACTGCCCTGATCCCTGCAGCACCGTACTGGTCACAGTCTCCCAGAGGAAAATGACCCCTTACTCTTATTCATTGTTCTCTGTCCATTAACTAGTCTTCAATCCATGTCTGTATATTATCCCTGATATTGTGTGCTTTAGTTTTATGTAATAATCTCCTGTCTGACATCTTATCAAAATGTTCAAAGAGATTTGTCAAATGCGATTTCACTTTCATAAATCTACATTGACTCTGCCCAATCTTGAAATTATTTACCAAGTGCCCTGTTACCATGTCCTTAATAATAGATTTCACTATTTTCACTATCATTGATGTTGCTAATTGGTCTGTAGTCCCCTGTTTTTCTCTCTCCTTTCTTAAATAGTGAGGTTACTTTTGTTACCTTCCAATTAGTGAGAATTATTCTAAAAAAAAAGTGATTTTTTCTAAAATGAAAACCTGTGCATCCTCCATCTCCATAACCATTTCCTTCAAAACATAGGATGCAGATCATCAGGTCCTGGGGATTTATGTCACTTCGATCCCATTTTTTTTAATAATGGTAATTTCTTTGAGTTCTAAACCTATTGTCCTCCACAATTTCTGGGCTATTTTCCTTCTCTTCTTCCATGCAAACAGACATAAAACATTTATTTAATTTCACTGCAACACAACTTGTGTTTATTATTTTAAAGAAATTTCACATACAGTTTTCTCCTCTGTGTTATGTTATTGGGCTAAAATATTCAGCTTCTTAGCACAATAAGTTGGAAGATATTTGGACACTCAGCAAGGACTTGGTTTGGCTTGAACACGATAACCCCTTTCCATGACTGATTGGCTAAAACTCGCTGGGTAAGTTCATGCATCTGAAATGGTCACTGCTGTAGATACTGAGAAATCTACTCAGCCTGCTTGTGATTACACCTCAGCTTGAGCTAGCATCTGAAGTACTCAACAGGTCAGGCAGCACCTGTAGAGAGGGGGAGACAAATCAACATTTCAGGTTCTGTTCTGATGAAATGTTTATTCTTTTTCTCCCTGCCTGACCTATTGTGTATTTCCAGCATTTTCTATTTTATTTCAGATTTCCAGTGCATGCAGTATTTCACTTTTAGCTTTACGGACCAGGATCTTTTTGAGATAAGAGGAGGAAATTCACAAACAATAACCTAATCTCGGTCTAAGAATATTTATAAGTGCCTTGACATTGTAGCGGTTGCTACCGCGGAATAAAACAAGACTCTACTCGGAGGATTGCCAAACAGAACTGGTTTATTTTCCCGCCTTGCGCGGGCCCCTTAAGGGAGAATGTTCCCGCCCAAAACAACCGGCAATGACGTAAGTCCTACGTCATCAGGACTTTCCCACGCGTGGGTTCTCCCCGTCGCTCGGAAAGATGAGGCCCGCCGCCATCTTGGGCCTCGTCGCTCCGACGCTGCGCGACCCGACTGCCGAGCCGGTTCGCCCGACTAGACGGTGAGTGACCACACAACCCTCCCCAGAACCGGCGATACAGTCCCCAAGGTCCGTGGGCTGTGCCAGCTGCCGCTTAGGGGGGCGGCCTCTGCGTCGCGGCGTGGCAACCTCGACAGGCTGTTGCAGATCCAAATGGGCCGGTTTGAGGCGGTCCGCCGTGAAAACCTGTTCCCTGCCTCCAATGTCCAAAATAAAAGTGGATCCGTTATTCTGTATGACTCGGAACAGTCCCTCATGTGGTCGTTGCAATGGCGCCTGAGGTGTGCCCCTGCGAACGAAAACAAACTTACAGTCCCGTAGTTCCTTGGGCTGGCAGGATGGGGCTTGACCGTGCCGTGAGGTGGGAATCGGGGCCAAGGCGCCAAGCTTCTCGCGCAGTCTTTGTAGGACTGCTGGGGGTTGTTCCCCTTGGTCCCGAAGGGCAGGTATGAAATCCCTGGGGACAACTAGTGGCGCCCCGTGTACAAGCTCAGCTGACGAAGTGCGGAGGTCTTCTTTGGGGGCAGTGCGTATGCCGAGCAGGACCCAAGGCAGCTCGTCAACCCAGTTAGGACCCTTCAGGCGGGCCATCAAGGCCGATTTCAGATGGCGGTGAAAACGTTCCACCAACCCATTTGATTGAGGATGGTAGGCCGTGGTGGTGTGCAGCTGCGTCCCTAGCAGGTTCGCTAATGCAGCCCAGAGACTGGAAGTGAATTGGGTGCCTCTGTCTGAAGTGATGTGGGCCGGAACGCCAAAACGTGAGACCCAAGTTGTGAGCAGCGCCCGGGTGCAGGAATCAGTTGTGATGTCAGTCAGGGGGGTTGCCTCAGGCCACCTCGTGAACCGGTCCACGATGGTAAGGAGGTACCGGGCTCCTCTTGAAACCGGCAGAGGGCCCACGAGGTCGACGTGTATGTGGTTGAACCTCCTACGGGTAGGCTCGAACTGCTGTGGTGGGACCTTGGTGTGTCGCTGGATTTTTGACGTCCGGCAGTGCGGACAAGTCCTGGCCCACTCACTGACCTGTTTGCGCAGGCCATGCCAGACAAACTTGCTGGCGACCAGTCGGACAGTAGATCTGATGGACGGGTGCGCCAACCCATGTACCGAGTCAAAAACGCGTCTCCGCCAGGCTGCAGGGACTATAGGGCGGGGCTGACCAGTCGCAACGTCGCAAAGTAGGGTCCGCTGACCCGGACCAACCAAGAAATCTCGGAGCTGCAGACCCGAGACTGCGGTTCTGTAGCTGGGCAGTTCGTCGTCAGCTTGCTGTGCGTCAGCTAGGGCCGTGTAGTAGACACCCAAGGATAGGTTGTGGATGGTTGGTCTGGAAAGTGCATCAGCAACGACATTATCCTTTCCGGAGACATGTTGGATGTCAGTTGTGAACTCAGAAATGTAGGATAAATGTCTCTGCTGACGAGCTGACCAGGGATCGGAGACTTTGGAGAAGGCAAAGGACAGAGGCTTATGATCGGTGAAAGCGGTGAAAGGCCTGCCTTCTAGAAAGTATCGGAAATGCCGGACCGCCAGATACAGCGCTAGAAGTTCCCGATCAAAAGTGCTGTACTTCAGTTCGGGCGGTCTAAGGTGCTTGCTGAAAAATGCCAAGGGTTGCCAGCGGCCTTCGAGTAGCTGTTCCAGTACCCCACCCACCGCGGTGTTGGACGCGTCTACCGTGAGGGCAGTCGGGACGTCAGTCCTGGGGTGTACCAGCATCGTGGCGTCTGCCAGGGCGTCTTTGGCCTTAACGAAAGCAGCCGCAGCCTCGTCAGTCCAGATGATGTCCTTGCCCTTACCAGCCAGCAGCGAGAACAGAGAGCGCATGATACGGGCTGCTGCAAGGATGAAACGATGGTAAAAGTTGACCATCCCAAGGAATTCCTGTAGGCCTTTGACTGTGTCGGGGCGGGCAAAATGGCGGATAGCATCCACCTTGGCGGGTAGGGGTGTTGCCCCATCGCTGGTGATTTTGTGGCCGAGGAAATCGATAGAGTCAAGTCCAAATTGGCACTTGGACAGGTTGACCGTGAGGCCGAAATCGCGGAGGCAGGAATACAGCTGGCGGAGGTGGGAAAGGTGTTCCTGGCGGTTACGGCTGGCGATCAGTATGTCGTCCAAGTAAATGAACACGAAGTCCAGGTCTCGGCCTACCACGTCCATCAGCCGCTGGAAGGTCTGCGCGGCGTTCTTAAGGCCGAATGGCATCCGAAGGAATTCGAACAGGCCAAATGGGGTGATAATCGCAGTTTTGGGGACGTCATCCGGATGGACTGGGATTTGGTGGTATCCCCTAACGAGGTCCACTTTGGAAAAGATGCGGGCCCCGTGTAAGTTCGCTGCGAAGTCCTGGATGTGAGGGATGGGATAGCGGTCCGGGGTGGTGGCGTCATTCAGCCTGCGGTAGTCGCCGCAGGGCCTCCACCCTCCGGTGGCTTTGGGGACCATGTGCAGGGGGGAGGCCCAGGGGCTGTCTGACCTGCGAACAATCCCCAGCTCCTCCATGTGACGGAACTCTTCCTTTGCCAGGCGGAGCTTGTCTGGAGGTAATCGTCGTGCTCGGGCATGAAGGGGTGGCCCTGTGGTAATGATGTGGTGTCGTACCCCGTGTGTGGGCCTAGAATTTGTAAACGAAGGTGCCAAAATCGATGGGAATTCAGCTAGGAGCTTGGAGAAATCGTCGCCAGAAAGGGAAATGGAGTCCAGGCGCGGGGCTGGTGGGCTGATTTCTCCCAGGGGATAGGTCCGGAGAGTGCTAGAGTGGACTAACCGCTTCCTTTGCAGGTCGACTAACAGGTTGTGGGCCCGAAGGAAATCGGCTCCTAGGAGTGGTCGGGCGACGGTGGCAAGGCTAAAGGTCCAGGTAAAACGGCTGCTGCCAAAGTGTAATTGAAGCGTACGGGTGCCGAAGGACCGTATCGTTGTACCGTTGGCAACATTGAGTAGAGGACCTGGTGGCCTGTCACGAGTGTCGCGGCCTGTCGGGGGCAAAATACTGACCTCCGCTCCAGTATCAACGAGGAAACGCCGTCCAGATTTCTTGTCCTGAACAAAGAGGAGGCTCTGTCGGCGGCCAGCCAGTGTAGCCATCAGTGGCGGCTGGCCCTGGCGCTTCCCTGAAACTTGCAGGGTGGGCGGCATCGACGGGCCTCCGCACCCTACCTCTGATGGTAGAAGCACAGCTGGTCACCCGTGTCGTCGTCTGTGTTCCTGGGGCGTGGCTGCTCGGTTGCTGGGGCCGGGCAAGGCGGGCGTTGGGCTCGCGGCCTGGTGATTTGACTGACGGACGAACCGCTCTCGCGCTTGGCCCTCCACAGGACATCTGCCCGGGCGGCCACCTCACGGGGGTTGCTGAAGTCGGCGTCAGCTAACAACAAGTGGATGTCATCGGGGAGCTGTTCGAGGAAGGCCTGTTCGAACATCAGGCATGGCTTGTGTCCCTCGGCTAATGCCAGCATCTCATTCATTAGGGCAGATGGGGATCTGTCCCCCAGGCCATCCAGATAAAGCAGGCGGGCGGCGCGCTCACGACGGGAAAGGCCGAAGGTCCGGATCAAAAGGTCTTTGAAAGCCGGGTACTTATCTTCCTCCGGAGGCGACTGGATGAAGTCTCCAACCTGGGCGGCTGTCTCCTGGTCCAGAGAGCTAACCACATGGTAGTACTTCGTGGAGTCGGAGGTGATCTGCCGAAGGTGGAATTGCGCTTCGGCCTGGTCAAACCAGACGCTGGGCCGAAGTGTCCAAAAGGTGGGCAGCTTGAGGGCCACTGCGTTGGCTGCTGCGCTGTCGTCCATTTCGTGGGTCCAAAAGCCGTTTGGACCGTCGGGGTCACCAATGTAGCGGTTGCTACCGCGGAATAAAACAAGACTCTACTCGGAGGATTGCCAAACAGAACTGGTTTATTTTCCTGCCTTGCGCGGGCCCCTTAAGGGAGAATGTTCCCGCCCAAAACAACCGGCAATGACGTAAGTCCTACGTCATCAGGACTTTCCCGCGCGCGGGTTCTCCCCGTCGCTCGGAAAGACGAGGCCCGCCGCCATCTTGGGCCTCGTCGCTCCGACGCCGCGCGACCCGACTGCCGAGCCGGTTCGCCCGACTAGACGGTGAGTCGCCACAACATTGCCATTTATTACATAGCCCACATGGCTAAATGACTATCTTGTAGTCACTCCAAGGTCGCTATTTTCCCTGCCAACATTTTATCGATATTATTACAAACAGGACCAATAAACAAATCTACCTTAAGTTTTCATTTCTAGTTCCTCCTAAGTGCTAAATGCTGCAACAAAAAAATTCATATGTTGCAAAAAATCAGTAATGTGCTGATCAGTAATCTCAGTAAATTGACACCATAAGGAGGTGGGTCAGTTCACCCTGATGGCCAGCTGGATGACAGGGATTTTAATAGCAGGACTGGAAAAGACACAACCTTCTGAATGAGTGGCTAGGAACAAGTCAGGAAAGCTAACTCCAACAGGATCCTCATCCTGAAAAGATACTTGGATCACAGTTATGTCATAACTGACATCCTGCTTCTTCAGAGAGGCAAGCACAAGACCTCATGTACCCTTTATCCCTCCATTGGCACCTACTAGTTTATGTCATTGTCCAAACAAGAAATCACAAGAATGTCTACATGATTTGCACTTTGACAGGTACCACCAAATACTCAACTGACCACTACCTAATCTGCTCTGTCATCTCTTTGGCCTGCCCCCAAAACAATGGCAGCAAGAGAAACGCTGCCAGAGGAAAATCAATGTTGAAGGTCTGAAAGATCCTGCAAAGATAGCACTCCTTAGATAGTGCTTCACGGAGAAGGTGATGATCCCATCCTTCTGGCCAATAGAAGCTATAGAGTCTACTGTACTGGACTGCCTTGACAGCCACTGTAAGAAACTCCTCACTTCTCTCCCATAAAGTACCAGGTCTGGTTTGATGAGAATGACTGAAAGATCCAGGAGCTAATCAACTAAAAAACACAAAGCTTTCCTGGATTGGATACCACAAAGGAAAAGAAAGAGCTCTATGGGTCTGAGCAGGATGAAGTCCAACAGAAAACCTGTAACCTAAAGAGTAGGTGATGGGTGGGAAGGGTGCAGGAGGTCCAGCAATTTCCTGCTGAGTGTAATATGCTTGGATTCTTCAGCACTATCATGACCACCATTGGCCCAAATACCCAAGAGTGCACTCCACTGGGAGCAAAGAATGGAAGCAAAATCATCAAGGGCAGATATACAGTCAGTGCTTGCTGGAAGGAAAGTTTTAAATAACTCCTCAATCATGACGCTATCCTTAAAGTCTCTCAGCAACTATCTGTCCAGTCTTGCCATCACCCTTGATGAACAAGAAGTCAAAGGCCATATGCCTACTGAGAGCAAATAGGTCTTGGGAGCAAATGGTGTCCCTGCTGAAGTTCTGAAGCTTGCCACAGAGGAACTTCAGTAATAAATTCACCACTTCTCCCACATTTATGAAGAGGAGGACATGCCAAGGGACTTTAATTGTGACCTTCTTTTAGAAAGAAGATAAATTCAGCTGTGTTAATGACACAGAGATTCCCTGCTACCTTCAATAGGGAAAGTCATCATCTGCTCTGTCACAAACCAGCAACAAAAGAAACACACTGAGCATGATTTAGTGTTAAAAACTATTTTATTAATCACTACTTATGATAATACGTAAAATAAAAGTAAAAATGTTAGTATGTTAGAATTCAAAAATGTTAAACCTTGAACGTTAACCCCAAAACTAAACTCTTCGTGTGTGTGTGTGACAAAGTCCAAAACTCCCAGTTCCTGAATGGTTCTTAAAGTTCAGTTCCGCAAGCCATAAGGTGAAACATGAGCAAGGGCTTCTTCAACAACCACCGTTGTCTGAAGATAAGATGTAGATGTAGAAAAACATAGAGAGAGTACATACGAAATCCAAATGTTCCACGATGGAACCCAAACGACACTTCAGTGTTTACTCGGTAGTGACTTCCTCACCCCGAAAAGCATCCGAACCGTGGTCGTCCACACTCAAATACCTGTTTCCTTCTACAGGTCAGCAACAAAGTGAACTCCACCGGATTACTTCCAACTTCCATACATGGATTTCAGTGGCAAACACAGTTATTGTTTCTCATCCATCGATAGAGAAAACAAGCAGGCTGGTGTCTCTCTCCCTTCTCTCTCTCTCTCCTTCTTCTAACTTCTTCAACAACGTCATTACGTCCTTTATCTTCTATTGACGTAAGCATGCCCCACACACACATACACACACACTCTCTATCTTAAAGGGACTTTCACTGAGTCCATAACAGCTCCCAATAGCTGAAAAGGTGTTCCCTGAATCATAATGTGGATTCTACTCATTTAGAGGAACAATGGGCATGATCTTTACCAGAATTCAACAGAAATACAATGAGCAGTATGAATTACTATAAATGTTTCTTTTATCTCAGAAAAACCCTTGACACCATTATCTTATTAAAACATATAAAGTTCATACAGGGCTCTGCAGGATAGATGTGGATATGATGTTTCCCCTGGCTAAGTATTCTAGTGCTGGTTTTTGCAGTCTCAAAATAAGGGGTTGGACATTTTGAACATAAATGAAGAGGAGGATAAATTTCTTCACCCACTCTGATTCCACCGCTGCTTAAGGAAGAACAATCCAAGGACCACTGACTCAATCAAGAAAGGATTTCAAGGCATCCATATCCTCCATAGACATCCTCTTATTTTTAAACAGTAACCTACTAGTTTTGGATTCTCCCACAAGTGGAAACATTCTCTCCACATCCATCCTATCAAGTCCCCTCAGGATTTTATATGGTTCAATCAAGTTCCCTTTTGCTCCTCTCAACTCCAGCAGATAAAAGCTGAGCTTGTCCAATCTTGCCTCATAAGAAAACTCAGTCATTCGTGGTATTAGTTAGGGGAACTTTCTCTGAATTACTTCCAATGCATTACTACCTATCCTTAAGTAAGGAGATTCATCCTCTAAACAGGACACCAGATATGGTAATTTGATAATTTGATAATTAAAGCATATTGATTTGATTGATTGATAATTGATTTGATAATGAAAGCATAACCTCCTTACTTTTGTACACAATTCACTAGCAATAAACAGTAACAGTCTTTTAGCCTTCCTCATTGCTTCCTGTACCTGCATTCTAGACTTCTGCGAATTAATTACTGGGACACATAGTTCTCTTTGCACCTCAGAGCTGTGCAATCGCTCAGCATTTCGATAATATGTTCCTTATTTGTATTTTCTGCCAAAATGAACAATATCACATTTTCTCACATTATACTCCATTTGCCTGACCTCTGTCTGCCCATTTAACCTATCTGTATCCCACTGTATCTTCTTTACATACTCTTCACAACTTACCATCCTACTCACTTTTGCTTAATCAGCAAAATTAGCAACCCTATGGTGTCTTCATTGAAGTTATTATAAAAATTGTAAAATTGTAAATTGTAAAATTGTTGAGGCCCATCATCCGTCCTTGTGGCACACCACCTGTTACATTTTGCCAACTCGTAAAAGATCCATTTATGCCTACTGTTTGCTGTTAGTCAGCCAATTTTTTATCCACATGAACTTTTACTTCCTGTACCATGAGCTTCTATTTTTTTCAATAACCTCTGATGTTGCATCTCATCAAATGCCTCCTTTGTGCACAGCAAAAACTCCAATAAGTTGGTCAAACATGATATTCCTTTCCAATTCCATGTTTTTCCTGATTACCATGATTTTTTTTTCTCAGAGTCCTGCAATAACATCTTTAATAATCACTTCCAACATTTTCCTAATGAGTGATATTAAGCTTTTTGAATAAATGAGTTACATTTGCTACTTTCCAATTCTAAACCTAGAGAATTTTGGAAAAATAAAACCAATGCATTAACTATCTAACACCATTTCTTTTAAGCCCTTGGATGATATCCATCAGGACCTGGAGATTTGTCAGTCTGCAGCCCCAACAATTTGCATAGTACAACTGCCTCGATGATTGTAATTTTCCTTAGTTCTTCTTTCCCTTTCCCCTCCTAACTTGTAGCAATTTCTGGAACAATATCTGGTGAATTAATTTGTCGTTCTCTGTGTTTCCCATTATTAATTCCCCACACTCACCTTCTATAGGACCAATGTTTACTTCGTTAACTTTTCATTTGTAAGCATCTATAGTCTTACCATCTGTTTTCATATTTCTGGTGCACTGTGAGAAAGCCTGCCACTTTTATATTGTCCTCTTTTCCTGCAGCAGAAACTGACATCCACAACTGACTTTTATCATGGCCTCTGTATCTGTCAAGATATTAAGAGATCATTGTAGGCCTAGAGGTGATAGGAACAGGTGTGACCATGGATGGCTTTGAAAACAAAGATGAAAATTTTAAAATTTAGCAATGCTTAACCAGGAGCCAATGCAGATCAGCAAGCATAGGGGCAATAAGTGAAATTGACTTGGTGCAAGTCAAAATGCAGGCAGCAACATTTTGGAATTACCTCAAATTTACAATGAATACAATGAAGGAGGCCAGGTAGGAGTACAATGGAATTGTTCAGAAGTAGTAAAGGAATAGATGAGCTCATCTTTCTTCCTACCAAATCCAATTTTAACTTTGGTGACAGTATTTTCTGTGGTCCTTGGCACTTCTTTCAAATTATTTATTCAATATTTGGAATACTGGCAAGCCAATATTTATTGCCCATCCCTAAATACTCTTGAGAAAATGGTGGTGAGCTGTCTTCTTATATCACTCTTCTCCTTCTGGTGAAGGTACACCCACAGTGCTATTGGAGAAAGAGTTCCTGAATTAAGGCCAACTAGCAACAATGAAGGAATGGCATTATATTCCCAAATTAAGATGCTGTGGGACTTGGAAGGGTACATGTATATTGTGGTGTTACTATGCCCTGAAGCCCTTGTCCTTAGTGGTAGAGTTCACAGGTTTGGGAGGTGCCTTTGGAATAGCCTAGGGCAGTAACTGCAATGCATTTGTATAGAGTACACACTGAAGCTGTGATGATGGAAGGGCTTTGGGGTATCAGGAAATGAGATACTTGCCACAATATGTGGCAAACACTCCTGAGGTGGTGGTCCTGATCAATGACACACTCTAAAATACTGATTGTGGGAGATCTGGCAACAATAATGCCATTGAATGGCAAGAAGACGGTCTAGACACTTTCCTGTTTGGAGATAATTATTATTTGGCACTTTTATAGTGAGATTATCACTTGCCACTTATCAGTCTTTGATTGAATGTTATCCAAGTCTTACTGCATGCAAGCAAGGAAGCATAGACTACTTCACTGGCCAAGGAGTTGCAAATGGAATTGAACATTATGAAATCATTTGCAAACTTTCCCATTTCTGATATTCTGATGGGAGGAAAGTCCCTGAGAAAGCAGCTGAAGATGGTTGGGATGAGTGCATTCCTAAGGAATCCCTGCAGTGATTTCCTGCAGCTGAGTTGATTGACATCCATCTTCCAGGTGATGACACCTTCCATCACTTTGCTAGTGATAGGAGTAGACTGATTTGGCAGTAATTAGCTGGATTGGATTTGTCCTTTAGTGGTTAGAACATATCTGGGCAATTTTCCACATTGATAGGTACATGCCAATATTGTAATTGTACTGGAACAGCTTGTCCAGAGGACTGGCTAGTTCTGAAGTGAAGGTCTTCAGTATTATGGCCAGGATATTGTCTGGTCCCGTGGTCTCAGCTGTTTTTTGATATCACATGGAATTAATAGAATTGGCTGAAAATGGGCTTCTGTGATGATGGAGATCTAAGGATGACACCGAGATGGATAATCCACCTGGCACTTCCGGCTGAACATTGTTGTGAAAGCTCCAGCTCCATATCTTTAGTACTAATATGCTGGACCCCACCACTGTTGTGGAAGATGATGTTCTTGGAGACTCCTCCTTCTGTTAGCAGTTTAATTGCTCATTATCATTCACAACTAGATGCAGAACTGCAGAGCTCTGATCTGATCCACATGCTGATCCATTTGTTGTGAGATCTCTTAACTCTGTCTATTGAATGGTGAACTTGCCGCTTAGTGTGCATGTATTCTTCAGGTGCAGCTTCACCAAACTGCCACCTCATTTTAAAATATAAGCCCATGGATTAACTTTGCATCAATGAGGAATATGCTTCTGCATTCCTCATTGATGCAATGTTGATCCCAAGGCTTGATGCTAATAGTAGACTGAGGGATATGCTGGGCCATGAGGTTAAAGATTATGATGGTAGCTGCTGATGGTCCACAGCACCTCACGGATATGCAGTTTTGAGTTGCCAGATCTGTTTGATGCTATTCTATTCAGCACAATTGTTGTGTCACACATGCAATAGAGGGGATCCATGGTGTGAAAACAGGATTTCTGCTCCAAAAGGATTGCCTTTTCACAAGGTCGCTTCTGCTAATGCTATCGTGGACAGATGTCATATGTAGACTAGTGAGGATGAGGCCAAATTGGTTTATCCTTCGGTTGATTCACTCATTATTCTCAATCTGGCAGCTATGTTCTTCAGGACTCAGCTAGCTCAGTCAGTGATGTTGCCATAAAGCCACTTTTTATAATGGTCTGTGAAGTACCCACTTTCAATGCTTGTTGTTCAACATGGAAGAGCATGGATTCAAGGAAAGTAGTTGGTAATCAGGAGGTTTTCTTGCCCATGATTGACCTGATGCCAAGGGAAATCATAGGGTCAACAGTTAATGCTTCCTGGGCTACTTATTCCCTCCCTATCAATATACCACTGTGCCTCTCCTGTTGTGTGTCTGTCCTGCTGGTGGAACAAAATGTACGTAGATGCCATGGCCAAGAAAGCACAGCAGCACCTCTACTTCCTCAGGAGGCTGAAGAAATTTGACATGTCCCTGTCGACCCTCACCAATTTTTATGGATGCACCATAGAAAGCATCCTATCTGGATGCATCATGACTTGGTATGACAACTGCTCTGCCTGAGACTGCAAGAAACTGCAGAGAGTTGTGGACACAGCTCAGCACATCACGGAAACCAGCCTCCCCTCCATGGACTCTGTCTATACTTCTCACTGCCTCAGTAAAGCAGCCAACATAATCAAAGACCCCACCTACCCTGGACATTCTCTCTTCTCCCCCCTCCTATTGGGCAGAAGATACAAAAGGCTGAAAGCATGTACCACCAGGCTCAAGGACAGCTTCTATCCCGCTGTTATGAGACTATTGAATGGTCCCCTTGTACAATAAGATGGACTCCTGACCTCACAATCCACTTGTTATGGCTTTTCACTTTATTGTTTGCCTGCACTACACTTTCTCTGTAACTGTAACACTTTATTCTATGTTCCGTTATTTGCATTTCCCTTATACTACCTCAATGCACTGATGTGATGAAATGATCTGTATGGATGACATGCAAAACAAAGTTTTTCACTGTATCTTGGTACATGTGACAATAATAAACCAATTTACCAATTTACCCATGGATTGTGATGGAGCAGTCTACCACATCATCTGTAAAATCTGATTCTGTGAGGACAACCCCGTCAGGCTTTCACTTCACTAGTCTATAGGGCAGTTCTCCCAATTAGACACCAATCCCCAGACATTTGTGAGGAGGAATCTGCAAAGTTGACTGGACTGGAAGTGACTTTGTCATGTCTGAATTCTGTGCTTCAATCAGTGCTAGATGGCCTATCTGGTTTTATTTTTTTCTGTTTCAACATGTCAGTTATGAGACAACTGAGTGTATTGCTAAGCCATTTCAGAGGGCACTTATGAGTCAACCACATTGGTGAATCTGGAAATGCACATTGGCATACAGGGTAGAATGACAGATTTCCTCCCATGAAGGACATTATACTTGCATATTGATAGAAGGGTTAATCACAAAAAAAATACAAGAACATTTGCAAGGAGAAAAAAATTGCATTTCAGTATAGATATACAGCATGTGCTGAATGATCTAACATGTAATAATAGCCCTTATTCCTAAATGCATTACACACTCAATGTGTAAAATCTGTCTGTGCAGGCAGTTTGCGTTTAATAGTTTCCTGCTGTAATATGTTTTAAATACAAATTTACCTCAAACAATGTGACCCTAGATTCACTCTCGAAATGCAGACATGAGTAAACTATGTTAATATAAAAATGACTATTAAGTTAGATGGAATAGGAAACTCAGGTCATAATATTGGCGAATTACTTTACCACTTCAGTGAATCTTTTTGAGCTCACAGCAAACGATTTCACAGTTTTTGTCAGAAATGAGAGGATATTGGGCTCACATGAGCGCTTTAACCACATTTAATTTTATCATCTCTGAGACTAAACAATTTAGCCCTTTCCATTTTCTTTGGTTTTTTGACTTTATGTAGAAAGTGATTCAGAGGAAAGGGCTCATAGTGTGAACACAGATCACAGTTTGGCTTATTTGCATTGGAAATGCCTCCCTGAGGTACTGTGCTGTGAAAAACAAGAGAAAATACAGGTTAATAAACCTCTATTTCTGGCAAAGGCAACTGTCATTCATTTTTTGTCCCATTATGCATTGCTTGTCAAATAAGCATTGAAGCTGACCCTTGAACTCAATCTGCACATGCTTATTGAGGCATAAATACCTATCATATCACAGTAAATTAAATTCAATTTTTAAAAAGCCTTCTACTTAACAATCTGTCAGACTTTATGTTATGTTTTATTCTTAGTCTACTTTTAAGCATCCTGCAAAATTTCTCTCAGTGTGGCTTTTGATTAACAGAAAGTGTTTATTTAGAGTAAGCACCCTTTTATTAATACCCCTAATCACTTAGCTCTTGTCAGGCTGGCAGTGTACCCTACCAGCAGAGATCCAAAAACAAAATACCTTGGCCCTTGTGACTCCTGTTGAGATTAAAATCGTCATCCACTTCTGTTAGTAATGCTTCTAGCTGCTAAATTGTCCATTTCCACCATTAAACCCAGCATATACTGATTTTACTCATTTCTGCAAATTCTTTTTTTTTGGCAAAACATGCAAAAACTATGCACCCTGAAGCCTTTTTTAACTAGATTAGTTAATTCCAAACAGAATTAAATCTTGAAATGAGATTAAATAGTTTTTTATGTTATTATTATTATTCAAACACTTTTAATAATTTTTCAAAAACAAATTATTTCTACAGATACCCGCTGCCCCAATTTCAATTTTGTCTCTGCCAACATTCATCCAGCAGCCAACAGTACAGAAAACAGGTTAATTAATCATTTATCTTTCTTGCTGATTTTGTGACCTTGCTGGGTACAATGTGGCTACCATATTCATCTCCTCATCAGTTATAAAGTGATGTTATATAAATGCATTTTTCTTCTTTCTTTGAAAAAGAAAATTCTCCAGATTTATTTATTAGAATATGCTGTTATTTGTTCTCAACCAGAGTATGGATAGGGGTGCTATGAGTGGCCTCAATGTACAGTGAGGGATATTTTACTGCTGCCTAGTGGCCCTGCTGGAAAGGATATTTGCAAGGCAGTTGAGTTTGAAAAAGATTGGACTCACCTATGACACTTTCCATCTGAGCAATAAGCCTGCCAAAGTGGAGTTTCTGGGACTCTTCATAAAGAATGGGCTTTCAGTATGAGTTTGCACCCTTAGAAAGAAGAAATCAGAAGGGACAAAATTATTTTTATCCACTAGCTTTTATTCAAAAACATAACAGACTTCATTTCATGTTCTAACTTCGACAGTGTTGAAAACTTACGCAGTCTAAAATGACAGACAAATTCAATATTTCATAGCTTTACCTCTCCTCTCACTTCCATGTGCAACTGATAGGTCTCCGTGCGAAAATGACATCCTTTCAAGAACTCTTTGTCACCAACAAACCATTTTTTTTCCCTTTTCGACTCCCACATAAGTTCTTTGCCCTGTACTTTTCTTTTACAGATGCCTTCTGGCTAAACACTAATGAAATTTCTTTGCTTAATTTGATTCTGCTGATTCTTACAGTTATGACCTTACTTTCCCAGGAGATGCATGATTGAACATTCCTTTACCTTATGGATGGGAGAAAACATTGGCTAGAAACTGGACAGATCATTTCCATAATTACAGAATTCAGTGTAATGACCTTATAGAACAATAAAACGTTCCCAACCTATTTCCATTTCAGAGACTGACATTCAAAGAAATTTCCATTTTATAATACGCAAGGAATCACAAGAAAACAAATTCACTTTCTCGTTCTCTGAAGAGGATACTATCCTATTATCCTGAGGTTAATTTTCTGAATAATAAAGGTTACAATTTAATATTTAGCATTTCTTTGTCTTTAATAGCTGGATTATTTACGATCTCAAAGATTAGTTGACTGATTTAAGACAATCAGTTATAATGGTAGGTTTGAAGAGTGGGATCTAAGATGAGGTTTGGAATAATTAAAAAGATCACACAGTCCTTGCTTGAATGTAATTATTCCATTATTTTATTGCATTCAAGAAATTGCTGAGGACAGTGGGGACTGAAGTGAGTTTGCCAGAATGTGAAAGCTCAGTTGAGTTGTTTCCTATTTCTGTAAAAATGGATGAGGCTTTCTTTAATGGGTTGTAAACAAATTAGATGATTATAAACAATTACATTAAGCTATCCTAAAGGCTGGGGTGCGCAGGTATGAACTATTCAATGTTCCATTATTAATATATTTCAGATTCTCAGCCGATTGAGAGCATGGGCACTGCAAATGGCCTTAACAGCTGAGGGTTATGGGGCAGAAAAAACATTGTGGCTTCAATTCCTTATTTTTATCCAGTAATTCTGACTGAAATGTACATATGTGTGTGAAAATCAGATGAGGACAGGATAAGGCTCATTTCAGGATAATCTACTGATACCCACTTTTTGGGCTCACCGATAAGGAATGGCCATTTGAGCCCGTGTCTGCAACATGACTCCAGCAAAAGTCTGTCTTCAGAAAAGTAGGATAATGAGGAAATCAATATTGAAATTAACTCTTTCTACCAGAAGCCAGTCAGAACTCCCACAAAATATGCAATTGTTTGATTAAAAATTAGGGGAAAAAAGTAGCAGCTGGAAAATTAACCCAAAAATTGGGAAACATCATTCTATTAAGACCTAAGAGAAAAATAGAAGCTTTATTTTTCAGGGAGAAACCTTTTATTGGGATCATTTCACTAAAAGCATTAATAATTTAATCATGTACTTGCTGACAGATATACTGTGTATGTCTTTTGTTGCCTTCTTTTTATAATTGAATAATATCCGAGTATTTAAAGGAAGACAAATATGTAAAAGATATAATGAAGATTCAAAAGGCCAGAGAGTCCTGGTCTTTTACAGGCCAAAATCCTGCAGGTGTCGGAATTCTGAAATATAACAAGTAGGTTCTAGAATTACTCGGCAGTCATAGAGTCACAGAGTAATATGGCAAGGAAACAGGCCCTTTGGCCCAACTTGTCCATGCTGGCCATGGTGCCCACTAAGATAGTGCCAGCTGCCCGCATTTGGCTCATATCTCTCTAAATCCCTCGTAATCATAAGTCTTTAAACTTACTGCAATACTGCAACCATATTTTTGGGTGTTTAGTTCCGAGAATTCACTTTCGTTGCTGCTTCCTTCCACTGCCATTTCAGCATGTACTTGGAGGATTTCCAGCACTCTGGTGGCTAGAGGCCTATCTCCTTCTCACCCACCAAGGCCTCCAGAGCTGTGCCAGTAAATTGGTAGCACAATCACCAGTGTACTGACATTTTCCGAGAGAGAATAGGGCTAATGCTTCAGGTCAACAATCTTTCATGGGAACTGCTCTTCAACTTGAAACATTGGGTCTAATGTTTACTGGGACAGGATTTCCAACTGGGGTTGGGAAGGATCTGTAAGGTGGGAGAGGAGGAGTCCAAAAAGTCTGTTACTCCAGATACACAAAGATTTCACTCCACGGCATTTGTTTTTTTAAATATAATCTCCACCCAGAAGCCAGTTTGAGTCATAAACTTTGTCTCCTATTAAGCAGAAAATGCAGCAGGAGCTTGTGCCACTGCAGTAGAAGATAAATATTGGTGATCATTAGAAGATGGGGGAAGGGAGTTAGTGATATCATAGGGTGGAAGGGGTCTGTCCAATCACTGGAGAGCCCAATGGAATTATGGTAGTCTAATCAGGAGGGGTGTGTCCATTGTTAGGGACGCTCAATGAAATTATGGAGAGCTTAGTTTGGGTTATCATGGAATAATGTCCTGATTTGCCTTGCTGACATACAATAATGTCTTGTTGGAAAAGGCATTTACTTCCTCTATGTAGCTGCTGCCCGGGAATCATAGCTGGCTAAGGAAAATTTGGAATGGAGGTGAAGTATGAGACATGTAGTGCATTAAAATATTTAAATAAACAAACTGTCTCCTGAGAGGAGGCTTGTCATGTCCAACACCCACTCCCTCCCCCTACCCTGCCCACTCCCAGCTGACACAATACAGGAGGCTAATTGACTTCAGGTTTAAAATTTAAGTAATGTTTACATTACCACCAATCCAAAGTTATCTGTTAATGGGTATTTGAAACCCCCTTGTTATTCTGTTTCTCCCTCACAGATGCTGGTTGACCAATTGAGTACTTCCAGCATTTTCAGTTATAGGCTTGTTCTTGTGCCTGGAGATGACATATTATCTAAACCCTGTATAGAAATCATCCAGTACAGAATGATATCTGATAAATGCATTTGCCTGATTTTTCTTCACATGCTGTACAAGGTGATCCTTTACATCTAAATACAAGAAGAAGAAAATCTGCCTCTGACCTATACTGTGATATATTCACCAAAGTAGAAAGTTGCTATGACACAATAAATAGAGGAACGAATCATTGTGTTCTCATGATTTATATGGGCTCCAATGAAACCCAGCAGTGAATTAAAAATTTGTATCTAACTGAAGGGTGTGAATGGTGGTGGAATGTACGTAGAATTACTGATGCTCAAGATTAAATTTCAATATGAAATCTAATCAAGGAATTCAAGAAGTTTATATTTAGAACAAATACAATAAATCACAAAGTATGTGTAAAGGACACCTTTCTTCACATCTTCATGTCCCCACAATTTCCCACATTATAATTTCCAATTTCACACTCCAGAGTCTTTGTTACCACTGCTCCATCTAAAAGATCTTTCCAAATACTCATCATTCTTTGTATGAAAGGGTGCTTCCTGATATCAGTCTTGAACTTTCCTTTTACTATTTTGCAATATTGTTCCCTGCCTTCAGATGATATGTTAAAACAATGCTCCATCTGCTTTCTCAGATGTATGTAAAAAATCTTCTGGCACTCTGATTAAAAAAAAGAGCATGGGATGATTCCCTGGTGTCCTGGCCCATATTTATCCCTCACTTAATGTTACCAAACATTAATATTTGACCAATGTCACAGAGTTATTTTGGGGAGCTTGTAATGTATAAATTGATAGCTGCACTTTCTGTACTACAACAGGGACTATATCTTCAAAGTACTTCCCTGGCCATGGAGTACTGAAAGGAAAATGATAAACACTATATCACTGCAAGTCTTCCTTCTTTTTTCTTTTAGTGGAGCACTGCTGAGGATTAACTTTTCTAAGCTTCTTACTGTCACATATACCCCTAAAATATTCCTCCTCATAGAATTTCTTTCAAGGGTCCATGATTCACACCTCTGAAACTCAGCATCAACCTTGCTATCCTTCCCTACATCCTTTTTAGGCCTTAGATGCTCTCCTTGTGCCTCAGCGACCAGCAATGTATGCAGTTCTCAAGCTAACTGGAGCACGCTACGGCTTAGCATTGCCTCATTGAATTCTTACTGATTCAGCCACAATCTGAGCATTTGGCTCACTTCACTAATTGTTGCTCTGCAATTACTGGCCATGGTCACAACAGAATCCATCATAGCCAGATTGCTTTCACACTCTCCCATGTGTAAATCAATGCTACTGGTTAATCCAGGGAAAGAGCTAAAGTTATGCTCTTTTACAAACAAACTGTAGCGACTCACCATCCAAGCAAGCGAACTGGCTCGGCGGTCGGGTCGCGCGTCGTTGAAGCGGTGAGGCCCAAGTTGGCGGTGGGCCTTTGTCTTCCCCGAGCGACAGGGAGAACCCGCGTGCGGGAAAGGTTTGATGACGTGGCGTATACATCATTGCTGTTTTGAGTGGGGGGGAACAGGCTCTCTTAAAAGGCCCGCGCAAGGCGGGAAAATAAACAGTTCTGTTCTGAAACTCTACGACTAGTGTCTTGTGTTCATTCCGTGGTAGCAACCGCTACGTTGGTGACGGATTTTGGACCTGCACAATGGATGACAACGCAGCATCCAACGCAGTGGCCCTCAAGCTGCCCACCTTTTGGACGCTTCGTCCCAGCGTCTGGTTTCACCAGGCCGAAGCGCAATCCCACCTTCGGCGGATCACCTCCGACTCCACAAAGTACTACCATGTGGTCAGCTCTATGGACCAGGAGACAGCCACCCAGGTCAGTGACTTCATCCAGTCTCCTCCAGAGGAGGATAAGTACCTGGCTTTCAAAGACCTTCTGATTCGGACCTTTGGCCTCTCCCGTCGTGAGTGCGCCACCCGCCTGCTTCATCTCGATGGCCTGGGGGACAGATCCCCATCCGCCCTAATGAATGAGATGCTGGCATTGGCTGAGGGACACAAGCCCTGCCTAATGTTCGAACAGGCCTTCCTCAAACAAGTGCCCGATGACATTCACCTGCTATTGGCCGATGTTGATTTCAGCAACCCATGTGAGGTGGCTGCCCGGGCAGATGTCCTGTGGAAGGCCAAACGTGAGCACGATTCGTCCGTCAGCCAAATCGCCAAGCCGCGAGCCCAACGCCTGCCTAAACCAGTCCCAGCAACTGAGCGACCACACCCCAGAAACACAGACGACGACAATGGCGACCAGCTGTGTTTCTACCATCAGAGGTGGGGCGCAGAGGCCCGTCGATACTGCCTCGAACCAGCCCACTTAGATCTACAACAATCAGTCGAGGTTCCAGCACCGCGACGCAGAGGCCGACCTCCTAAGCAGCGGCTAACACAGCCCGCGGATCTTGGGGACCGTATCGCCGGTTCTGGGGGGGGGGGGGGTTGTGTAGCGACTCACCGTCCGAGCAAGCGAACCGGCTCGGTCGGGTCGCGCGTCGTTGAAGCGGCGAGGCCCAAGATGGCGGTGGGCCTTTGTCTTCCCCGAGCGACAGGGAGAACCCGTGCGCGGGAAAGGTTTGATGACGTGGCGTATACATCATTGCTGTTTTGAGTGGGCAGGAACAGGCTCTCTTAAAAGGCCCGTGCAAGGCGGGAAAATAAACAGTTCTGTTCTGAAACTCTATGACTAGTGTCTTGTGTTCATTCCGTGGTAGCAACCGCTACAAAATGAACATTTGATCTGTGCTCTAATATAAGCGGGAAGATGTTGAGTGCAACCATGTCTCGTTATCTAAAGCCAGGGATTATAGATGGCATGAAGATCTTCTTTCAATAATGTATTTTGAGTGGAATACATACCTTTGAGTTTAGGAAGAGGAGGAAAATTTAAGAAATTATTGAAGCACCATTGACAATCCAGAAATAGCAATGAAAAAGGAAAGTTTAATTGCAAATTATATGAAAGATAGTCATTTAAATATTGTTGAATATAAATATTTCTCTGATACATTAGAGTGTAACAAAACCTACCTTAATGTTAAAATATTGAGATGCTTTTGTACTTTTACAATATGTTTTGTTCAATAGATAACCTTTTTTTGCTTATTTATATACTCTAAGTTCAATTCCATCTTTCATCACGTCAATGATTTTTCTAAATTCAGACCTGGTTCAGCAATGACCTTTGGAACCTCTGACAAATATTGCCCCAGCAAAGAATTCAAAAGCATAGGTTGTTATGCTCTGCATTATCTCTGGACCTAAAAAGAAAAAAAAATGCTTTTTTGACTCCTTCCCAATCCTGCTGACTCTCCCCATATAAACCACTAGCACCTGTATCACCACCTCTGCCCCCTTTACCACATCACCAACCAGGTTATTACTCATTTTGGGCACAGATCTAAAGTTATTTTCCCATCATAGGCCTCTGGAGTAGACTGCCAATTTATACTCCCTGGGCAAAAAAGTGTAATGATTGCTCTCTCGCCACATTTCATTTGCAAACAGAGTGATGGATCTTAGATCTTTTGATCCCAAAATGAGACAACCAATTTTAATCTATATTTTAGCAAGAACTCAAGCAAGCACAAGATACAATCCTGACCTGTGCTGAATTTCCTGGTCTCAACCAAGTCAGTTGCCAGTGGTTCTACAACAGGCTTAAACATTGCCGAGCTGAAGAAGGAAACATTAACCAGTGTTCCCTCACTTTATTATTTTGCAACGATCCCTCTAAAAATGCTAATCACATAACTGCAGGAGTTGGAAATCTAAAATAAAAACAGAAAATGCTGGAGATACTCATTAGATCAGGCTGCATCTGTGGGGAAAGAAAAAGAGTTAATTTTTCAAGTTGAAGATCCTTTGTCAGAATCGTCAGAGACTCTACCAGAGACATCTGCTCCACCCCATCCACCTCTCCCACCCACCCTGCAGATTACTGAACTTCTTTTCTCTCCTTTCCATTTCTGACCAGGGTCTTTGACCTAAAACATGAACTCTGTTTCTCTTCCACAGACCTGCCCTGCTGAATATTTCCACATTTTCTGCTTATATCCTCTAAAATGTTTCTGAACATTGGGTGAGGAGACAATTATGCTAAGCCATGGTGCTTCCACGATCAACCAGCATGTTCACATTCTGTTTAGGCTGACATAGGTTGAATGACCTCTTTGAAGAGGTACCGGGGTTGCTAACAACCATGAAGCTGCATCCAAGCAAAGACCTTCAGCAAGGGGTGGGAAAAGGAGGGAATGGGGAGGAAATTTGATCTGAAAATTAAATTTGAGGTAAAAATTCAAGCCAGCAGAAATTAAAGTAAGTATGAAAAATAACAAAGAAAACCATTCATTCTAACCATAATAATGATGAATTATTGTTCTCTGTAAGGTGTTTAGTAAAGTGGCAAGAAGAGCAACACCAATACATTAATTTTCTGTCTCCAAGTTTTGTGTGATGAATAGGTTTCCATAAGACCTGCAGAAGTTTACACAATTCATTAAAGTATCTTGTCCACATAAGAAAATGGATAAAATGCAAATATGTTCCAGTCCATGGCCAGAGAACCCAACCGTGAGTTATTTATACATCAACATTTTAGAACTCAAAAACAAGCAATTGAGAGATTTTGGAGGTAAAGAGGCAAGACTCATTCTTTTCTCAATCAGCAGTGGAATAAGGGGTACATTAGTTAGAATATTCTAAATTCAATATTAATACCTTCTTTATAAAAATAGGCTGCCATCGCAGAATGACAGGAAAACACTTAATTCAATAATAACTTGAAAAGAAACCAAGAAAATGCACAGAAAACAGTCTGTCTTAGTAATTAGGAAGCATTTGGTCCCAGTCAGATGATTAAAAGAATGCTAACATTATTGAGATCAGCTAATTTATTTTTGGGGGTTACTGCAAAATGTTTACATATTTAATGGCTTCATGTGTCAAGCTTCTGTAAAAAAAAGTATTGTATGACAGGTAATGCTCATTCATATTGTGTCACTGTATTCAGCTCTCTTTCAGTTACCTTTAACTCTTTGATTGCAAGATGAACTTGAAATGATTAGGACATATTTAAACTCATTTCCCTCTGATACATTCCCAAGGGACATTTCTCCTTTCATCCATCAATGACAACATTGAAGTAAACAGATTATCAGGTCATTTATCTCACTGTTATTTGTGCTGCATTGATTGTTGTGTTTCCTTCAGTATAACAGTGGTGTACTTATTGCCTGCGATATATTCAAGTTTTTTTCCAATCATTATGAGGGTAGATGGTAAAAGTCCATTGGTTATTCTATCCCCAGTGAGTACACATGGTTATCACTTGAAAGATATTGAGAGCAATATGTTTGTTTATATTTATGTCTGAGACTTATAAGTACACAAGTCTGAGAATGTGTATTTCTGTTTGTATACGTGTGTCTCCACACATGCATTAATGTGAAATTCTCTCTGTTGTATGTTTGTGCACTTGTGACTCTGTATGCATATTATTTTGTGTGTTTGTATGCGTGTGGACATTAAATGAGGATAACCTAATGCCACCTTTTGAAAACTCAGTAAAAGCAGGCAATCAGCTATCATAAAGTATGTGATTAGTGGTTGTGACTCACAGAGTGGAGTTACATGAGATAGTTAAGCAAATTATGCAAGAATACAAAAATATCATCAGCTAAATTCATCTTAAAAGAGATTCTTATCCTCAGTTCCCCTATTAAAAACCATCAACGCTCACCATGAATGCTGCATCCCATCCTCTTTCGTGACAGACTCATCATTAAGAAATTTTAAAAAATTAAACCATTGTAATTAAATATTAAGGTCCTTCTTGTTATGTTGAATCTAAAAAATGTAGAAAAGGATTATACTGAGGATAGCGACTTGAATGAGCTACTAATTGGAGGGATATTGAATTAACATCAGTAGTTATATAGTGATTAACCTAAGGAAGATGCAACATCATTTCTGTATATTAATTTAGACCCTTTGCACTATTAGGCTCAGTAACCTTTCTATGTCATGGCTGATAATGATGTCATCAGGATTTTCCATCTAAGCTGGAAAAACTTAACCCTAAACTAACCTGTCTGAGTTGGTAAATACAATTTACAGTGTGGATTACACAATGAATCAATCGCTGCTGGTAATGATAAATATTGAATATTCTGCTCATGGTTCCCCCTTCTCTTCCTCTCTCTGCAGCATCTTTCTTACCTTCAACATGTGGAAATAAAACAAATGAGAAAAATGAGTGAGTTCTCTGCTGTTTATTTTTTCCTACACGTAGAGCTTACCTGGTCCACTCTTCCAAGAGTATGAGCACCAAAAAAAAAGAAACCATTCCTGATTTTTGATCTTTAGCACCCAGTCAGCATAAACAACATGGGCACAAACTACTCACATTCATATCCCATAAAGCACTCTCATGATTTGCTTCACCTCATGCAATAGTCTGTACTTTTCAGAAACTGTACAAAATATTTTCCTGTGTGTCAAAATAATGATTACTATCCATCCCAGATAGCTGCACGGCACCTTTTTGAGAACTTTTATCACTATGGAAGTCTTAATGAAATAGTGCCTCTTTTGTGGATGGGATGCTACATCCATTTAATTGAACCATTCCTCATGCAGGATCTATCACAGATCACAAGGTCCATGTGAAGTGCATGAAGTGATTATGGGAAGTGATTAGACATGCTGGGCTTGTTTTCCCCGGACCAGATTGAGTTATATTAAGTTATAAGAACCATAGATAGGGTAGATAGTCAGAATCTTTCTCCCATGGTAAGGATATCAAAAACAAGAGTGCAGAGGCTTAAGCTGAGAGGAAGGAGTTTTAAAGGGGATTTGAGGGAGAAATGTTTGTAAACAGAGAGTGGTTGATATCTGGAACGTGCTGTCAGGGGAGGTGTTGGATCAGATACAATCACTACGTTTATCGGGCATTTAGACGGGCACTTGAACAGGCAGAGCATAGAAGGATATTAGCGTAGATGGCAAAAAGATTGGCATGACTTTATTTCTGTGCTCTACATCTCTATGACTCTAAATATGGGATAGAGATACTAGCGGTCAGCCCATAGAATTGAAATTGCATTTGCAAGGTTAAGAAGAAAACTGGAGGAAGGAAATACTTCAGTTGATGTATCAATTTCTAATTTTGCTCTTCTTTAGCTGTTTTATTTTGATCTATCCAGAATTGTTTAGGGTTAATGCATTAATGTAATTATTTGAGAGAGCTCTGTAATGGTTCTATTAACTTCTGATTTGGATGCTTTTCAAATGCTGCTTTGCTGATAAAGCCAGAGGGAGAGACTCACACTTGCACCCACAGAGATTGCTCTGATCTGTTGCAAATCCTGTTAAAATCTAATTACTTAGGAGCAGCAGCAAGGGAATATTTAATGAGCTCCAACAATTTTGTGAAAGAAGTTTTGTTTCAAGCTTAAGACAAGCTGATGGACTGTGCTTTGATTGTGAGGCCATTGAACTACACTATGCAAAGTTAACAGTTGTCCTTTTGCATTATGTGTCTCTATTCAGGTTTAAAGTTGTAATCGCATTATCACCCATTCTTCTGATCTGTGTCAACTAACTCATTACTTATTTCTGAGGAACTTAAACAAACAAAGCACTGGAATTTTAATTTAAATATTTAACTTAATGAATTATTTCAATTTAGTAATTGATAGCTAAGGAAAATATTGTGCACATTTTTGAATAGTAATATGCTGCAAATACTTACCAATCCAAACCGCCCATTGTGCTTCCTCTGAACTAATTCTGATTCCTTGTTTTTTCAATCTCTCTTCACCCTTCAGTATTATCTAGCCCATCACACTTATCTTGCGCTTTCCTAAACTTATTCCTATTTGACTGTTCACCCCCTTTACTGACCTGTCATTGCATAATCACTCTCGTCATCTTCTGAAAAACTACAGTTAACATTGCTCTTCTCAATAAAACCCACACTCAATCCTTCTATCCCTGAAAATGACAATTCTTCTCCATAGTTCCTTTCTTCTTCAGTCTTTGAATGTATTGCTCTCTCCCAAGTCTCCACCCATCTTTCAAGGTTGATTCTCTCCAATCAAGTTTCTGTTCCTGATAGAGTACTGATAAACCCAAAACAATTTTACTCACTGTGACTGTGACCATGGGCTCTTTTCCTCACATATTCATCTCAACCTCCTGGCAACCTTTGACACGGTTTCTCAAAGAATTGTTCACACTTGCTTTTTTATGTTACCTAAGCAATTGTAGCCAGAGGCTTAGAAGCCCCCAAAGGTTTTTTGCTTGGCTCTCACCTATCCTTCACCTACATTCTGTACTTTGATAATGTCATCCACAGATGTGGAACCAGTTTCACATGCATGTCCTGAGGAAGGGTCCTGACCCAAAACATTGACTGTCTGCTTTTCTCCACGGATGCTGCCTGACCTGCTGAGTTCCTCCAGCATCTTGTTGTTGGTTTTTTCCAATGCATGTTGACAAACATGGAACCAGCAAAACTTATCCACTCTCTTACAGTGCCATCATCAACTCTGTATGGTCAGACTCCTTGTCCAGTCACTTTAATTTTCTTCTGTTAAACATCGGGAAGAACAAAACCACCTACTACAATTTTTCATATTCACCACTGACAACATTTCCCTCCCTTGTCTGTCATTGGTTGGATCAGACTGTGGACAATTTCAATATCCAAACCTGAATCCAACACTGAACTAAGATCTCATGAAATCTCCATCACCATGATATCCTACTTCCAACCCTCTATGAATCACTGTCTCAATGCCACTCTTCAGTGTAAAGCTGAGGGCTGATGCGAGGTGCATCTAGGCCCTGACAGTCACAGATCTACTATTGCACTTTATGGTAAATTCAACAGCAGAGCAGGCAATCAGATGCACCTGCATCTGACCTTCAGGACAACATCACCTACCTCCATATTTGACCATGCACATTTGACCAGATTTTCTGAAGTGTGAATGCCTGATAACTGGTGGTTTCCTTCAGAACTACTTGCTATTGTCCACTACGATTCAGCTCAGACTGGCAACACCTCCATTTGCAATTGGATCCTTGACTTTCTGGCCAACAGGCTGCAATCAGTAAGGATAGGCAGCAACACCTCCACCATGATTATTCTCAACACTGGTGCCCCACAAGGCTGCATCCTCAGCCCCCTAATTAACTCCCTATACACTCAAGACTGTGTAGCCAGATTCTGCTCTAAATGCATCTACAAGTTTGCAGATGATACTACCGTAGTAGGCAGTATCTCAAATAACGATGAGTCAGAGTACAGGAAGGAGATAGAGAGCTTAGTGACATGGTGTCATGACAACAACCTTTCCCTCAATGTCAGCAAAATAACAGAGCTGGTCTTTGACTTAAGGAAGGGGGGCAATGCACATGTTCCTCTTTACATCAACGGTGCTGAGGTCAAGAGGGATAACGGCTTCAAGTTCCTAGAAGTGAACATCACCAATAGCCTGTCCTGGTTCAACCATATAGATACCACAGCCAAAAAAGCTCACCAGCGCCTCTACTTCCTCAGGAGGCTAAAGAAATTTGGCATGTCCCCTTTGACACTCACAACCTATCTGGATGCATCATGGCTTGGTATGGTAACTGTTCTTCCCGTGACCCCAAGAAACTGCAGAGAGTTGTGGATGCAGCTCAGCACATCATGGAAACCAGCCTCCCCTCCATGGACTCTGTCTGCAATTCTCACTGCCTTGATAAAGCAGCCAGCATAATCAAGGACCCCACCCACCCAGGTCATTCTCTCTTCTCCCCCCTCCCATTGGGCAGAAGATACAAAAGCCTGAAAGCATGGACCATCAGGCTCAAGGACAGCTTCTATCCCGCTGTTATAAGACTACAGTCCCTGGTACAATAAGATAGACTCTTGACCTCACAATATACCTTGTTTTGACTTTGCACCTTATTGTCTCGCTGCACTCCACTTTCTCTGTAACTGAAACACTTTATTCTGCATTCTGCTATTGTTTTACCGCAAAGCACTGTTGTAATGAATTGATCTGTATGAATGATACGCAAGGCAAGTTTTTCACTGTACCTTGGTACATGTGACAAAAATAAACCAATTTAACAATTTACATAAAACGTAGAACAGCACTGACAGGCTTTTCGGCCCACAATATTGCACTGATGTTGATGCCAATTTACACAAAATGTCCTCCTCCTGCGTATCGTCCATATCCCTCCATTACCTTAATATTCATGTGCCTATCTAAAAGCACCTTAAACTCCACCAAACTGCCTGCTTCCACTACTACGCCTGGTAACCCATTCCAGGCACCCACCACTGTCTGTGTAAAAACTTGTCCCTCACGTTGCCTTTGAACTTCCCCTCTCTAACCTTAAAAGCATGTCCTCTGGTGTTTGATATTTCTACCCTGAGGAAAAGATTCTGACTGTCTACCCTATCTATGCCTCTCATAATTTAAAAAACTTCTATCATGTCTCCTCTCAGCCTCCAACACTCTAAGGAGAACAACCCAAGTTTGTCCAACCTTTCCTTATAGCTCATACCTTCTAATCCAGGCAGCATCCTGGTAAACCTCTTGTACACCATCTCCACATCCTTCCTATAATGAGGTGACCAGAACTACACACAATACTCCGTGCGGTCTGAATAAGGTTTTATATAACTGCAGAGTGACTTCCTTACTCTTATACTCAACACCCCTACCAATGAAGGCAAGCATGCCATACGCCTTTTTTACCACCTTATCGACTTGCATAGACACATTCAGTGAACTATGGACCTGGACCTTAAGATCCCTCTGTACCTCAATGCTATTAAGGGCCTACCTTTAACTGTATACTTTCTCCTTTCATTTGACCTCCCAAAGTGTAACACCCTACATTTGCACGGATTAAACTCCATCTGCCATTTCTCTGCCCATATCTTTAACTTATCTATACCCTGCTGTATTCTTTGATAGTCCTTTACACTGTCCACAACTCCACCAATCTTGGTGTCATCCGCAAACTTGCTATCCACCCATCAACATTTTTATCCAAATCATTGATATACATCACAAACAACAGAGGCTCCAGCACTGATCCTTACCATTAGCACAAAGGACTAAAAATGTTTATCTTTGTTAAAGTAATGATGAACTGGTGTTGAATTTTGCAGCTGTAGACTGTGATCAAAAATACAGTTTTTTGTGAGCTTATTGAAAAGAGAATTGTTTAATTAGCATAGTAGTTTGTAAAGTAATGTACGGAAGAGTTATCTGTCCCCGAAAATTGCTGTAGGGGTTGCTGATCAGTAGTTACTGAAACTTCATTGTAGAAGGGATTGGACGCAAACATAGCTAGATTGGAATAATCTTAAAACATAGATGTGTGAAAAGAACTTTACACTAGCTTCTCAGAGTCACCAAAAAGGTATACCTATGTAGTCTACAGATGGTAAATGGAAAGAGCATAGGAGGTTCAGTAACACGCTGAAAGCAATGTTATGTGCAGGATCTTCAGCAATGTCAAGGCCATCGACAGTCCAAATACCCAAGGTCCTACCCCGCTGAGAGCCAAGAATAGAGCTGAACTCATCAAGAAGAGAGAGGCAAACAGGCCATGTAGCAAGGAAACTTCAAAGACCTCTTCAACTGTAACTTCGTCCTTGAAGTGAGTAACCTTAATTCCATCCACAGCAATCTATTCAGTCCAGCACTGCTACTGTTCCTAACTGATAATAGGTCAAGAAGGCCATATATCAACTAAAAAAAACAATATTTTGGGCACAGACTGTGTCCCAGCTGAAGTTCTAAAATTCAGTGGTGAAGATCTTTGGTCACAAATCCACAATGGGGACATCAGACATATCGTAACCATGAGCACCTTCAAAAAAGGAGACATGTTCAATTGTGGGAACCACAAAGGAATCTGCCTGCTCTCTGTGATAGGGGATGTTATTACCAAGGTCCTTCTCAACTGCTTCCTCCCATTGACTGAAGAGCTGCTCTTCAATGCGCAATTCAATTCCATTAGATAGTGAGGAAGGTAGTTTTAAGTGATGGAATGAAATTGATCATTTCGTAAATTGGGCAGCGAAATGGCAAATAGAATTTAATCTTGATAAATTGATTCATTTTGAGGACACTAATAAAGGTAAGACATACACCATGAATAGTAGGAACCTAGGAAGTACTGACCAACAAAAGGACCTCAGAGCATGTCCAAAGATCCCTGAAGATGGCACTGCAGGTAGATAGGGTGATGAAGAAGGCAAGCACGATGCTTGCCTTCATTAGCCAGGGCATAGAGTAGAAGAGCTGGAATATTGTGTGCTGTTCTGGTCATCACACTATAGGAAAGACATGATTGCAGTAGAGAAGGTGCAGAGAAGATTCACCAAGATTCTTGCTGACAAAAATTCATCTCCATCTTATGTTGGCTTCAAGATGGCATGTAAGCCATGATCCTAATCAATGCTTCTGGAACAGAAACAATCTCAAACAAGGCTGTGCCGTTGCCCCAAAACATTTTTCAATCTTTCATCGCACTGCTGCACTTCAGTTCCAACAAACTCGCCACAAGAGTGGAGCTAATCTTTAGAACCAATGGGAAGCAGTTCAACCTACAGCAGTCAGGCTCCAGAATCAAGGTCACCAAAAGCTCAGTAATTAAGCTGCAATATGCAAATGAAACAAAGCACCAAGCCAAACAAGATAGGTCAGACCCAATACCTTGAAATCAAAAGTCCTCTACCAAACTGCCCCTTCTGACAATAAAGGTTCATGAAAAGATCATGGAGGGCATGGGCCACATCTCATATCTTTGGTACCAAGACATTGATGATATAATTCACTATTGCCTTGAGATAAAGAGTTTTAAGATCATGGTGCAGCTCCTGTCCATCTGTGGACAGTTTGGCATTCCTTCATTGGCCTCATCAGTCACCTCAGAATCGCAAAGCCAGAATGGAAGCCAGTCATCCTTGATGACGCGGGACTGCTTAAGAAGATTACTATGATAGCTCGTCCATAAAAATCTGTTGGAACAGACAAAGCCTGCAACACATTAAGCATGGATGAAGGTTGTCAGTACCCTTAATTTCTACGTCTTAAGGAGTTTCATCCATAGGCTCTACCTTGGGAACCACCTACATTTTTTCCCCTTTCGTAAACTGATGCTTTCTTTCTCATGACTAACTGCAAGAATTACTAAGAGTCAGTTTTTCTTACCAAATTTTTCACTGGTGTGCCTTTCATATTCAGACAATTTTTAGTGATGTTATCAATGGGCAATAATGGATTGGCCATCCTTCTTGCCTAATACGTGTTTTCATTGAGTGGAAGTGAAAATCACAATAGATCACCCATTTTACACTGTCAGTAAAAGATAATTATCCCTGATCTGCTTTGCTGGTGCATTTTTCCTTGTGTGTCATGAACTTCTCCATGCCCTTATAATTGTCGTTCCTGGCAAAAGAAGGAGGGCACCCCTTGACTTTTGGGGCAGAATAGTGGTGCAGCAGGTTGTGCTGCTGCCTCACAGCTTTGGTGATCTGGTTTTGATCCTGATGTCCGGTGCTGTCTATGTGGGGTTTGCAGATTCTCCCTGTGACCGTATGGATTTCCAACAGGCATTCCAGTTTCCTCCCACATCCCAAAGACATGCTGGTTGGAAGTTTAATTGGTGACTGTAAAACACCCATAATATAGGTGGGTGGCAGGAGAATCATGTTGGAGAAGTGGGGGAATTAGAAATAAATGGGAAAATGGGATTGTTGGGATTGCTCTGTGAGCCAGTATATATTCAATGTGGTGAATTTCTATGTTGTTAGAAAATAGGAAATGATTACTCCCTAGTTCAGGAACTGCATAACCAAAAAGCTAACTGAGTTACAGAAGACTGGGATCCTGACTTGATATTTCCATTATCAAATTTTGTTCTTTTGCTGGAGTCATTAAGCAGTCAACATTTTCAGAATTGCATCTACTGTCACACGCAGTGCTGTAGGAATGGCACATGCTGCCACTGATATTTATACCAACCAGCTGCTCTGGTGCTGCTTCACAGATGCCGGTTGTAAAAGGCAATTCCTTAAAATGTCTGTTGATTAATGTAAACAAGTAGTGTCCAGTATATCTTAGAATCCCTCCCTTGTGATTGCCTAAAATGATTCAAGTGAGCCTTGATGAATCATGACTGAAAATTAGAAACTAGACTTGAAAACCAACATTGCAATTATGGGGGCATTCATAAGGCATGCTGCTACTCTGTCTCTCAGCATTGTAGATGGCACTAACAATGTTATGGATTGCATTGCAAATATCCACAGGTCTATTTGATCAAAGAAGCTGATTAATCTAATAGTTCAAAATGAACTCCACTGTAAACCATTCTCCATTGAAAGTCAGTAAAATCCCTATTTGACCGAGGAAGAGCTTCAGCATGCTGGACTTCCGCCCAGTATTAACTGGCCCTTCTTAACACATACCACTTGCATCTTTTCAATACCGCTGGTCAAAGAATATATTTAGTATTCCTTAGTATTCTTTTCACAATTTCACTGCAACTTCTGCTGCAATGTGCATGTTTGTGCTGGTGTCTGCTTCAGGGAAAGGTGATTAAGGTTGACCATTGACTGAATGGCAGTCCTTGACAAATATGCTCCATTGTTTGTGACATATTGTTGTTGCTTGCACTGTTATGCATGGTCCTAGTGAGATGTGCTGATGTAATATATTAGGTAAATTATAGAATACAGAATAATAATTTAGCTGCTTCTGTAAAACCTCCCACTTCCAAACATTCCTAAAACAAAATGGATTCTTTAACCTGAACTACTTAACTATTGTGACAGAGTTAACATTTCAGGTCGATGACTCTTCATCAGAACTGGAAGAGTGAGAAGTGAAAAGTATGACATAGAGAGCAAATTTTAACAGGGTGGTTCTGCCAGTAAAAAAGTCCTTTCTGAAGTAGTTTCTGGTTCTCGAATTTCCTATGCCTTGCAACCACATGCTTGATATCATTAATTTAGATCAGTACATAAGTTTTGGATCCTTACCACTTTGTGTCTTAAGCTATGCAATTCCTAGACCTTTTACTAGGTTATCCAGTACAGAGTCTACCACCTGTGACAAATTCCCATTCTAGTTGTCTGTCTCAAACCTTTTCAAAAGATTTTGTGTGATGATTCATTTAATGCGCTTAACTGGAGTATATCAGACTTTGCCACAAAATCTAGATTAACACATTTACATATGATTAAATATTTAGACTTACACAATGCCTTATAACACTCATAGGATGTCTCAATGCACATTACACCCAAAGCCACTTATGAAGTGTAATAAAACATATAAATGCATGAACTACTCAGCAGGTCAGGCAGCATCAGTGGAGACAGAAATACAGCTAATATTTCAGGCTAATGAGATCTGTTCACTGTTTGAGAAGTATTACTGCAGATGCTTTGTGGTTGGTTGTTATTTTTCAGTACTGCTACCACAATCACATTTGAAGGAATGATGCATTTCCATATTGCATGCTTCTGTGATTTTGTTTGTGGATTATGAATAATTTGGCCATGGTATCATTTAAGCTGTTGGAACCAATCACAGTTTAACAAAAATAAAAGGAGGAAGTATCAACCAAGGTTCCTACTGCTGAACTACTACTGCAAGAAATTCACGGATGTGTATGTTGGACATAGACAGATAAGGGCTTGGCTGTACATCTTTCATAGTGAGATAATCTATCAACAATTAAACTCCATGACTCCTTTGATGAGAGATCAGAGGGAGACTTATGCCTCTGAATCTGTACACCAATAGGAGTCACTACAGTGGTGGAAGTTATGTTGTTTTGGCAGCAGCAATAAATGGATTTTATGGCTTTGTGCCTGCGGCGCCCCCCCCCCCCCCCCTTTACATCTTTCCAGATATCCAGCTCTAATAATATAAATGCAACTGTTCAGCATTACTGCTTAAGATTAATTTTTACCCCAGCATTCTTAGAAGAGAATGGCAAAAATAGAAAATTGGAAAGAAAGCTAATTCTTTGGTATTTTGAAAAAGCAATACACGATAGTGGTCAAGTTACTGTTTTTATGGACCAAGCTGAATGTAGTTTGGAAAATTATCATTTGCTGTTATTTCAGTAATTTTACTGCATTAGTTAACACTTTTCACATCATGTGGCATGATAAATAAAATACACGTTTATTTTAATCTTTTTTCTTAAAATAGTTGATATTTGAACTCACTCACTCTCTACTTCAAAGGCTTTCCTTGGTAACCACTGGAAGAAAATGCATATTTCATTTTGCTTCTTAGTCCTCACTTTCTGATTCTTAACTTTGTTCACTGGTATCTGAATCAAGAGAACAGAGTTCCATGATCAAACTGTAAACACCAATCTTTGCCAAAGAAACAAAACCCGGGTTTCTCAAGATATCTCATAAATGAAATTGGAGATAATTGTTTACTTACATTTAATTCTAGCAACGGAAACAATATTCATAATAATTATTAAACTATAAGTGCAGAAAATGAAATGAGAGAGGAGACATAAAGTAATTTGCAATACTATTCAATATACAATAAGAAGTAGCCAACTTTTAATGGAAATCTGAAAGAATCTGAAAAAATCTGGAGTGATAACAAATAATAAAATGGTTTAAATTAGAAACTGTGAACAGGGTGGTGAATTCTGTTAGTATATTCATCCTTTACAACTGTGACATGTGTTCAAATATAGCCTAGACTGATGGTTTGAAACTCCTGCCACTGTTGGTTGTAAAGGTTCCAAGTGATACCGGGTTTGGATGGTTTGCAATTGATTTCAGCACACCAATGGCTGGGTCTGGGTCAGAGGGCGAGCAGTCAGGACTTCCTCTTCTGATTAACGGCTAGTGATCTCTGATGAAAGTACATTTGTGGATGTCAGCTGAGGACAGGATTAGGCTTGCATGCATTGCAACCCAATGTCATTGGGTTTGGACAACATTCAGACATGGGCTGATACATAGCAAATAACAATCAATGCACGCAAATGCCACTCAATAAAAATCTGCAGGAGATTCCAACCACCACTCATTGATATTCATATTACTATTGAATCACTGACAATCAATCATCAGCATTAGTGAGGTCACCAGTGATCAGAAATTTAACTGGATTTTCTACAGGAATAATGTGACTGAAAGTACAGGTCTGAGGCTGGGTATTCAGTTGTGAATGACACGATTAACTGCTTATAGTCTTTCATCATCTGCTTCACAAGGTGCTGGTTGTTAAGGTGATGGAATTTTCTCCACTTGGCAGGATGAGTGAAGCTCCAATAACATTCAAGGAACTTAGCACTATCCAAGGCAAGGCCTGACTGGTGTCCAGGTTAATTATGCATACCCACAACCCTTCTTCTATAACTTGCCTTATCAAAATCTTCATCCAAATCCACAGCAGTATAAGTTTGCCAAGCAAACATCGACATTATCCTTAACCTAACTCCTGGCTGTAAGCTACTCTTGCCCAATGTCTCAACAAGAGGGTATTTGACATCTGTCCTATCCCTAAATTATGCACCGTTTATGAGGAGGTGGTTGTGTTTTCATCATCACTGTCTTCCTGGCTGGACAGGTTATGGTTCTTGGGTATCTGAAAGAGGAAAGAAAGAAGAAAAAGATTGAAGGGAATAAGATTAAATAAGACTGGGGTGCTGATACAAGGATATGGTAAATATGAGGTTCATATTTATAGCATCTTCAGCTAGTAAATTAGAACAAAGTTTGGGATGAAGGGGAAAAAACAAAGATTAGGTATAAGGGTATCACCAACCTCAATGGTTCCAGCCTCATTGCTGGTTAGGGCTAGAACAATAGCCACTCCAAAGACTATTGGGCTAAAAAATGCTGACTTTCTCCACAATCCCCCCTATGTATCTTCTTGTGTGCCACATTCCCTTATGAGATAGAGGAAATGTTTCAGTGTCATGTAATTTGATTAAGTGTTATGGTTGTCATGGTTTCGTAGCTAGCAATGGGTGTCTAGACTGTGAGATATGGTCATAAAGTTTAGAAAGAGTATGAGGATGACTTAGAGTGTATTAATGTTAGATCTGAGTCTTGTTTGACATTGGTATTGGTTTATTATTGTCACTTGTACCGAGGTACAGTGAAAAACTTGTCTTGCATACCGTTTGTACAGATCAATTCATTACACAGTGCATTGAGGTAGCACAGAGTGCATTGAGGTAGTACAGGGTGAAAACAATAACAGAATACAGAGTAAAGTGTCACAGCTTCAGGGAAATGCATTTCAGGTAGACAATAAGGTGCAAGGTCAAACAAGGTAGACTGTGAGGTCAAGAATACATCTCATTGTATAAGGGAACCGTTCAATAGTCTTATCACAGTGGGATAGAAGCTGTCCTTGAGCCTGCTGGTATGTGCCCTCAGGCTCCTGTATCTTCTGCCTGATGGGAGAGGGGAGAAGAGAGAATGACCCGGATGGATGGGGTCTTTGATTATGCTGGCTGCTTCGCCAAGGCAGCGAGAGGTATAGACAGAGTCCATGGAGGGGAGGCTGGTTTTCATGATGCGCTGGGCTGTGTCCACAACTCTCTGCAGTTTCTTGCGGTCCTGGGCAAAGCAGTTGCCATTCCAAGCTGTGATGCATCCTGATAGGATGCTTTCTATGGTGCATTGATAAAAATTGGTGAGTGTCAAAGGGGACATGCCAAATTTCTTTAGCCTCCTGAGGAAGTAGAGGTGTTGGTGAGCTTTCTTGGCTGTGGTGTCTCCATGGTTGGACCAGGTCAGGCTACTGGTGATGTTCACTCCTAGGAACTTGAAGCTCTCAACCCTCTCGACCTCAGTACCATTGATGTAGACAGGTGTATGTACACTGCCCCCTTTCCTGAAGTCAATGACCAGCTCTTTTGTTTTGCTGACATTGAGGGAAAGGTTGTTGTCATGACGCCATGTCACTAAGCTCTCTATCTCCTTCCTGTACTCCGACCCATTGTTATTTGAGATATGGCCTACTACGGTGGTATCATCTGCAAACTTGTAGATAGAGCAGAATCTGGCCATGCAGTCATGAGTATATAGAGAGTAGAGTAGAGGGCTGAGGATGCAGCCTTGTGGGGCACCAGTGTTGAGAATAATCATGCTGGAGGTGTTGCTGCCTATCCTTACTGATTGCGGTCTGTTGGTCAGAAAGTAAATCATTGATAGAAATCATTGGTAGGTAAGTGATAAGAGAATGTCTGCATCCAATAGTTCAGTTGGTAGCATTTGGCAATGTCATCACTAACAGTTGGGTACTTGAGGCATGATTCCTGACATTGACCTCAGAAACATTAAATGCCTTTTGGATACATGTCCACAGGATATCCTGGTGTTTACAGGACATTCTCTTCCTTTGTTCTACTTCAACCATGCCCTCTAGAGCAGTATTTGAAGGTCTAGGAATCTACTGACTGCTGTGTTCTGCCGTTCTTTGTTTATCAAGTGCACTACTGGCAGCACCTGCCTCAGGTACAATGGACTTCTCCTTTAAGAGGTACAGGGTAGCTTTAAACAGTGCTAGTTAGCCTTAACTATTACAGGCCATTCATGATTCTGATTCCCTACTGATTTATTCAGACAATCAATAGCACTGTTAGCACTGGCTAGATGTTGAAGTCATTAAAAAGAGCAGACAGCATGAAGTTGGTGTACTATCTACAATGCAATTAATGGCCAGAACAACATCCTTGTGCCTGTTTTTGGGGTGATCAGATTTAGCCTAATAGCATTTTACTATACCTCTCAGAATGCCCAAAGTCTACCTCATTCAATACAAGGAGCAAAGGTTAGGAATAAGTGAAATAATAAAGCATTGGTATGTTGTTCACTGGGTAAGTTTTCAATTACCAACTGGTTAAAAAATTCATTCAAATATATTGTTATTTTAAAAATTCGAATCTCTCATATTAGAATGAGTGAAAGGTGCAGGAAAATTCAACAAGTACCTAAGAGTCAAAGGGGAGAAAGGTGAATAAATCCTAAAAGACAAACCAGAAGCTGAGCAAATTAAGCCTAGCCGTAAGTGAGGACTGTGAAAATGTAAAAGAATTAACATATGTGGTAATGAGGTAATTAAATCCTGAGTTCTTTCATTGTAATGATTTTACAACACATCTTTAGTGTTACTGCTTCTAGATTCTTCCTGCAAATATTTTCTTAATTGCTAAAGAGACAATATGTGCCCTACTGTTCCTTTCATAACATTAGATTAAAATGAAGACTGGTGTAAGGCTCCTAGAGACTACCAAGAATTTGAAAGAAAACAGACATACCATTAGGAGAAACAAAAGGATGGTCTGCCAGATAAATTATTAACTATCCACCCGACTAACCTCCCCAAAAAACCCGACAGGGACAAAAGATCAGTGTCTGGTTTGATGGACTGAGGCAATACTGTCACAAAACCCACCCAAAGTCAACATATCATAAAGTTCTTTGTTCTTGTAAAATGGTCTTTAATTTTTAACATAAACTTTCTACTTGGTATGCATAGGCTCAGGTAAGATTAAGGGACATGTATATAGTAGGGTTTAATAGATTATCTGCTGGGTTTTGGAAAAAATGTCAAGATCAGTATCTCTGATGGAGTGGTGTTTGATGTAAATTTAATTTGAAGTGATGTATGAAATGGCTTCGGGTGGTAGTATGTGTTCCCTTCTGCTCACAGGAGAACTAAGGGTAGCAGCTGGACTGGGTCCCTCTCTCTGTACCCAACAGCAGATCCTAAGTAGGATTAATGAGGCGATCTGTTCACCAGTGATCACAAGGCGGTACGGTGCGTTTACTAGCAACAATGAGAACAAGAGGTACCGGTTTGCTTTTGGGTGCCAATTGTCAGATACAACTTGCAGACTGGAAGAGGTCAGCAGTCTGCTTTTTAGCAGCAACAAATTTTTTTTTAGCTTCTATTAGCCTCTGTGTTTAACTGAGCATTGAATGAATGCAAGGCTAATTCAGAATTCCCCCGTCATCATCATGATTTCCACTAAATGTGTATAATAAATGACTTGAAGATGAGCTGAGCCTGAATGAATAGTGAATGGCATTCATCAGCTGAACGGATAGTCCAGATCCAATTATATGTATTCATTAAGTGATAATGATATCACGGTCTTTAACAAGAAGGAAAGATCGTAATTGAATAATAACAGTTGTACAATCCCAACGGAACTCGCTCTTCATCCCAGCACAGTGACCCTGGGGGACGGTGCTGGATTGATGGAATTCTATTTCCTTTTGATAGATTTATTATGAAGGCTGAGTGGACTCACTGCTCCAGTTTGTCACTCACAGTAATCAGCCTCACAAGGCCCAGAGCATTGGAGTCTTTTGTACCCAGTTGACACCGACAAGGTTAGGAGGGAGGATGACAGAACACCCAAAGCCCCCATGGAACACAAATAGAAGACATATATTATGCACAAAACAGTGAATGGGGAAAAAAAGAAGAAAGAGCCAGCTGAGCTCTATACTGGGACTGAATTTTAATCTATTAGAACACCACATATTTATTTCAGATGTGTATTTATCAAAGTGCAAAGATAAAGCTAAGCTTTTGCTTTGGAGGTAAGGCATAGAAAAATATTTTTAAAACCATAAAATAGTAACATCAATTTAGACAATAATAACTACGGTCCTCTGAACAGCAATAATATTATTCTGTATGTTGGAATGAAGCAACCATTTATTAATTTATTTTCTAATGTTTTCCTTCCTTTTTCTATGAGATACGTGCCACGTTTGTTAAGATCCCACAGATGCCGCCTGTCCTCTGGGTGCTTTGGTTGAACAGACACTATTTATTTGTAAAACATGATAATCAAGTTCTGTGAAGGGGTAGCTGGCATGAGAAAATGGAGAATATTTGGAAGCATGGTAGTCATGGGATATCCCTGGCAGGTAAGATAAAGGAGAATTGTGAAAGGTTTTCTAAGTATATTAAGAGTTAAAGGGTAACTAGAAAGAGAGTAGGTCCCCTTAAGTATCAAAATGGTAATCTATGTGTGGTGCCACAGGAAATGGGCCTTAAATGAATACTTCTCATCTGTATGTACTGTAAGGAGATGTTGGATAAACTACAGTTGTTTTCTCTGAAGCGGTGGAGGCTGAGGGGAGACCTGATAGAAGTTTATAAAATGATGAGAGGCATAGATAGACATCTGGTATCTTTCTCCCAGGGTCAAAATGTCTAATACTAGAGGGCATACTTTTAAGGTGAGAGGGGGAAAGTTCAAAGGAGAAGTGCGGGGCAAGTTTTTTTTTCAAAGAGTAGTGGGTGCTGGGAATGTGCGCCAGGGGTGGTGGTGGAGGCAGATATGATAGAGGCGTTTAAGCGGCTCTTAGACAGTCACATGAATATGCAGAGAATGGAGGGATATAGACCATGTGCAGGAAGAAGGAATTAGGTGTCATTAGCTTAATTAGTTTGGCACAACGTCATGGGCTGAAGGGCCTGTTTCCATGCTGCACTGTTCTATGTTCCCTGTGAGTTTAGGGGAGGGAACAGTGATAGTCTGAAGCATATCAATATTACAAAGGAGGAGGTGTTGGAGGTTTTGAAATGCACAAAGGTGGATGATTCCCTGGGGCATGACCAGGTGTATCCTAGAATGTTATTGGAAGCAAGAGAGGAGATTTCCGGGGCCCTGGCAGAGAATTTTGTGTCTTCATTAGCTACTGGTGAGGTATCGGAAGATTGTAGGATGGCAAATGTTGTCCCTTTATTTAAGAAGGGCAGCAGGGAGAAGCTAGGGAATTATAGGTCAGTGAGCCTTACATCAGTAGTGGGAAAGTTATTGGAAAGGATTCTGAGAGAGAGGATTTATTTGCATTAGGAAAGGCAAGGACTGATTAGGGATAGTGAGCATGGTTTTGCTTGTGGGAAATCATGTCTCACAAAGTTTCCTGAAGAGGTGACCTAGAGGATTGATGAATGCAGGGCAGTAGTCATTGTCTACATGGACTTTAGCAAGTCCTTTGACAAGGTCCTGCATGGTGGGGTGGTCTGGAAAGTCAGAACACATGGGATACAGGGTATGCTAGCCAATCTGATAGCTTGGTAGTTGGAGGCAGAGGGTAGTAGTGGAGGGTTGTTTTTCAGATTAGAAACCTGTGTCCAATGTTGTGCTGCAGAGATTGCTGCTGGGTCCTCTGTTCTTTGTCATATATATATTAACAATTTGGATGAGAATGTGGAAGCATGATTAGTAGGTTTGCAGATGAAACCAAGATTGGAGGTATAGCGGACAGTGAAGAAGGTTGTCTCAGGTTACGACAGTATAGAGATCAACAGGGAAAGTGGGCAAGGGAATGGCAAATGGAATTTAACTCAGACAAGTGCGAAGTGATGCACTTTGGGAAATTAAGCCAGGGCAGGACATACATAGTGAATGGCAGGGTGTGTTGAATGCCAATGTGAGTGTTACTGAACAGAGAGATCTTGGGGTACAGGTACATAGTTCTCTGAAAGTAGCAACAAAGGTAGATAGGGTGGTGAAGAAGATGTATGGCAAGCTTGCCTTCATCATCTGCGGCACTGAGTACAAGAGTTGGGACGTCCTGTTACAGTTGTACAAACCGTTGATACAATATTCCAGCTGTGGCCTAACTACTGCTTTATAAAGTTGTACCAAGACCTCCTGGATCCTGTTCTTGTTCCTGTCCCAGACTTACTTGATCTCTTTTACATTCTTCACAATCGCATGACAATGGGGAGCAAAGAAAAGGCCCTGTGGGTGCAAAGCCTGTTCAGTAGTGCATGCTACATTGGGAATCATGCATTTCTGAATTTACCAGCACGGGACTAATGAATAAAATGTTTGTTTTTCTATCAAGAACAATCTAACTAATGCACCTTTAGAGACACTGGCCAATGTCTAGGCATTTGTGGCTTGAACACACTGGAGGCTAAATGCAATAACCCCAAAAAAAACAAGTGCAAAGGTTGTGATGTGCCCCTAATCTATGTCTTTTGCTTGCAATGCAGAATCCACCTTAACTTTGTACAATCTGATCATTTTAATGATTTCAGCACTTAGCCATCACTAAACCTGATTTTTGTTTGCTCGATATATCATGAGGAGTTCTATATTCTTAGTGGCTAGCTCCAGTTAAAATTAGTTTTCAACATTTAAAGCAAGCCTGCACTTATTAAAGTGGAAGTGCATAGTAGCTACACCAGGTTGACAGTCATACGTGAAGTGAATCTGCCCAGGAAGACATTAGAAAAAGGCATTAACATGGGAAAAGAGGGCCTTTATGGATATGGTGCAAAGCAGGAGTGATGTCCACTTGATACATCATCAGAAGACAGTGGGAGCAGATAGAATAATTTCCAGTCAACTACTTACCTACCCCACACCCCACTAAGCCCCAGTTGCCAAACCTCAATCTGACCCCTGTACCCAAAAATCATCTCTGATCACCAACCTTCCCCATCAACAATCAACACATCAAGACTCGGGCAACAAGGATTTCATGCAGATCTGCAATGATATTCAATGATCTTCTACATGTAGTCATGGTCAGTGAACACCTTCAAACACCAACTACGGTACAAACATCAGACAATACTTAATTCATCAGACTCCCATCACCCACCAATATTTTCTGCCAATCAGGACTCATACCCAACAATGATGCTTAACCTCATTTTCATACATACACCCATGTCTTACAGCCATATCACGCAAACAGACTGCATGATATTCAATGACGGATTTTCATGATATTTTCTCTTGCAAGATCAAGTGCATGCAGAACCACTGATAGCAAGAACTAATGGGGATGGGGGTGGGGGAGTGGGACAGCAACCTGCGGTAACAGTCAGTTCCATGCCCTAATATGTTTGGAAGAGTTTGTACTAAACATTAATGTGACAACTGTTGATGAGGCCTTGGCTGGCCATGGAGCTGAACAATTAAAGCTAATAGCATCCAATATTCAACCCCCCTTCTCACATTCCTTCTTCTGATTTATAAGATGGAGATAGTAATGAACCTTTTACTGGCCTGTTCTCTCTCTCCAAAACATGCTGTTACTCAATTTCATGCTCCTTACCTGCTCAGATACTCACACTGTAAGTAATTTAAATAGCAAATGAGATGGGATATGCATGTGATGAGATGTAGGGCACAAGTACTCTGTATCCAAGGCAGTGAACAAGAAAATACTTTTGCCAGTATGGCGGTGAGAAAGGTCATACATAGGATTTGCTGATAAGAACTCAGTTAAGGAATTTTCTGGCATAAAATACTGAAGAAGGCTGGTGTATTGAGGGGATTGTCTGAAGGCCTGTGTTCAATGTTAAAGAATGATAAGCTAAATGAATGAAGTAGTATCACCTTGGCACACAGCCTAGTGCAGGACTTGAGCCTTTCTTTTCTGGTATAGAAATAGTGACTGACTCCATTTACACATTTTTGGATCCTACCATAATATAATCTCTGACGTTTGATAGCATAGCTTCCATGCAGCACAGGCAGCAGCCAATCAATATCTGATTGGTGTAGCTGAAGCTCAGACTGATGTTATGAGAAGTTAGGTTACTGTCATGTAACTTCACATCTCTGCCATCATAACTATGGATTACAGTTTGCAAAGGAACTTTCAAAAATGTCATGGATAAACAGAAAACTGAGCTCCAAAAGTACCCCAAAAACTGCCCAGAGGAATGAAAATGGCTTTATGGAAGGGAAACTTATTGTCCTTCTTCAGAATGATAGTCATCATCCTCCCACTTTTGCCACTCTTGCTGTTGCTTGCCAACCAGCCAGCCCCAGATGGTATGATCCACAAATCAACATCTGAGGGCTACAGCTGTGCAAGCTTATTTTCATTACCTTCACACTAGGCCAGTAGCCTTCCACAGTCATTCTGCAGGCAATGGAGTAGTATTGCACAGGAGAGCTGGGGCAGGTAAAGGTAAAAGGGAAACAGGCAATAAGGGAATGGACAAAACTGGGGACACAAGAGACTGCAGATCCTGGAATCTGGACCGAAAAAACAAACTGCTGGAGGAGCTCAGTGGGTCAAGCTGCATCTGTGGAGGCAAAGGGGTGGTGAACACTTTGGGTTGAGACCCTGCATCAGGAATCTGTACTTTGTTTTAATGCACAAAAATTATGTTGACTCCTAAATACAATATTAAATGATTTATTATATTTGTTTTCTCTTTTTATTCTACGGTAGTTTAATTTTTCATTGTGGCAAATAGACACCATGGTCAAATGAGTTCTTCACAGACAACCCATACAGAGGCTCAGATACTCTTATTCTTACAAAGTTGTGCAGCATGTAGCAAAAACTACAAGTTCCGATTCACACTGTCAAGAATTGCAGGTTTCTCTAGACAACACAAATATTGTTTCAGCATGCTAATCTTCTGCTCTATCACATTTTGGGTGACAGCATGGCCATCATTGTAAGCATTATGGGTTTACATACAGGCCTTACATACCTGTTATTACCCAGTACCTAGACTTGTTGATCAGTAGCCACCTTTTGATTCGCCATGGTGAATCAAATGGAGCTGGCACTACAGACTATTGCAGGATGAAAGACTTATGACTGCTGCCAGGAAACCCATTTGGCCTATATTGGTAATTGGTTTATTATTGTCATGAATACCCAGATACAGTGAAAAACTTAGTTTTGCATGCAATCCATAGAGATCATTTCAAAACATAAGTACATTGAGGCAGTACAAGAGAAAAGCAATAACAGAATGCAGTATATAGTGTCACAGGTACAGAGAAAGTGCAGTGCAAAGAGACAATAAGGTGCAAGGGCCATGATGAGGTAGATTGTGAGGTCAAGAGTTCATCTTTAACATACAGATGTACATTATCTGAGCTGTTGCCTGTGGTCACACACTAACAGTATGTTAAAGCAACGGAATTCCTTTCAATTCCTATGTAAAGCATAGTCAAAGTATGGCTGCCACAAAGCAATGCGCATGCCATCAATGACACTTGGCACAGCGGGGAAGCTTGTAATACTAGAAAACCATATGTTCTCACTGCTTGCTGGTCCCTGACAAAAGAGAATGAAATGCAGTTAACTTTCTTTGAATAGGGAGCCTCAGTGACCTCCCTTACAAAAGAGTGGATTGTGAATTGCAAGATGGTGGAAATATCTCCAGCTTCAACTCAGAAGGGGCCAGTTACTTTCTTATGTATGTTCCACACCAACAAAAACATGCCATTCCTTTTCCCATGATCTTGATTCAAAGGACAAGCAATGATCTAATCTTATTCATCTCCCAGAGTCATGCCTCATATAAATATAAAAAAAACACCCCAAAGATTAACCAAGGACAATGCCTGAAAATTGCTTCCCTATCCAATATGTCACAAACAAAGCCTCACTCTTGAAAAAAACTTTAATCCTTCAATCAATGATGTTATGGGGTGTGGTACAGGCCTTGGTGCTTGAACCCCTCTTACCCACTCTACCCAGCTAAAACACTATCTCAATTAAAAAATAACTCATATTGGTTTGAGAACAATGAGGTTTAGAATAGGAGAAGCTTTATTTTACACCTGTGATGAACACAAAAATAAAAGATGAATAAATCATATTTTTCACCACCTGTGATAAAACTGCATAAATTGTATTATAACTTGTATCCCCAGGTTATAAAATGTGCCTGAAGGTTTTATAACAAATCATTGGAGTGTTGCAAGTACCTTTAGCTCTGACGCTGTCCATTTCGGACTTACTGTTCTGTCAGGCAAAATACACAAAGCACAGGGCTAATATATTCAACAATGGGTTACTAATAGAACTAAAAATGAAAATCTATAATGAAGATGTGTCGTTTTGGGAATGAAATGGGGATCAGAAAAACAATCAGGAGAACAGAGGTGATTTGTTAAATATTTTACAAGGACATTACTAACACTACACTTCTTCCACTTGATGGTATAAATCCTATTAATGTGATTTATGTCTGAATCAGCATTATTCTTTTATTTACTGTGATCTAGCTTTTAGCAATACAGGATTGTTATTAACAGTACTTCAACAAAAATCAAGCCTCTGACAGGATTTTGACATTTGAGAGCACTTCATGCAATATCCACACCTGGCATAATTATCTGGCTTGGAGGGCAAGTCACTGATTTTTTTTTTAATTATTAAGGAGGACTGTTAAGACCTCTTATGAAGTATACTACTGAAGATGAATGCGATAAAAGAAAAGGTGAATTGAATCAAGCAGAAGTGGTTAAGTGATGCCAAACTTTAGGTTCTAAAGCATGGAAACTGTAGAACGAAAGGAAAATTAGGAATAAGCATTTTCATTGTTTTGAGATCTTGGAGATATCAGGAAGATGCAAAAAGAGTATAACATGCAATATTTAGAAAGATGGAATGTGAAAATGAAGGTTTTCATTGGAGAGCAAGCCTCTGGAACCTCAAGCTGTTGGGATGCAAATCTCCTCAATGTGGCAGTTAAATGGGTCCAATACAAAATGAGTTGAGGCTCTCTGAACACAGAAACACAGATCCCAGTTAATTTACTAAAGCGCACTAACTTTATGAAAGAACAGCAATCTTACTTAGAGAAGCCATAAGCATGTTTATTAATGACCCAACACCACATAGCCCACTTCTACCTCCTGTCCAAGATCCACAAGCAGGACTGTCTGGGCAGAGCCATTGTTGAAGTTCTTGCCCTACTGAATTAATATCTTCCTACTCTGACTTTGTTGTTTCTCTCTGGTCCTGTCCCTTCACACTTATATCAATGATACTTCAGATACCCTCCACCACTGATAGTTTCTAATTCTCTGGTCCTAACCGGTTCATCTTCACTATGGATGTTCATTCCTTCCACACTTCCACCCACATATGAAACAGTTTTTGTCCTACTCAGGGCGCACTCCCCAACTCTTTCTCTGGGACATCAATGACTGCATTAGTGCTGTTTTCTGCATTCAGGCAGATCAAAAAATTCATCACTTTTGCAGCCAATTTCCATCCTTCTATCATTTCTCTCCATCTCCACCTCAGGAGATAGGCTAACAACATCCTACAAGCCCATAGACTCATGGTTACCTTGATTATACTTCCTCCAACCCTGCCTCTTATAAGGACTTCAGTCCATTCTCTTAGTTCCTCCGTCTCTGTTGTATTTGTTCTGATGATGTGACATTCCACACAAGTGCCTTTGAATTATTTTCCTCCTTCCTTAACCATGGGTTCCCCTCTACCATAGTGAACATAGTCCTTAACTGCATCTCATTTATTTCCTGCATGTCTGCTCTTACTCCTTTTCTCCTAGACAGTGCAAGAAGAGACTTCAGCTGGTCCTTACCTTCCGTCCCACCAGCCTCCATATTCATTCTTCACAATCTCTGCCAGGTCCAGCAAGATTCCACCACCAGACACATCGTCCCCTCCCCTCCACATTCAGCATTTCAAAGGGATTGCCCCCTTCATGACTTCTCAGTTTGCTTTTCTGTCTCTGCCTACCACTTCCCTGCCCTCTGGCACTTACTTAAGCAACTGCAAGTGTTGCAATACCTGTCCTTTCACCTCTTCACTTCCCACCATCCAGGGCCCCAAACAGCCTTTTCAGGTAAGGCAGCAATTCACTTGCACTTATTCTAATGTAGTGTACTGCATTCGGTGTTCACAATGAGTCTCCCTCAATATTGGAGAAACCAAACAAGAATTGGGTAATAGCTTGTGGAACACCTGTGCACAATCTGCAGGAGTAACTCTAAACTTCCAGTTGCCTGCCGCTTTAATTCACCATCCGCTCCCACTCTGGCCTCTTGATCTGTGACCCACTTCACTGTTACAATGAGGATCAGCACAAGCTCAAGGAACACCTTGCCCTTTTCCTAGCAAGTTACAGTCTACAGGAGTAAATATTGAATTCTCCAACTGTAGATAACTTGTTTATGCTTGTATTAGGACAGGCCATTTTTGCCTACTATTCTTTTTACCTTTTTCTTTCATTTGTATAGTCTGTCCTGCAGACAAAGGAGCTTACCTGCCCAAACAGCTGCATTATTTCACCCTATCAGTAAAATTCCCTTTGTTCTCCATTGTCCTCCTCCACCTCCTCTGTTACTCAGACTAACTTGCTTTTTGCTTTCTCAGATCTAATGAAAGATCCCAGACCTGAAACGTTTACTGTTTCTCTTTCTACAGATGCTGCCTGACCTGCTGAGCTTTTTCAGCATTTTCCGTTTTTATTCCTTAACAGGAATGTGGATTAAACACACTAACCAACATGACTAATTCTCTAATCAATTCTCCCTTTGAGGAAGGCACCATAGCACCTTGCAACATTTACTCAAATGTTAGGGATTAAGTGGAAATTGATTATGCAAATGACTAGACTATCTCTGACCTAGGAATACATGATGGCTGATCTGTCACAGGCCAATTACAGTCCATACACTTGAACTTTTTTTGTAATTTCCCTCAACAGCAACATCTAAGGACCCAGAATAAGATTAAAATATCATGGGAATTCTTATTCACATTAGCATATCATTCCTCTAGCAGATCACAGAAGTGTGGAGGCAGATATGAGGAGGAGGAAGAGAAGAGAACGAAGGGAGGGGTAGAGGGCCTGGCACTAACCAAGGGAACAGAGGAATGGCAACATGAAGAGAGTAAGAACAGAGGAAAGAGTGATAGTTTTAACGGAAGGGTTGAAAGGTCTTAGCCTGAACGAAAGGAGAAGAAGAAGAATGTACCAATCTAAATCTTTGATATACTGAAAATTTCATAATTAAGTAGAAGTAATGGTCTATAATACATAAACATTTTATTCTGCTCTTTTGTTTATTAGTGGGGGCTAAGTATTGTAATAGTACAGTGATTAAACACCTAATCTTGACAAGAGTGCTATTGATACAAAGAACGCATTCACCTGCTTTCAAAAGATATCTTCTTGTGAGTACAGGAAGGATCAATGGAATAATTATATTTTACAGCTATTGCTGAGCTCCAGAACCTGAGATTACCAGGATACTCCAGTCACTACACTGCAGGGCGACTGTGCTCACACTGAACTATTAATCTGTTTCAAAATGCCATAACATTTTCAAAAAAAAAGACGTCCGTGCTTTTTCAGTAATTAAAATGTCTATTTAAAGTTCATTATTTCCCACCGTTCTCAACCAAGAAAGGATTATTTAAAATGTATTCAAACTGATCTTTTTGAATAATTACTTTTTAGTCTCCATTTTTAGTACATAATGAAATAATAATCCATTAATTGACTACTTTCGGAACTAATTTATGAGCTTGTAAGGACCAAAAGAAAATGATAATTTCATCAAAATTTTGCCACATGGAGCATTTGAGCAGACACAGAAAGAATAATCCTAATTAATATAGATGCTGTTCCCATTAGGTATTATCATCATCTATCTTGCATGAGGGAAAAAAAGCTAAAGTGAGTTCAGATTTTGAAATCCCTGAATCTTTTTCTGTGTCTGCTAATAATCAATATCCATCTGCTGCCCCAATAAGTTCACTCTGAGGGGTAAAGACACCATTTGTACTGATGAGAAGAGTTTACTTAGTTGGGCTGCTTCAGACACTGACAGCACCCCAAAACTGAATTTAGTGCCTGTAATCCAGGAAGAAGCAAAGACAATCTGCATTCATTCTTTTTTCCTTTCCACTTATGTCTGTTGGAATGTGGGTGTCAAGTCTGTGTGATAAGCAAGAACAGACTCAAATTTGGTTGTGATTCCCTATAAGGTTGAATAGACTGTTTCCATTTACTGTCTAAGTTCACAAATGAAGAAAGCAATTGGTGCGTGCAGTCTAAGGAGTGTTAAAAAATGTCACAATGATCATGGAAATTATACATCCAAACAAAATGCCATAATTTTCAAGAGATGATGTAAGAAATTGTAAACAAAACACTTTTTTCACCATTTTTATAAAACAAACAAATGCAAATACTACAAATAAGAGGCAATAAAAATGTTAGCAATACAAAGCAGATTAATCAGCAGATTCTGATCAAGAGTAACTTTATTAAATTATTCCATTAATCCTTCCTGTCCAAGGAACAACAAGATATAATTTCTCTTCTATCTTGTCACCAAGATTTTATTTTTCTTTCTGTTCCATTAAATTATCCCAATTGGAGCCAACCATTTGCTTCTGCTGAAGAGTTCCACCCAAAATATTAAAATGCCAGCATTTTTTTCTTAAATTTTCGTCTACACAACATAGCACACACTTTGCAATGAAGAGTTCTGTGGGCAATGTGATTTGTAATTTTTGCTATTTTATTTTTGGATCAGTGAGCTGGTGTTATTAAATAATCAATTGTTTTATTTTTGCCCCTCTCCCCGATAGCTCTCTTGTTACATCCATTGTTTCAACTTCCCATTTCTATGCTGAGTCATCTACTCTCAGAGCATCAGTTGCTCATGCTATTCTCTCACTTTCAATCAATGTTTGCTATTCCTCAAAAGAAGGAAGTAAAAGGAGCATGGTGTGAAAATTGATCTCCTATCAAAACCCATCCAAAGAATAACTATCCAGAGGAATAAGATTTGGACACAGTCTGCCAAAAACATCTTGACTAATTATGAGTGTTCTCTGGAAAATAACCGATTAAGCCCTCGGACATTCCCCACAATATCTAAATTTTACGTGTCCAATCCTGGAATATGGTTATTCAAGCCGGCTACACTGAGTCAACAATGATTAACAGGCTACAAACAATCTAGAACTAAGCAATAAAGGCAGCATATCATTTCCTGTGCTTTATTTGCTTAATCCACCTCCACAAAATCTGTGGACTCCAAACAATGTTAGAATGACTCATGAGACTCTGGTAGAGGTACCTTCACAGAGTAAGGACCAATCCATCATTGTCATTGCTGATTAAATATCCCTCTTTCTTTGAGGGATAGAGCCCATCCCAAGTGCATTTGAAACACTCTGGTGTCTATGGACTGCAGTGTCAAACTGTTGCAACATTCAATCACAGGGTCAACTGAGTGAAACACACTGGTCAGTATTGACTGTTATAAATTCCACACTTAGCAGAAACCCAGAATTACTAAGGCTAAAAAAAATTATACCGAAATTTCTGTAGTGTACTTTCCAATTGAAAATAAATGGGAGAGGGGTTTATGTTTAAAGATAGCAGACTTGGCTTCTTTGCACTGTCTTTGTCAGCTTAGCACCCCAGGATAAGGAAGGGAAATAATCAAGATGGGTTCTTACTTCATGATGTCATTTAGATTACTGAAACTTCTTTTCAGAAAAATCCAAAATCCTCCTCTTTTGATCGTCAGAGAGCTTCCTTCAAAACCGGTAAAAGAAAATTTTGCTTCATCATGGTCGATCAGAAATAAACTACATGAAAGTAGTTCTGTAATTACTTTTTTGATGAAGTAAGGGCCAATTCAGGTTGACCGATTAATTTCTTTCACCCTTCACATTTTTAGAAGTACCTTAGGAACTCCAAGTTGCTCTCACGATCCTGTGAATCACTGTTGACAGGCTCAGGACATTTGCTTAATATTCCTACCACCCACCCCCCTCCCCCCGACCACCACTTGATTGGAACTTTCAGTTTTCCATTGCAGAAGAGCTGCCCAGTCACTCAGTGGACCTAGATGTGAAAATGATGGAACCAAGCCTTTCAGGTTCTCAGGTTTTTATACTGACAGCAGGTAGGATAATTGTAAGGTATGCCATAATTTTGAGATTAAAAAAAAACTAATCAATTAATAATGCCAACAAGAAAATTTGAGTGTTTAGAACCTGGATGACTCATAGCATTCGGTGCAAACAAGAAAAATGGCTGATGAAAGGTTTGATGAACAGTGGAAGTAGGGTCGAATGAAAGGTCATTGGCCTGAAATGTTAATTCAGTTTTTCTCTTCACAGATGCTGCCTGACCCTCTGAGTACTTTCAGAATTTTTGCTCTTATGAAGAACAGCTAATTGGTTCAGATGATAAGCTGTCAATTTGGAAATAATACTCAGTAACTGTTTACCTTAAGCAGAAAATGAAAAATTGGGGAAACAGTTGTAGTGTTCATGTGCAGACAAAATCCCTGAAATCTTAACCTCAGAATAGACTTTATTATACATGATATAAATCACATGATCATAAATTATAAATGTAGTACTTGTATATATTTTTTGCAAAGATATTAAATATCCCAAAGGTGATAAACCAATCTGGGCAGAATTGGCTGAAATGCTCAATGTCAACATTACCAATGAGACCTTAATTCAATGAAAAAAAACTAGAGAGCTCAAAAGAACAGCAAGGGTGAACATAGCTCTTCATCACTACCAACACCTTTTAACAATACTTCTACCATGACTGTTCTCAACAATTCTCTCCCTTCCATTATATCCTTCAAGGTACAATAGAAACATCACACTGCAACATCTTTTTTTTCATTCCAGAGACATTCACCTCTTTTTTTACTCTCTTCACTGCAAATACAACAACATACTTCTCATCTTGTAGCACTTGGATAATGACCAACTCCTTCCAGGACTTCATCACATTTCATACATGCAACTTCACCTCCTATTCCTTATTCCATGATGCATCTTGTAAAAGTTAATTTTGTGCACTGGCCCTACACAATCTAGGATAGAGCAACTCACACTATACAGTAGCTCTCAGTTAATGAGGACACAAAATTTGAAAGTTAATGGCTCAGGAAAGTCAATACTGGAGGCTCATCTGAACAGGTTGTCCGCATATTATTTGTATGTATTCATCAAGCTTTATAATTTCAAACTAAATTTTTAAGCCTGTCATCTGCCAATACTATTTTTATCTTGACTCAAAGTACTTCTCAGCAATGATAGTTTCCTGAAGATGACATTTTGGGATACTCCTAGAGGTGCACTATCAGGCAAATAGCATTCCCAAGTATTAATACACATAACTGCAAACTGTATATGTTAATCAATAATCAAAAAGGATTTTTGCATGGTGAAATATACAGTACAATAAGCAGCAGCAGAAATTGTTTGTAAGAACAGTTAAGGAACCAGTTTAGTGTTGGCCGTGGTTCTAAACCAACTCTGAACAGTACAAGAAATATGGACTTCAAGGGAAGAAAACAAGCAGCTATTCCACATATTGAGAGGCATGCAAAGGAGTTAAGAACAAAGGTTTAAAATATGGAAGCATCCACTTCCGGCCAATGTTCTGTCATCCTCATTAACATCAACACACTACAGTTTTCTGTTGGGGACTGTGGCCACCTCCAGGGCCACTGCATCTGGGCATATGGAAAAGGAGTCAGCGTTACCAACATCTGGAGCTTTAGTAAATGTTCAAATGGCTGCAAGCTTGCTGTTAGCTCCACCTTGGAAAGACAAATGTCCACAATCGGGTAAACCAGAGCCATACATTCATAGTCTGCAATTCAGTGAAACTGGAGCCACACAGAATGGAAACAGACCCTTTGGCTCAACTCATCCATACCAACCAAGATGTCTATCTGAACTAGTCCCATTTTCCTGCATTTGGCTCACATCCCTTGAGGCCGCCTTTTCTATTCATTTATCTGTCCAAATGTCTTTTAAACATTGCCTCTATAGCTTCCTCTGATAGCTCATTCCATCTACAAACTCCCCTTTGCGTGTCCCTTTCAAATCTTTCCCCTTTCAACAAATTTATGCCCTCTCATTTTAGACTGGGAAAAAAACTATGACTATTCACCTCATCTATTACCCTCATGATTTTGAATACCTCTATAAAGTCACCCCGCAACCTTGCACCAGGGCAAAAAGTCCCAGCTTATCCAGCCTCTCCTTAAAACTCAAGCCCTTCAGTCCTAGTAACTAATGAATAAAACCACATGGGAGTTCAAGTAATGCCATGGAAGCAACAAGAGTTGCCCTCAACCAGGGTGCCAGTACTTCTGCTCCTTTGCCACCCTCACAAACAAAACCCACAGCAGGGCCTTCTAAAGATCTTTGGGCCACTGACCAAAGATCTCTAGTTGTTCACAGTAACCCTCCATCAGCTTTGATACGTCTACCAGGAAAGCATCACTTCGGAGTAGCTTCTTATAAGAAATAACCATGGATTGACACCCAGGTGAGAACTGAATACAAGCCAATTAATTCACTTTGTTCTTAATGGTTGCACTGTAAACCAGTGCACTTGGCTTTAAATGCTTGGTCGGAAAGCTATTGGAGAGGATTCTTAGGGATAGGATTTATGTGCATTTGAAATAAGTGCCTGATCAGGGACAGTCAGCATGGCTTTGTGCAGGGCAAGTCATGTCTTATGTATTTGATTGACTTTTTGCAGCAGTGATGGTGATTGATGAGGGTAGGGCAGCGGAAGTTGTCTACATGGATTTTAGTAAGGCATTTGACAAGATCCCTCAGGGTAGGCTAATCTATAAAGTTAACATGGGATCCACGGTGACTTGGTAGTTTGGATTCAGAATTGGCTTGCCCACAGAAGGCAGAGGGTAGTGGTGGAAGGGTGTTATACTCGCTGGAGGTCAGTGATCAATGGTGTTCCTCAGGGATCAGTGCTGGAGCCTCTGTTGTTTGTTTTATATATATAAATGACTTGGATGAAAATATAGATAGGTGGGTTAGTAAGTTTGCAGACAATACAAAGATTGGTGTAGTTGTGGACAGTGTAGAGGGCTGTCAAAGGACACAGCAGAATAAAGATCAGTTATAGATATGGGTTGAGAAATGGCAGAGAGTATTTAATCTGAGCAAGTGTGAGATGTTACTCTTTGGGAGGTCTAATGTAAGGGGAAAGCATGCAGTTAATGGCCGGACCCTTAACAGTATTGATGTGCAGAGGGATCTTGGGGTCTAAGTCCACAGCACACTGAAAGTGGCCACACAAGTAGAAGGTATATAGCTTGCTTGTCTTCATTTGTCAGGGCCAGGAAGTCATGTTGCAGCTACATAAAACTTTGGTGAGGCCGCACTTGGAGTATTTTGCACAATTTTGGTCACCCCATTACAGGAAGGATGTGGAGGCTTTGGAAAGGGTGCAGAAGAGGTATAGCACGATGCTGTCTAGATTAGAGGGCATCCGCTATAAGGAGACGGTGGACAAACTTGGGTTGTTTTCTCTAATGCATCGGAGGCTGAGGGGAGACCTGATAGAAATTTATAAGATTATGAGAGGCATTGATAGGGTAGACAGTTAGAATCTTTTTCCCAGGGTAGAAATGCCAAGTACTAGAGGACATGCATTTAAGGCAAGAGGGGGAAAGTTTAAAAAGAGATCTGTGGGGCAAGTTTTTTTACACAGAGAGTGGTAGGTGTCTGGAACAGGCTGCCAGCTGGAGTAGTGGAAGCAGATACTGTTGTGGCATTGAAGAGGCTGTTAGATACACACATGAATATGCAGGCAATGGAGGGTTATAGATCACGTACAGGCAGAGGAGAATTAGTTTAATTTGGAATTGTGTTTGGCGCAGACATTGGAGGCCAAAGAGCCTGTTCTTGTGCTGCACTGTTCTATGTTCTAAATACATTACTTTAATCATTTTTGGCACTTTGGTTTGAATTCTGGTTTATTAGCACATTCCAGATCAACACTGTCAGAAATTAGCTGAATAGTTTCAACGTTTTTTTAGTGCAGGATTAAGGAAGTAGTGAAGGTTAGAACAAGGACTGTCAATGCTGATGGGCTTTGTTTATCCTTTCAGAGCAGTTCATTGGAATTGTTATGTAATAACTTATCCCTTGTATCTCTTATTTTTCTCAGCACTCTTCAAATGTAGTCATCTTGTAAAGGCAACACAGAGCAGAATACATTACCCATTATGATGGTGGAGACTCTTTATGGGATTTATTGTAGGGAGTTCCTTAAGCAAATCAGATCCAAACATTTATTTCATCGCTACAATGTGTACCGCTATCATGTTAATGGTTCCATTTCACTGACTACACCTGTGTTGCCGAGGTTTAAGGAGAGTTGTCCTTAACCAAATATGTTGGGGATTGTCCACATTCACCTGTCATCATTCTGTCATATGTGTGGAAGATTCAAATATGATGGAATGGTTGAGTATCAATCAACACTTAGAAAGGCAGAGATTGATCAGGAATAGTCAGCATGGCTGTATTGAATTTTTTGAAGATGTAAGTAGAATATAGATGAGGGCAGTGCACTTGTTGTGGTCTACCACATGACCTGTAATAAGGCATTTGACAAGGTCCCACATGAGATATTGGTCCAAAAGATTGGAACTCATGGGATCCAAGGCAAATTTGCAAATTTGATCCAAAATTGGCTTGGAAATAGGAGGCAGGAGTTGATAGTGGAGAATTATTTTTGTGACTCTAAGTCTGTGACCAGTGGTGTACCACAGTAATTGGTGCTGTACCCTTTTCTGTTTGCTACATATATATTAATGACTTAGGTGTTAATGTGGGATAAGGTTAATTGATAAGGATTGAAAGAGGATGCAGAGGGTTGTGGACTCAGCCAGCTCCATCACAGGCACAACTCTCCCTGCCATTGAGGACATCTTCAAGAGACAGTGTCTCAAGAAGGCGGCATCCATCATTAAGGACCCTCACCATCTGGGACACGCCCTCTTCACGTTACTACCATTGGGGCGGAGGTACAGGAGCCTGATGATCCACACTCAATGTTTCAGGAACAGCTTCTTCCCCTCCACCATCAGATTTCTGAACGGTCCATGAACCCATGAACCCTTGTTATTCCTCTTTTGCACTATTTATTTATTTTTGTAACTTAGAGTAATTTTTATGTCTTTGTACTGTACTGATGCCGCAAAACAAAAAATTTCATGACATATGTCAGTGATAGTAAACCTGATTCGGATTAATAAATTTGCAGATTACATAAAAATTGGTAGGGTTGTTGATGGTGAAGAGGATAGTTTCAGGCTACTGAAAGATACTGATCAGCTGATAAATTGGGGAAAGTAATGGTAGATGGAACTTAATCCAGATCAGTGCAAAGTAAAGCATTTTGGATGGTCAAATAAGGGCAGGACAGACACAATGAATGTAAGGCCCTAAGGAGTAATGAGGAATAGAGAGACCTTGGTTTACAAGTCCAAAGATCTCTGAAGGCAGCAGCACAAAGATCTCTGAAGGCAGCTGCACAGGTAGATAGAGTAATGACGGCATATGGAATGCTAGCTTTCACTAGCCAAGGCACAGAATGTAAGAGTTGGGAAGTTATTATACAGCTTTATAAATCATTGGTGAGGCCACAGCTGGAATACTGTGTGCAGTTTTGGTTGCCACAGTATAAAAAGGATGTGATTGCTCTGGAAAGGGTGCAGAGGAGATTCGCCAAGATGTTGCCTGGGATAGAGTGTCTCAGTTATGAGGAGAGACTGGATAGGCTGGGTTTGTTTTCCTTGCAGCAAAGAATGCTGAGGGAGTACTTAATACTGTAGATGTGCACAAAATTATGAGGGGCATACACAATGAAGCCAGTGGTAAACCTTTCCCCAGAACAGAGGTGTCTGTAACCAGAGGGCATAGATTTGAGGTAAGCAAGTAGAAGATTTAAAGGGAATATAAGGAGGAAATTGTTCACCTATAAGGTGGTTGGAGTTTGGAATGTACCTCTTGAGAGGGTGGTGAATGCAGAGGTTCTCACAATATTTAAGAATTATCCAGATGAACATTTGAATTGCCAAGGCATTGAAGGTCACAGACCAGGTGCTGGTAAATGGGATTAGTACAGATGGATACTGAATAGTTGGCATGAACAGAGTGGGCCAAAGAGCCTGTTCTTGTGCTGTATCACTCTATAACTATCACAGGACTGGGTGCTATCTTGAACAAACATATGTTATCTAGTACAAAAATTGAAAATGCTGAAAACCACAGCAGGTCAAGCAGTATCTGTGGAAAGGGAAACAGAGTTAACATTTCAGATTTGAGACCCTTCATTATTATTCAGCTTCTGAGTGGAGTTGGAGGTTTACAGTGCATTACAAAGGATGCTGGCAGGTGTTTTATTCCAGTGGCATGTCACTTTAATTCTCCATTCCACTCTACATTGATCTCTCTGTCTTTGCCTCTTATGAACAGACTCTCATTTTCCAACTAGGCATATAACACAGAACATAGAACACAGCACAGGAACAGGCCCTTTGGCCCATGAAGTTGTGCCAAACTAATTAAACTAGCAATTAAATGCCCAACTAAATTAATCCCTTCTGCCTACACAATGTCCATATCCCTCCATTCTCTGCATATTCATGTACCCATCTAAGAGCCTTTTGAACGCCTCTATTGTATTTGCCTCCACCACCACCCCTGCCAGTGCATTCCAGGCACCCACCACTCTCCTTGTAAAAAAAGAACTTGCCCCCGCACATCTCCTTTGAATTTACCCCCCTTACCTTAAATGCAAGGCCTCTAGTATTAGACATTTCGACCCTGGGAAAAAGGTACCAGCTGTCTACTCTATCCATGCCTCTCATAATCTTGTAAACCTCTATCAGGTTTCTCCTCAGCTTCCGCTGCTCCAGAGAAAACAACCTGAGTATGTCCAACCTCTCCTTATAGCACATGCCCTCTAACTTAGGCAGCATCCTGGTAAACCTCTTCTGCACCCTCTCCAAAGCCTCCACACCCTTCTTATAATAGGGCGACCAGAATTGAAAGCAATACTCCAGATGCAGCCTAACTAGAGTTTTATAAAGCTGCAACATAACTTCCCAACTCTTGAACTCAATGCCTCAACTAATAAAGGCAAGCATGCTATGTGCCTTCTTTACCACACTGTTACATCCCTCAGGATTCCATATCAAATTCAACAGTTTCAGTTTGTATCAGAACAGCCCAGTTCTCATGAAAACTTATCAATCTGTAATATTAACTCTGTTTTTCTCTTTTCAGAGATGCTGACTGACCTGCTGAGTATTTCCAGTATTCTCTTTTATTTCAGATTTCTAGCAACAACAGTGTGTTCTATCTCACTGTTTCAGCACTTTTTCATCTCTCCACTATTCCCATACATCTCTATCTATTTCCATCTTTTCCAGACAGATCAGTTGCAATTACTTAAATACCTTCAATACTTTCTCTCAATAGGCAGAACCACTATTTGTCTCATTCAGTCTCTCTTCAGCTTCACCCTATCACAAGCATTCCCTTTGTTTCTCTTCACCTCTCCTCCTTCTCTGCTACTTAAAGCACATTTGATTTCTAACGGTTTCTTATCCTGATGAAAGGTCATTGATCTGAAATGTTAATTATATTACCCTCTCAGCAGATGTTGCCTGATCTGCTGAGCACCTCCATCATTTTCTATTTTATGGCAGAGTCAAAATCTCCCTTGGTATCGATAAGCTATGGAAACCTCAACCAGAGATTTAGTGGAGAAAGCACTGTTTGGTATTGCACTGAACCACAGACAAGTTTTGGTTATTAATGTGGCTGATCAAGGTCAAGGGAGTGCTACACTTGGCCTCAGTGTCTTAGACTAGGAAGAAAATATATCCAGTGGGTCCATTCCCCTTTTCAATTGCTACTTGGTAATTTCTACTGTGCATCTTCATGCATGGATAGATAAAGCATGTTGTCTGGACTCCTTCCACCCACCATTTAAATTCCCTGGCAAAGAATGGCTGTTTGGTCAAGGTACAGAAATATACAATTTATGTCCATTGAACTAAATGTGAACTGTAAGTGAATGACTTCAGGAATAAAAGAAAATATTGGAGGGTTAATAAAAAGCTAAAACCAAATAACGCAATAGAAAATGGTCTGTTGATTTTATCTTATTGCAAGTTCCTTAAAGACATCTAGTTAGTACAGCATTTGAGAAGAGTCAGAGTGCTGACTTTTTTTTCTCCCTAAAGAGTTCCGCTGAATTAAACATTTATCCTCCATCTGGAAAACCATGTCCTGCACTGGCGACAAGCGCAAACTGACAAGAAGGGGGCTTTTGATGTGCATGATAAGAGGTTGTCTGCTAGTCCATTGTGCTACTGTCATTTACTGTACTCCTTTCCCCTGCATGGGGTAGTGTCCAGAGGAGTCAGAGGGTCCACTCTGAGCTACTCACTGTGGCACCAGCCACTTCAAACAGTATCTCATGAATAGGAACCATTTGACCTTTGACCACAACCAGCAGCTAAATTGGCATACAAAGAATTGCAGTAATTTGTATCGTTTCAATTAGTTGCTATGTGGCAAAATGGGGGAGGTCGTGACTTTTCAGGCTGATCACTGCCTTTGGCAAGCCGAACATCAATGTCCTATCAGTCTCGAAAAAATACTTTCACTTCATAAATGCAACTTCATAAACAAGGCCTTAATTGTAGAGGCACAACAGAGAGAATTATCTCCGCCAGATTTTACTGAACGGAAGATGACATAACTTTTGTCAGCAATGAGCATTCTATAAAGTACTGGTTGATGGATTGCATTTAATAACGTTGTTTGAATGAGTCAAGTCACTCTGTCACCATGCAAAAGTGGTGAGAAAAGAGAAGTTTGTGTAAGCACACTGTTGTCCCTGTAGTACAGACAATTTTCCTTGTTCCCCCACCGACCCCCCCCAGTTTGTTCAACGCACCAAAATTCTTCAATTCTAAAATCAATGTTACCATTGTTGGATACCCAGCACAAAAGAATCTCCTAGTCATAAATGGACTGGCCAAAATGTATAGATTTGATTATGAGAAATGCTAGCTTGTTTATCATCCCCGTGAAGAAAGAGTGACTTGTTTCTGTGGTTGGACAATGGGTGTGTATAAATGCCTGTGAAACTTAGTGAACTCAAGAGAAATAATTCAGGCCTTCTATTCAAAAAATGTTTTTCATGTCTTCCTCCACATCTGCAAATATCTTCTCTTTCCCTTGATCCCAGCCAAGAACTGGCAAAAGGGAGAGGAGCTTGATGTTTTTCACTTGACTCCACAAAGTTAAGCACGTACTGAAGTTTTGCTATTTGGTTTTTCTTGTTTTTCAAATTAAAACAAAGGTTTCCCTCTTTCTTGTCACAATCTATTAGCAACTGCAAAATTTGGTATCACAGTTCTTTTTTCCTTCACCAGCATGTGTAGTAGACTTGACGGTGTGTGGAAACTAACACAGGCACTGTGCTGTGACCGTGTCACCTACAATCAACCCACACCACTGTGGAAATTAATCATGACAGTAAGCAATATTTTCAACATTATTGGAAGAGAAACCTAATATTTTGAGACATCAGGGATCTATGAGTTTGTGTCTATCAAGTACATGTCTTGTCATTTGCACTGTGCTTGGTCTTTAACCCTTTAATGGAGATTTATTTCTCCAGGTAACACATCGTACAATTCTCAACAGCTTCACTGATGTGTAAGGATTGAACGTTCCAACTCATGTGGTAGTCAAAGAACCTCAACTACCACAGAAATTAAAAATAAAAGCACTTCCAAGAGATGGTGAAAATGAGTTGACCTTTTCATGTAAATGATATTGGTTAATTTATTAGGAAGCAATATATGTAATCAAATACACTGATTTACACAGAATACATAAATAATCTACTTGAAGTGCTACTGGCTTAATGAAAAAATAGATCAAACATTTACAAACCATATTGGAAAAGGCTGTGCCATTTTTAAATTTTAATTAGAATAGCAAAACATACAGGTGAAATGATGGTAAGATTCAGTAGGTACTCCAAGTACTTTCCCCCACCCGCACAATGAAATCTCATAATTTTGATCCCATTTGGGCTTCCTGCTTGAGAAAACGAGCAATTAAAACTGTTAAATGCTGAATGAAAAGATAACTGCAGTATATTAAAAACTACTGTCAGGTACTATGAGAGGCTAGCTGTTTAGTGTGAGACTAATTACAGTTTACATAATCTAATTCTCTTATTACCAGTAACAAACCCATTTTCTAATCATTCCTTTACACAGCATGCATGGCTCTGTGTGCTGCCTATTGCTTGTCCCAGTGGAGAGCACCAAACCCTTAATGACAACAAGATTACAGATCATGAAATCTCTTTGAAATGCATCTGAGACTCAGCACAAAAACATCTGCAGCAGTAAGATGTAATGTTGCTTACCCATTAACTAATTTGTTTATAGATCTTCAAATACTTACCACATATCAAGATCAACAGCTCCATTAGTCTTGACATATTTAGATGCAGCACAGAGTTGAAACATTCATTAGTAATCATGGACCATTCGTGCTTGTAAAACTTTATGGTTTACTTGTAGATATAAAATGTCTTTGTTCTGCACTGAAAATTTTATCAAATGGAATATTTCAGACAAACAATTGTTAGCATTTATTCATCCCTCTGTATAATTTTTCCTTCTGCCCCTTCGATGACTAAATCCTGTTGGAAGTAAGTCTGCTGAATGATGTTAAATGTCCACACCTCTCTGGCAGGATCATAACTACCCCCCTTAGTGCCTGATTGCTTTGTCACTTAATCTTCATTCCACTTACTTTTCATCTTTAATATTAGGACTATTGTAGCAATGTAGTGGCCAGGTACAACTATTTGTCATCAACAATCACTGTTAACTTTCTAGGAAAGTCAACTTCAACAAGGGTTTCTTCATCTATTGAAGCAGGTTAAAAGCTGCATTTTATAAGTTCACTACTGCCTTTGCTAGCCTAAGTATGCCCAACACTCCATTGATATCCTTGTGCTACAGAGAAAATTAAATTATCCAAGTTTTCCTCTGCCAATCACTATCCCATTGTTGCCTAGTGGATGGGTTATGTGTGAGTATGCATGTACATGCACAAATACCTGGTAAAGGCACGGTCAGTCTTCGAGCCAATGTCGTACATGGTGAAGCAACCTGCTGCACTCGCTATACAGACTCAAATCAGAAAATGGTTATTTACACTTGGTCCTGATATCTGGATTCCAATATATGAGAGCACATTTAGAAATGCAGGGAAAAAATTAGAGCAGAAAATTATATGAAGAAGTTATGGTGACGACACTTCTCATTATACATCCTGTTCACATCAAGGATAAATTCAAAGCAGTTTGAAATCATCACTTTATACTTAGTGCAACCCCAGTCATAAAACCAAAGTAAAGTTACCTAGCCTGATTCATTAGCAACAGAATACACATGCAATAACATTATCCTATAAAATGTTACAGTAAAACTGACGAATGCTCTGCCACTGAACTTGGTTCCTGTGTTAAAAAAAAGACAAATGAATATAGGAATAACTTTGATAATGCACTTTATTTTTTTGGATGAAGGATTATTTCCTCAGTGGTCCTCTTGAATTTCCGGGATATCGTTAGAGTGGGAGTTAATAGAATGAACTAGTATTCCAGAGAAGTGGAGTAATAGTCAAGAGAATGTCAGTTCTCATCCCACTAAAGCAGTCTGAGGATCTCAACCAGAAAATTCTGGAAATAAAATGCTGCTTTTCAGGGCACTAAAAATGTTCTTAAATGGCCTTACAAATCATTCAGGGCAAATCAGGGTAACTAATAAATACTACCCCCATCTTGATAATCAATTAATGAAATATTAAAATAACCAGAAGGAATGTGTGATCTCCCTGCTGCTTGCAGCGATCTGTGTTGTCCCAATCCGTCGTCCCAATGTATAAACATCACAGAAGTCCAACTGATTTGATATTTACAAGACAGTCTGTTTCAGATAGTGTACAAAGATGACTTGTGTAGAGAATGGAAATGTGACACAAATGCAGTAAAAGCATTCTTCTGATTTTAGATTGAGGAATAGTTCATTTCTTATTGATCATAAATTGAAAACTTGCTATTTTAATTTGTTTGAAATAAATATCTCCCTGTATTTACTTTCTGTATTTAATTGCATGGAGAGAATTTATTTCAAACAAATTGACATGGTAGTATATAAATATAACTACCTAAAATTTTGAATTTAGTATCACACCATTGTTGACTGTCCAGTATCACTATTCTAAGCGAAATATTTATCATTATGTTTATGAACCACCCAACCTCTTGATTAGATTACAGTTTGTAATCATTCTTCAGTATCCAGTATTGTACGTATAAACAATCCACACCCTTATATTAGATTTCGGTCTTAACTTCACCAGTATCTAAGATGTATATTCTATCTCTATAAACCTTGTGTCATTTTCATCACAATGGTGTGACATGTAACTGATGCAGTGATAGATTGTTGCATCATGTGTTTGGAACAAGATAAATCTATCAAAGGAAAAGAGGTTTTCCAACAAAAATGAATACAGTTCCCCTTAATACTGAATCAAAACAAAAAATTCTGGAATATGCATCCATAAAGAGAAATGAAAGGCCCATGACATTTCAGGTGTGTATCCTTCATCAGAAGTGAATGACTAAAAGAGAAAGAATGACAAATAGAAAGGAAGAACAGCAAGCTAGACTGTCAGAGGAAAAGGAAACAGTAAAGCCAGAAAACAAAAAGAAAACAAAAAAGATATGGAAGAAACCAAGAAAGGGGGAAAAAAGAATGAATTCATTTGAAAAGCATATTTTGCAACCTCAGACAATACAAAATGCTTTACAGTTCCTTGAACTGCAATCACTGTTAGTATGTGCACAGTATGCTAGCCAATTTGAACACAGTAAGGTCTCACAAACAGCAAGAAATTGATGACCAGTTTATGTGTTTTTGATAGTATTAGTTTGAAAGGGAAACTTTGGTCAATGCATGAATAGAATCTTGCTACTAGGATGACAAAGTACTAAATAATGTATATGGTTGATGACAACTGTGATGCCTCATGTAGTTAATTAGCCTGTTGTTGCACTCTGTTCAGGATGCTTGCTATTTGAGACCTCAGTTAGTGTTTTGTGCAAGAAGTACACTTCTGGAAAGTCAACGCTTCCTTTGTCCTGCACTGAACAAAGCATTTCAGTAAGACTAGAAAAACATAGATATTAAAGTTGAATGACTTTATATTTCATAAGTTCAATAATTCTTGTTGTGTAAGATCTGTTGAAATTATAAAATATCAGTTATCATAAAAGTTCCAAAAATTAACCCCTTTTTAAGTACAAGATTTTTTATACATCTATAACTCTTTTTCTCAGATTTTAATTTTAATTTATGGCAAATCCAATTAGATGTTGGAAAATTACAAAAGACGATTATTATCCATGTTGGTGCTTTATGTAAAATCCAGATGAATTGAGGTTCCTTCACCTGCTTGTGATGAGTGCCCGGAGCAGCTGCAAAAGTCAGTATGCCCTGGAACACTTCTTTCAACAAGGAACTGTTCCAGGCTACAAAGTTCCCTCAGGTACTTTTCCTATTTTTGCTGAGAGGTTGCTGATTGACCTCTAAGTGGTGCCTGCAGAGGGCTCCCTGCACAACTGCTCAATTGGCATTGAGAACACTGACAAATCAATCATTACATGCCCTGTACCTCTTCTGGTGCACCTTGAAATCACACCAGGCCAAGATATTTTGCAAACTCCTCCCCATTTGGTGTCTAATCTGGGGCCCAGGAAGAAATCAGTGCAAAAAATTTTGCCCAACTCTTTCATGGCTAACAGCCAAGTGACGATTCATCACATAAAAGTTTAAACAGAGAGCATCAGCAAAGTAATTAACTACATGAGACATCACAGCACACATTCCAGGAAGAAGTCATTTAATAATGGTAATGATAAACAGTTTTTTATATTGTAAAGCAAAAAATAAACTGCTGGAAGAACTCAGTGGGTCGAGGAGCATCTGTGGAGGCAAAGGGATGGAAGGGAAGGTCGATGTTTCAGGTCGAGACTCTGCAACCAGATTGGGATGGGGGGATGATCGGCAAGTTGGTGCCTACAAATATATCTGTTTGAAGACTTAAGCAAAAGGGATAAGCTAGAAAATCTATCCCTCAATAATCTGCGTCATCTTAAATTTAAACCTTAGAATTTAGTTTTTACTCACATTAATTTGAAATTTCATTTCTGTATCCTAACCACAAGGAAAGGTTTAGAGGGATATGGGCCAAACGCAGGCAAATGGGATTAGCGTCTTGGTCAGCTTGGATGAGTTGGGCCAAAAGGCCTGATTTCCTGCTATATATCTCAATGAATCATACTGGCCACTTTTGTTTGATTATTGTAAAAGATATTGTAACTTTACTTTGGTTATTCTACAATTTAGTGAGTAACTACTACATGGCCATTAAGAGGATCTTGAGTTACACCCTACCTTCCATTGGGTTAGTTGCCATCAGGTGAGATAATGGGAAAGTGCAATTATGATACTTAGTTTCCTTAAGCTAAAGAAAGGTTAAGATTTAAAAAAAGAGAGACACAGTGACTGTAGATGCTGGAATCTGAAGCAAAAAAATAAACCGTTGAAAGAACTCAGCAGGTCGAATGGCATCAGTGGAGGCAAAGGGATGGTCAACATTTTAGGTCGAGACCTTCCATCAGGACTGAGAGTGGAGAGAGATGACAGCCAGTATGTCAGCATATAGAAGTGAGAGGGAGGGGTGAGACAAAGGCTGGTAGGTAATAGGTGGAACCAGCTGGTGGGGAGGAGGGGGTGGCATTGGTGGACAGTTGGAGCCAGATTGGGGAGGGGAGAGGGAGGGGGAGTGTTGAGACCTGGTAGGTGATAGGTGGAAACAAGAAAATAAGAAAAAATTAGGCAGGTGGAGCCAGGCAAAGGACAGAAGGGTAAGGCTAGAGATAGAGGCTGGTAGGTGATAGGTGGAACCAGATATGGGAGGGATGATGGGCACTTGGACCCAGGTGGGGGAGGGATAGGAAAGGCGAACCAAGGGAGTAGAAACTCAGGCAGATAGGTATGTGGGTGATGGTCAGGTGGAACCTGGTGGAGGAGGGTGATGAGACTAGGTGAGGTGGGGAAGTGGGGGGGGGGGGGCGATGTGAGGGATAGAAAAGGTGGACTGGTGGGAGTGGTAAGGAGACACAAGAGGAGTGGGTGACCTGAAAATGGAAAATCCAACATTTATGCCATTGGGCTATAGGCTACCTAAACAGAATATGAGGTGCCGTTCTTCTAGTTTGCCTTTGGCCTCACCTATGGCAGTGGAGAAGGCAAAGGACAGACAGATCAGTGTGGAAATGGGAAATTGAGTTGAAATGAAATGCAACCAGAAGGACAGACCTTCCCTTCCATTCCCACACTGAACTGTCTGTCCTCGGCCTTCTACACCTCTTCGGTAGCTAAGAGGCCAATGACATGAACACTGAATTTTTCAATTTCAGGAAACCATTCCCCCATGACCCCTTTCCACTCCCACCAGTCCACCCAGATTCCCTCTCCCTTTGTTCACTTTTTCTATCCTTTGCCATCCCCCCACTCCCGCAACTTCTTACCTAGACTCCTAGACTCAGCACCCTTCTCCACCAGGTTCCATCTGCCCATCACCCACATCCCTATCTACCTGGATTTCTTCCACCTTGGTTCGCCTTTCCTATCCCTCCCCCACCTGGGTCCATATGCCTATCATCTGTCCCTTATCTGCTTCCACCTTATTACCTACTAGCCTCTGTGTCAACACTCCCCGTCTGCGCATTCCCCACCATGAATCTGGCTTCAACTCCTCTCCCCCATCTCTGTCTCACCCCTCCCTCTCAGTTCCTGATGCAGGGTCTTGACACAAAATGAACAACCATCCCTTTACTTCTACAGATGCTGCTCAACCCACTGAGTTGTTCCAGCATCTGCAGTCACTTGTGTCTCAGTTTTTTATCTCGATGTTTCCTTATCTTAAGAAACTAAGTATCATAATAGCACTTTCCCATTGCTTCACCTGATGGCAACTCAGCCAATGGAAAGAAGTGGTGTAGCTCAAAATCCTCCTCATGGCCATGTAGTAATGACCTACTAAATTGTAAGGCAACTACAAAATGATGAAACAAAAGTGGGCAGTGTGAATCATAGATTCATAGAGTTATATAGCATGGAAACAGACTCTTCCACCCAACTCACCCATGCCAACCAAGGTGTCTATCTAAATAATCACATTTGCATGCATTTGGCCCATATTCCTCTAAACCATTTCTTGTGGTTAGGATACAGAAATGAAATTTCAATTTACTGTGAGAAAAAATGCTGAATTCCAAGATTTGATGATGCAGATTATTAAGGGATAAATTTTCTAGCTTATCCCTTTTCTTTAAATCTTTCATACAGATACAGTCATGTCTGTGTGGCTAAGCACAGTTCAAACGCCATCTATACATTTGCCAATGACACTACTGTTGTTGGTAGAATCTCAGATGGTGATGAGGAGGAGTACAGGAGTGAGATAGATCGGCTGGTTGAGTGGTGTTGCAACAACAACCTCGCACTCAACATCAGCAAGACCAAGGAACTGATTGTGGACTTCAGGAAGCGGAAGTCGAGAGAACACACACCAGTTCTCATTGAGGGATCAGTGGTTGAAAGGGTGAGCAGCTTCAAGTTCCTGGGCGTCAACATCTCAGAGGATCAATCCTGGGCCCAACACATCGATACCACCATGAAGAAGGCATGTCAATGGCTCTACTTTGTTTGGAGTTTGAGGAGAGCAGGCATGTCAGCAAAGACTCTTACAAATTTCTATAGATGTACAGTGGAGATCATTCTGACTGGTTGCATCACAGCCTGGTATGGAGCCTCCAATGCACAGGCTGCAGAGGGTTATAGACTCAGCCAGCTCCATCATGGGCACCATCCATTGAGGACATCTTCAAGAGGCGGTGCCTCAAGAAGGCAGCATCCATAATTAAGGACCTTCACCATCGGGGACATGCCCTCTTCTTGTTACTACCATTGGGGAGGAGGTACAGGAGCCTGAAGACCCACACTCAACGATTCAGTCACACCTTCTTCCCCTCCATCATCAAATTTCTGAATGGTCCATGAACAACTACCTCATAATTCTTTTTTTTTGCACTATTTATTTATTTTGGTAATTTATAGTAATTTTATGTCTTTGCACTGTGCTGCTGCCACAAAACAACTCATTTCACATCATATAAGTCAGTGATAATAATTCTAATTCTGATTGTGCTATATTTGTAGGCACCAACCTACAAGAAATATCTTTGGCTTAAACAAACTTTTTCAGTGCAGTTGAAATTCTGATAGCCTAACTGTTGCGAATAGGCACTTTGTAGAACATTCTGAAAGAAAAATTCACAAAGACTGACTTTTTTTGCTCGTGCTTACAAAGGATTCAAACTTCTGCAATTCAACCAGCTGTCCCAGAATGGCCAACAGAAGGTTCATTGTCCAATGAATCAACCTTGAGTGGGTGTGAATGACATTAACCCTTTAAACAGATGTGTCCCAAAGCCTTCTTTTTACTTAACACTGAGGACTGTTTGTGGCCTTCTCTGGATTGTATCTGACATGTTACAAGGAGAAGAAGGAATAATGGGAATCATTCAAATCCTAATTAGCCACATCCTTGGAATGATGGGATGTAATATAAAAGAGCAAACACACAAAAATGTTGTTTTTTGTTGCAACAAAGAGCGTTTTCAGAGGGGAAAAATAGACATTTTTATACTCTGACTCATGTCTTCTACATTCTATCATCTTTTGATTTTGTATATTATTTATTAAGTTCTAGCAATTGTATTACCATGGCCTGAAGCAACTGCTCAAATAAGCGTTTTTTGTAAATCAAATATATTGCATATTTTTTCCAGAGACACACACATTTGAGTTTGTAATTCTTTTCTCTTGGTCTTGGCTGTTTGTTATTTCCGTTTAAGACTGTTTTTGAATTATGCTCTTTGATGGCTCTGAACAGAGTCATACTAAATAGGAAGTTCTCATAATCTGATTTTCAGAGTCTACTAAGATGACTGATCTTAGCTGGGGCATTACAACTGGTTTCAGCATCACTCGGATAGAAAATAGATTCACTGGGTTACGGAAGGAAAATAATCAACTTTATTCCCTCTCTCTATCACTCTGCATTGACCTCTGCTTGACAGTTTACATGTTTATACATCTGGTGAGGACAGGATTGAGCTCAGTTTAGATCTGTCTCCCACCCATGCTAGAATATCTGCACAATGGCTAGACTAACATGTAAAGTGTGGCACTTGAATGTGTTACCACAAGCTATCAACAGATATTGAATGAGACCCCAATGTGAGTCTTCAAGCAAAGAATTATGAAGATGAAAAATGTGAATGGAGAACTGGGAGAAACTTAAATTTTATTAAAACCTGAAAGACATTTAGTTCAGGTTCAAACATTGCCAGCAGATGAAGAAGAAAATGCTCTATTACATTCAATGTATGTTTCACATAAAGTGCTAAAATGTTTAAATTTCAACAAGCAGGCAATTCAAGGCAGACCTGAGATTGCTTATTAAGGTCATCAATGAATAACAGGTGAACTGGGAATGATTAGAAGAAAATAGTATAATTTAGTAATTCCAACAACATCCTAAACCATGAGAGGTTTATTGTCAATAAAATTCTAGGGAGCGAATTATTTTGACTGTGACCACTCTAGTGTGTGTTTTTTATATTATATATTATGTACAACCATGTATTTTCATACATAAGAATAACATTAGAACATATGTTTCCATGTCAAAGCAATTTTTTGGCATAAATTGCTGACGGGGTAGACCCTTGGTTGATGCCAGATGACAGTTCCTTGAAAGATTACATCTGTGCTGCAATCATTGCACAATCATTACACTTTAATCTGCCATAGATTACTAGTAAATAGCACAACCACCAATCTTCAACATTACAATATATATTCTATAACACCGTACATAATTACAGCTTTTATAAATTGTTATATACAGCACAATACACAGTTTGAAGTAAATAACCGCTTGAAAAGCCGAATTAATAACAAACTACTAGATAGTAGCAATGTCCAATATTATTCTTGTAATATCAGAAACTTTCTGTTTTCCTCTTTTTATTTACCAACTTCAAGGTTTTAAAATAATATTACCACTTGGCATATTATCATGGCAATATCATGACAGTGTGGAGCAGATAGCAAGATCCCATTTGTATAACATATGATTAGATTAGAAGTGAAAGTGGGATTTAACTATGCAAGGTAATGCAAATCAAATCTTCCAGTCTTCCGGCACACACTGCATAGCAACAACCTTCATTAGGACTGATGCTGCAGCACACCTTGTTGTTATGGTTACAAATTACTTCCCAATTAAAAAAGAATTAAAGGCAGATCAATTTATTCTGATCTGGAAAGACTGAAACAATCATGGACAAGACATTCTATTGTTAGAAACAAGATTTTTCCCATTACAGATAAGAATCAATATTGTTGCTGAATTACAACAGCCTGTGTTTAAGAAATACAAACAGAAAATACTTCAGGCAGCATATGTGGAGAGAGAAGCAGAGATAATATTTCAGGCAAAGTTGGAAAGCAAGTATTCTTTAAGTTATAGAAAATGGGAAAGAAGTGAAGAAAACAAAGGGAGTGCCCGTGATAGTGCAGCAGCCAAGAGAAACTCTGATGTAAATGGTGGTGGTGCCAGCTGAGATAGGGCATTAAAAACTTGTTAACTGCAGATGATCTGACTGGAGAAGGTGTAAATAGAGATTAATAAACTCTTCAATTTATACAATTTTCTGTAATCGCACGATTTTTCTTTGATGAACTTTGTGTGTCACCCTTTGCAGATATGGAGGTCTGGTGTGGTCTCATTGTAGCACAAGGACACAGTAGGCCATTAAGGCTCTCGAGGCAGTTTCGTAAACAATAAGATTATACCTAATCTGTAACCTAATTTTACTCCTATATCCCTTGTTTATCCCTTGTTTAGCAATCACAGATAACAAAAAATTAACAACAGCCATTTGTGAAAGAGGTACTATGTATTGAAACACTTCATTCCCAAAAAATCTTGCTCTGATATTTCAGCAAGGTCCTTTAAAACCCAACAAGAGGAAATAATTTATCTTTGTCCATCTATTAATTCCCCCTAAAATCTCAAACTTTGATCAAAGCAATTTTTAAATTTCAAGAAATTCCACACTTGTTGCTGAACTTTTTCTTTAAACCCAGGAGTCCAGGGGCAGCTGGACTCCTTCTAAGGGCATGGTACTCAGAACTGAACACAGTGGCCCAGCAATGATCTAATTTGGGCTTTGTCTGGTGCACCATGACTTCTATCCCCTTGTATGATAATCCTCTAAATATAAAGGGCAGCATTCCATTGGCATTTTAGGTTAGTTTATGTATCTATCTGGAACATTTTAATGATCTATGTACCTTAATCCCCAAGTTTCTTTGACCCTCCATTGTTTCTACCCTTTCTTCATTTCAAATGCAAGCTAATCTTATCTCTCGCCTCTCCACTCTCAGATCTGATGCAGGGTTTTGACTCGAAACGTCAACAATTTCTTTCCTGCCACAGATGCTGCCCAACCCACTGAATTCTTCCAGCAGGTTGTTTGTTGTTTCAGCATCCAGCACCTGAAGTCTCTTGTGTCTATAATCTTACCTTTTTAACTCCAATGAGGATGATTTCATAACTGTATTGAAAATGATTTGCCACAGCTTTGTGTATTCACAATCTATGAAATGGCAGGAATAGGGTCATGGCCCCTCAATCAGATCAAGGCTGATCTGAACGTTGGCCTTTCTGCTTAAGAACTAAGTGCTTTAAAAAGACTCACTGATGCTACAATTTGGGCATCCAGCAATTTTTCCTGGTACCTGCTGGAAAACTCCCTCTGCTCAATATTCCAAATGGGCCTTACATTTGCAATCTCTGTGCAAATGTGATTACAACTTTAGCTCACAGTGTGACTCCTGATCATGGTGCATTAAAGGTGAACTGCATAAGGAAGGCAAAGAGGATTTTTAAAAATGTAGATAAGAGTTTGGTAATTTGACTAATTTTAGGTCAGTGCCATAGGAAATGGTTCCACTACTACATTAGCCTGCTCAGAAAATCACAAAGAAATGGACAACACAAAAAAATCATGAAGATCTTACAATAAAGAATGACTCTGTAAAGTGATTTCCATGGTATAAGCCTTCAGTCCACCTCACAAGGCAGCAAGATATGAATATGACCATAGATTTTTAGAATGTCAACGTGAAATTAATTATGCTGGTGTTTTGACAGAGTCCCAGTGTCAGTTCAATGTATTTCATGCTTTCAGTGGAAAAGCTGCCTGTTCACTATTCTAACTCACACACTATGAAGACAAATTGGGAATAAAGTAAATCCAATTTATCGTCCTGTAAATGCTGTGTGAAAGTGTGTTCAGTGTGTTCAGTGTTTTTTTTAGTTCCAATGCTTCTCTTTGGTCAATTTGTCTTCAGTTTAGTCATAGTCTTTTCAGATGCCGTCACATGCCAGAAGACAGGCGATTAGATATTGGGTGCCAATGGGAGTTTCTTTTGATTCAATTGGCCTTGGGGCTTGTGTTGAATTATAACATCAGTCCTTAAACTATGGGGCAGATTTATCCTGTAGGTACTGCTCATTTCACTCAGCTACGTCATGGTTCTGTGTTATGGAATCTCCTCTGTATTCACCACTCACTTATAACATACTTGGTAGTCACTACCTGCCACAATATCAAATGGTACTGGATGTGCAGCTAGACCATGTGGAAAAAGTTCCATGGTCTTGAGTGACCTGCTGTTGGGACCATTGAGTAGGAGAACAAGGGCAATCAGTGGTTGGTGAGAAGTCTCATCCCAGGAGGGAGCAAGTAGCCAATTGAAGAGTGGGAGAGCACGGGGCAGTGGGGAGAGAGAGCAGATGAGTTAGAATGGGAGAGTGGGAGCTAATGTGAAAGAGACGAGGTAGTGGATGAGCAAAGAAGATAGTGGTAGAGGGTTGGATGGTGGTAACAGGAGAACAGACAGTGAAGGAGGGAGTAGGAGAGAATGGCAATGTCAGTGTAAATGATGAGGAGCAATGTGGTGTGCTATACTTTCCTCTTAGAAGTTATAATCTGTGACTGGTCCTTTTAAATGGCAAAACTGCTGAAAGTGAATGGCTAAATTGGTGTCAATAATGAGCCAAGTAAACTGTAGTGATATTCTGAACTCTTGGAAAGTATTGTAGGCTGTGAATGGTCCTTTTATGATACTTTTAGAAGTACCACCACTGTGGTACAGGACTGGTCACAGGCTTCCAACACAAAAATAATCCTCCACTATCACCTTCTGCCTCCTATCACCAAGCAATTTTGGATCCAAATTGCCTTGGATCCCATGGGCTCTCACCTTTTGGACCTGTCTCCCTCATCAACCACATTGCCTCCATCAAGACATTTTGCTATCTCTTCAAAAAATTCAATCAAATTGGTCAGACAGGAATGCAGCTATGCTGATTATCCCTGATTAATTTCTGCCTTTCCAAGTTTACATTAATCCTGTTCCTCAGGACTTATTCCAATGACTTCCCCACAACTGATGTTAGACTTACAACTTTGTAGTTACCAGGCTTATCCCTGGTGCCTGCTTGAATAAAGGTGACACATTTGCTGTTTTACAGTCATCTGACCCGTGGCCAGTGAAGATTTAAAGTTCTCTCTCGGCGCCGCAGCAATCTCCTCCTGTGCCTCCTATAGCAGCTGGGATACTTCTCATCAAGTCCTGGGGATGTATCCACCTTCAAGCCCTCTAAGATACTTAATACCTCCTCCTTTTTAATGTTAACATGTTCTCATATTTCACTATCCCCCTCCCTGAATTCTCCAAAATGATCTTCTCCTTAGTGAATACATATGGGGGGTATTCATTTAAGACTGCATCTATGTCCTCTGGCTCCACACTCAGACTGTGATTTTAAGCCCTACTCTTTCCCTGGTTATATATTTATAAAAAGCTTTGGGGTTTTCCTTATTATTTCATGCCCCCTGTTTGCTTTCGTGATCTCCTTTTTAAATACCACCCCCCCCCCCCATACTTTCCATACTCCTGAAGCACCTCCCCTGTTTTCAATTCTCTATACCTGTCATATGCTTGCTTCTTTGTTATTCTGGCCTTGATATCCCTTGAGATCCAGGGTCCCCTGAACTTGCTGTCATTTCCTTTCACTCTTAGAGGATCACATTGGCCCTGAGCTCTCACTATTTCACCTTGAAATGCTTTCCACTAATTAGTAATAGACCTGCCTACAGGTAGCTGGTCTCAGTCTACTTTTGCCAAGTACGTTGAGCTTTCCTCCAATCTAGGACCTTAATTTCCAGACCAATCTTATCCCTTTCCATAACTACACTGAAACTTATGGGGCTGGAGTCACTATCTTTGATATGCTCTCCCTTGACTCTTCAACTGCTTGCCAGCCTATATTCTTTAAGATTAGGTCCAGTATTCCTCTTCTCCAGTCAAATTATCTACATACTGCATACTGGCTCAAAATGCTGTCTGACACACCTTAAAAACTGTGCGGTCAGACTGTATATGCTTGCAGGAATACCGCTGACTTGAAACCATTGCATTCTCAGTCGAAAATTTTTTTACCAAAGTTTTAATTTTCATAATCAACATTTTCTCATTCCGGTTCCTCCTGGCCTACAACATTTGCAAGCTTTCATTCAGGTGGAGTTCCTACATACTAAGTTGAATCCTCTACAGAACTACCTCCAACAGTTAAATGGCGTGGAAGGTAAAATGTCTAAAAACTGACTACATTATTAGCAAGTTAGTGGTAATTAAGTCATTGAAACTTTGAAAGACAACTAGTAGATACAGTAAATTCAGCAAGAACAGGATTGGGAAACCCTGTGATAGTCAAACTTAAGATGGGTCTTGAGAGGCAGTGAGTCATTGCTTTTTGGCTGTGACATACAAAAGTTTAAGAAACCATAGATTATGATATAACTCCGCAGTTAATGCTGTCATGTTTGAACCAATAATAGCTGGCTGGTCTACCTGCCTTCTGGTTTATCTTTTGTCATCAGAAGAAGTTGGGGCAGATGTGATTGTTCCTTGACTGGCAAAATCTCATTTGTGCCTTCTCCAGCTGCTGGTTATTTTAGGAACACTTTTGTTGATATGCATGAATTAGATGAGAACAGAGCATGTAACGGTTATCTAGATCCAATTTTCTCGCAGGTCGAAAGCCTGTTGTGAATTGGAGTTAAGAACTCTACAACATTAGTGTCAGCATTCAAGAGAAAGACTTCTGCTCAGATATGCTGGCTTCTTTAAACTGTGACCCCCAAATTCCAGATGCTCCTGCAAGAGGATAACTCCTCTCCATACTCTTCTTGTCGAGACCCATCAGGATCTGTAAATCAAGTTCCCTCTCTCTCTTCTAAAGTCCATCAGAATCTAGCCTGCTTCACCTTTCCTCATAATACAATCTGCTTGTTCTAGGTATTAGAACAGCAAACCTCTGAATTGCGTCTTATTTACATCATTCCTTAAGCAAGGAGACCAATACTGTACTCAGTACTCCAGACTTGTTTCACCAATGCCCCTATATAGCAGAAGCACAATCTCCACTCGTGTATTCAATTCCCTTGCATAGACAATAACATACTGTTATCTTTCCTCTTCTTTGACAATCAGACACACTTTTCAGCAGGAGAACAATGGCAATCAATAATATCAGTCCAGCCTGTGTTTTCAAACACCAATGAGCAGTGCTGCCAATTACAGCATTCCACACAGCTGCCAACTCATCATTGATGGGATTTGAATCAGGAACCTTGCTAGTTCTATTGTATACTGATGTATTTTACCCAATAAGCATTTTCAAATAAAACACTGGAAATATTGGTATTCAGACATAATTGGAACTAATGTATTAACGAATGCTGAACAAAGCACGACTGGCAGTACAGATGTAATAATGCATAATGATGAACTTCAAGCTGGTTGATTTTGAACCAAAGGCTACGCATAATTGTACACCCCCTCAAACATTGTTATTACAGAGCTCTTTTGTTTGGTTAACTGGTCACTTTGAATAAACATAGTTTATGCATAGAACAGTTTGCAGTATTATTTTGAAAAATAAATTTCTGTAGATATTTAAAATAGTACATAAATTCTCTTGCAATTGTCCATGCACTAAGTGCAACACCACAGCAACAAAATAACATTATTGTATTGACATTATGAAATTATGCATTAATATAAAGAACATTCTAATCATTATTTAACTGAAGTTACATTTCATAGTGAATGTCAAAATTTTATGTTAAGGCTTTATATGCATCTACTTTTTGGCATCTAGGAAATAACTGAAAGTAGTTGTGTTGCCCACTTCTGAAACAGCTGACATCAGCTAATTCAACAAAAAATAGGTTTTATTCTAGAACGTTCCTTATTAACACACCATATGGTATATTTACCAATTGATCAGGGCTTTGATAGCCTTTCTTTCCACCAAATATATTAAACAGACATGTTCTCAAAAATACGATTTTTTGGTAACAGTATTATCTCTCTTCTGCATATATGAAATATAGAACATGGAAGCATAGAGAATCAGAATAGCTTAATGATTGTTTATTTTTGATTTTTTGGGAAATGATAGTAAATATCATTAAGAAATATTGTTCACACATTATAAGAATACAGATGTACTGCAGGTGCCAGCGTGAAACCTGCACTTGTTCACAATTATGCAAGTATCTTAGATAAAGCTGCCTCGAGTCACAGTCTCACCAAGAAAAGTAGCTTTGAACATGCAAACATACATATTTAGATACCTACTCACTGCATTCATGTTACAGTTATTTTTAATTTCATTAAAGAAGCCTATCTCTTAAAATAGGGTTCAGTAAACTATTTTTAAAATTTTATTTGACCAATATAACACTTTACTAGGCCACATTTCAAGAACTGTGTGCATCTCTGTTCACCACATTACAGGAAGGACGTGGAGGTTTTGGAGAGGGTGCAGAAGACGTTCACCAGGATGTTGTTGACAGGTTGGACAAATTTGGACTGTTTTCTCTGGAGTGTTGAAGGCTGAGGGGAGACCTGATGGAAATTCATAAAATTATGAGAGGCGTAGATACGATAGATAGAGTCCTTTACCCAGGATGGAAATGTCAACTATGAGAGGGCATACCTTTAAGGTGAGAGGGGGAGAGTTTAAAGGAGACGTGTGAGGCAAGTTTTTTACTCAGAGAGTGGTAGGTGCTTGGAACACACTATCAAGTTGATGGGGGGGAGGGGGGTTGATGGAAGCAGATATGATAGTGACATTTGAGAGGCATTCAGACAGGCTCATGAACATGCAGGCCATGGAGGGATATGGATCATGTGCAGGTAGATGGGACTAATTTAATTGGCATCATAGTTGGCATAGTCAGATGGGCCTGTTCCTGTGCTGTAGCGTTCTATGTTCTATGTTCATTTCATGGTTATAATCCAGTTGATATGTCAAGCCAAAGTGCTGTAAACCAATCACTGTGAGGCTTGACAACATAAAGGTGCCAGTAATTGAGTGAATTCATACACATTTTGTATTAATGTAAAGCCAAAATAACTCTTTATATGTGGAAAATGTGTAGGTTTACTCACCTGGTGATTTATAGAATACTACCTTTGAACAGTGAAATCTTTCCTCCTGTGGGAGACACATGAGAAAAAGTAGACCAGATGGCCCCTCAAGCTGCTCTGCCATTCAACAAGATTATGCCTGATCTTCTACCTCAAACATTATTTTCCTGTCCTATCCCCTTATCCTTTGATAGGGTGATAGCAAACAAACATCAGAGATCAATTGAGTTCTCCTTTGAATGTAGTTCAAAAACTGAGCCTCCAATCCCTCAGGAGCTGTGAATTCCAAAGTTTCACCACTCTCAGAGTGAAGACATTTCTATGCTGCTTTCTCCTTATTTTCACACTGTGACCCCTAGTTCTAGACTCCTTACACAGATCTTCCCTACATTTACTCTGACAAGCCCTCTAAGAATTTTAAACACTTCAAATAGGTTACCTTTCATTCATCTAAACCATTGTGTTCTCAGTCTAAAATTTTAGCAACATTTTAATTTTCATAATCGAAGGATTCCCCATTAGATTTCCTGCTGACCTACAATGCAAGCTTTTGTTCAGGTGGAGTTGTCACGTACCAAGTTGAGTCTTCAACAGAATTATCTCCAACAATCAAATGTTGTTGCAGAAAAAACATCCAAAAACTGATCACATTATTAGCATATTAATGGTAATTAAGTCTTTGAAGCTTAAGGATCATGAATAAGGGCCTAATCCTTCTCAATCTCTCCTCATGTGACAGTCGTGCCATCCCATGGGCCAGTCTGGTGACTCTTTACTGCACTTCCTCCATTACATCTCTCTCCTTTATGAAAGGAGACCAAAACTGTACACAATACTCTGGATGTGGTCTCACCAAGATCTTAGATAACTTAATTAAAACAGAAGGTGCTAAAAATACTCAACAGGCCAGACAGCATTCCTTGAAGAGAGAAAAACAGAGTTAATATTTCAGGTTAATGACCTTTCATTAGAAGTGGAGAAGTGAGAAAAGAAGTGTGTTTTAAACTGGAGAGGAAAAGGTGGATAGAACAAACAGAATATCTGTGGTACAATGGAGATCAAGGTGGTCCAGGTGACAGAATAATTTCAAAGCCATCTAGTTAATATAAGGACAAAGATGTGGCTGTAGAAGCAAATTTTGGTGATGACTGTACATAACTGTAGTAAGACATCATTAGTCTTGTACTCAAATTCTCTTGCAGTTAAGGACAACAGACCATTTTGCTTTCCTAATAGCCTTCTGTTCCTTTATATAAGATATCTTTATTAGTCACATGTACATCAAAACACACAGTGAAGTGCATCTTTTTTTTGTGTAGAGTGTTCTGGGGGCAGCCCACAAGTGTCGCCATGCTTCCGGCGCCAACATAGCGTGCCACGACTTCCTAATCCCGTATTTCTTTGGAATGTGGGAGGAAACTAGAGCACCTGGAGGAAACCCACATAGACAAGGGGATACCATACAAACTCCTTACAGACAGTGGTTGGAATTGAACCCGGGTTGTTGGTGCTGTAATAGCATTACGTTAACCGCTACACTACTATGCCTGCCCTACTACCGTGCCTGCCCTAGTTTTCAGTGACTTATGTCCAAGGACAACCATGTCCCACTCTCTCACCATTTTTCTCTACCAAAAGAGAAAGCCTCACATTATACTACATTGTAGTCCATCTGTCAAGTTGTTGCTCACTCCCTTAATTTGACAATGTCCGCTTGGAGCCTCTTTTCATCTTCATCACTGCTTACATTCTCATTTAGTTTCATATCATCAGCAAACATGGAAATATTACATTTGATTCCCTCGGTCAAATCAATATAGACTGTGAATAATTGTGGCCCAAGCACTGATTTCTAAGGTATCCACATGACAGTATGCCAGCATGAAAAAGATCAATTTATTCCAACTGTTTTCTATCTGTTAACCAACTCTCAATCCACATTGGTATATTTCCTTCAAATCCAGGTGCTCTAAGCTTGTTCACCAACTGATCAATGAAGGTAGAGCAGTGGATATAGGGTGGGTTTAAACTAGATCGGCAGGGGGTGGGATCCTAAGCATCAAGGAGGCAAATGAGAGGCTGGAAAATGATGCAGAAGTCAGTGACAGCAAGTTGAATAGGCATGACAGGCAGGAGAATGGCAGGGAGCGAGGAAAGCCTATTGGATTAAATTGCATTTATTTCAGTGCAAAAGGTTTGACAGGTAAGACGGATGAACTTAGGGCTTGGATAGCTACATGGGACTGAGACATTATAGCCATTAAAGAAATGTGGCTAAAGGAGGGACAGGACTGGCAGCTTAATGTTCTGAGGTGCAAGTGCTTTAGGTGGGATAGATGCAGACGAAAGAGAGGAGGGGGAGTTGTATTTTTGATTTAGGGGTATGTCACAGCAGTAGTCAGAGATGAAATTACTCAGAGATCATCCAGTGAGGCTTTATGGGTGGAGCTGAGAAATAAGAAGGGGATTGTTGGGATTGCACTATAGGCCCCTAAATAGTCACTGGGAATTAGAACAACAAATATGCAGGGAGATTGTGAAGAGTTGCAAGAATAATAGAGTTGTCATAATAGGGGATTTTAACCTTTCTAACATAGACTGGGACTGCCGTATCTTTCTAACATAGACTGGGACTGCTGTACGGCTTAGATGGGGTGGAATTTGTTAAATGTGTTCAGGAAACTTTCCTTGGGCAATACATAGAGGGCCCTATAAGGGAGAGGGCAAAGCTCGACCTACTCTTGGGTAATAGGGTGGGGCAACTGATTGAGGTGACAGTGGGAGAGCACTTTGGGACCAGTGACCATAGTTCTATTAGTTTTAAAATAGTTATAGAAAGGGACAGAACTGGTCCACAGGTTCAAGTTCTAAATCAGGGCAAGGCGAATTTTGATGGTATCAGACAGGAAGCTTGCAAAGCTTGCAAAGGTTGATTGGAGTATGATGTTTCCGAGCAAAGGTACCTCTGGCAATTGGGAGGCTTTTAAAGGTGAGATAGTGAGAGCTCAAGGTCTGCATGTTCCAGAGTGAAGGGCAAGGTTGATAGGATTAGGGAACCCTGGATGAGAAGGGATATTGAGGCCCTGGCCAGGAAAAAGAAGGAGGCATGTGTCAGGTACTGATAGCTGGGATCAAGCGAATCTCTGGAGGAATATAAGGGATGCAGGAGTATACTCAAGAAGGAAATCAGGAGGGCAAAAAGGGGACATGAGATAACCTTGGCAGAAAAGATTAAGGAAAATCCAAAGAGATTTTATATTAAGGGAAAAAGAGTAACTATAGAGAGAAGAGGGCTCCTCAAACACCAAAGGGGACATCACTGTGTGGAGCCACAGGAGATGAGCAAGGTCCTTAATGAATATTTCTGCTCTGTTTTTACCATGGAGAAAGGCATGAAGACTTCGGAACTAGGAAAAGTCAATGGAGAGGTCTTGGGGATAGTCCACACTACAGTAGAGGAGGTGCTGGATGTCTTAAAAGGTATGTAGGTAGACAAATCTCCAGGGCATGATCAGGTATATCCAAGAATACTGTGGGAGGCTAGAGAAAAAATTGCAGGAGCCCTGGCTGAGATATTTGCATCATCGTTAGCCACGGGTGAGGTGCTGGTAGACTGGAGGGTAGTGAATATTGTGCCTTTATTTAAGAAAGGCAGCAAAGAAAAACCTGGGAACAATAGGCCAGTAAGTCTAATATCTGTGGTAGGTAAGTTAGTGGAAAGGATTCTGAGGGATAACATATACATCTGGAAAGACAGGGATTGATTAGGGGTAGTCAGCATGGCTTTGTGCATGGGAGATCATGTCTTACGAACTTGACTGTGTTTTTTGATGAGCTAACCAAGAAAGTTGATGAGGGAAGGGTGGTAGATATGATTTATATGGACTTTTCAGGCCTTTAATAAGGTTCCACATGGTAGGCTGCTCTGGAAGGTTAGATCACATGGAATCCGGGAGAGATGGCTAAATGGATACACAATTGGCCTGATGGTAACAAGCGGAGGGTGATGGTGGAAGGTTGCTTCTGAGACTGGAGGCCCGTACCTAGTGGCATGTCTCAGGAGTCAGTGCCGGGCCCATCGTTTTTTGTCATCTACTGTATATCAACAATTTAAATTTAAATTAAATTTAAATTTTTTTATTCTTTTTTAAATTTTATTTACAGCGTGGTAACAGGCCCTTCCGACCCAATGAGTCCACGCCGCCCATTTTAAACCCAATTAACCTACCCGTATGTCCTTGCAATGTGAGAGGAAACCGGAGCACCCGGAGGAAACCCACGCAGACACGAGAGAATGTACAAACTCCTTACAGACAGCGACGGGAATCAAACCCTGATTGCTGGCGCTGTAATAGCGTCGTGCTAACTGCTATGCTACCGTGCCGCCCAAAGGTTTACTTGGATAAGAATGTACAAGGCATGGTTAGTAAGTTTGCAGTTGACACTAAGATAAGTGGCAAAGTGGACAATGAAGAAGGTTATCAAAAATTACAGGGAATCTTGATCAGCTGAGTAAGGGGGCCATGGAGTTTAGTTTGAATAAGTGTGAGGTGTTGCATTTTGGAAAGTCAAATCAAGGTAGGACTTTCACAGTGAATGGCAGGCCCCTGGGGAGTGTGTTGTAGAACAGAGGAACCTTGGAGTACAAGTACATGGTTCACTGAAAGTGGAGTAACAGATAGACAGGGTGGTGGCGAAGGCTTTTGGCATGCTGGCCTTCATAAGTCAGGGCACTGAGTATAAAAGTTAGGAGGTCATAGTGTGGTTATACAGGACGCTGGTGAGGCCGCACAGTTTTGGTTGCCCTGCCATAGGAAAAAGGTTATAAACTGGAAAGAGTGCAGAAAAGATTTACAAGGATGCTGCCAGGACTTGAGGGACTGAGTTATAGGGAGAGGTTGGACAGGCTAGGACTTTATTCCTCCGATTGTAGGATGCCGAGAGGTGATCTTATAGAGATGTATAAAATCATGAGGGGTATAGATAAGGTGAATGCACTCAGTCTTTTTCTCAGAGTTGGGGAATAAAGAACTAAGGGGCATAGATTTAAGATGAGAGGGGAAGAATTTAAGAGGAACTTGAGGGCAACTTTTTTACACAAAGTGTGGTGTCTATGTGGAATGAGCTGCCAGAGGGAGTGGTTGAGGCAGATAAAATAACCTTTAAAAGACAGTTGGACAGGTATGTGGTTTGGAAAGGTTTAGAAGGTTATGGGCCAATCGCTAGCCAATGGGACTAGCTTGGATGGGGCATCTTGGTCGGCATGGACCAGTTGGGGCTGAAGGGCCTGTTTCCATGCTGTATAACTCTATGAATCTATGACTCTATGTTGTCCACATGAATTTTAGTAAGGCATTCAACAAGGTCCTTCATGGAAGGCTCATCCAGATTAAAATGCATGAGATCCAAAGTGACTTGGCAATTTGGATTTAGAATTGGCTTGCCCATAGATGGCAGAGGATGGATGGTGATGGGTCTTATTCTGGCTGGAGGTCCGTAACTAGTGGTGTCCTGCAGGAATCCATACTGGGACCTCTGCTATTTGTGATATATATATATAAATGACTTACATGAAAATGTGGATGGGTGGGTTAGTAGGTTTGCAGATGACACAGAGATTGGTGGCATTGTGGATAGTGTAGGTTGCCAAAAGATACAGTGGGATATAGCTCAGTTGCAGAAATGGGCAGAGAAATGGCAGATAGAGTTTAATCCGGGCAAGTGTGAGGTGTTGCACTTTGGGAGATCAAATGTGAGGGGAAAGTACACAGTTAATAGCAGGACCCTTCACAGTGTTGATGTCCAGAGGGATCTCAGGGTCCACGTCCATTGTTCCACGAAAGTGGCCGCAAAAGTCGATAGGGTGGTAAAGAAGGCATGTGGTATGCTTGCCTTTATTAGTTGATGCATTGTGTTCAAGTGGTAGGAAGTTATGTTGCAGCTTTATGATACTCTGGTTAGGGTGCATCTGGAGTATTGCATTCAATTCTGGTCACCCCATTATAGGAAGGATGTGTAAGCTTTGGAGATGGTGCAGAAAAGGTTTACCAGGATGCTGCCTGGATTAGAAGGTATGTGCTATAATGAGAAGTTGGACAAACTAGGGTTGTTTTCTCTGGAGTGACGAAAGCCGGTGGGAGACCTGATAGAAGTTTATAAAATTATGAGCGGCATAGATAGAGTATGCAGCTGGTATCTTTATCCCAGGATCAAAATGTCTAATACGAGAGAGCATGCATTTATGGTGGGTGGGGGAGGGGGGTTGGGGGGAGCTCAAAGGACATGTGTGGGGCAGGTTTTTCACACAGAGAGTGGTGGGTGCCTGGAATGCGCTGCCAGGAGTGGCAGTGGAGGCAGCTATGGTAAAAGCATTTAAGAGGCTCTTAGATAGACACATGACTATGCAAAAAATGGAGGGATATGGACCATGTGCTGGCAGAAGGGATTAGGTGTCATTAGCTTAATTAGTTTGGCACAACATCATGGGCTGAAGGGCCTGTTCCTGTGCTGTACTGTTCTATGTTCTTATCGAAAGCTTTCTGAAAATCCAAATACACAAAATTCCCCTCATCTACCCTTTTGGATACATTCTCAAAGAGTTCCAATAAATTAGTCAAACCTGATTTCCATTTCATAAATCAATGCTGATACCACTCAGTCATATTATTATGTTCTAAGTGCCTTGATATTATATCCTTCATTCCAGCATTTTTCCTATCAATGATGTCAGGCTAACAAATTGGTTGTTCCCTGTTTTCTCTCCTTCCCTTTCCTAAATAGTAGGCTGCCCTTCAAACTGCATGAACCACTGCAGAATTTATACAATTTTGGAAGATGGTAACCAGAGCATTCACTATGCTCTGGGAGCTGGTCCTTGGAATGTATCAGTTTGCAGACTGCTTAACTTTTCTAACAGAGGAATAGAGCAATATAGCAAGGAAACAGGCCCTTCGGCCAACTGGAGGCCCTTTGGCCCAATTGTGTTTCTTTAATAATATGTATTTCTTTTATTTCTTCCTTTGTACTGGACCCTTAGTTCTCCATTATTTCTGGGAATATTTTTGTGTCTTCTTCCATAAAAACAGACACAAAGTATTTATTTAATTCCCCTACCATTCTGTGTGTGCAGGTTTGGGCCCCATATCTTAGGAAGGATGTACTGATGTTGGAGAGGGTTCAGAGGAGATTTACGAGGATGATTCCTGGAATGAAAGGGCTTACATATGATGAGTGTTTGTTGGCTCTTGGACTGTACTCACTGGAGTAGAGAAGAATGAGAGGGGGCCTCATAGAAACATTTAGAATGTTGAAAGGACTGGACAGAGTAGATGTGGCTAAGCTGTTTCCCTTGGTGGGTGAGTCCAGGACCAGAGGGCACAATCTTAGAGTTAGAGGGTACAGGTTTAAAACAGAGATGAGGAGAAATTTCTTTAGCCAGAGGGTAGTGAAATTATGGAATTCTTTGCCACATACAGCACTGGAGGCCCGATCATTGGAGGCATTTAAGGAGGAGATAGATAGGTATCTAATTAGTCAAGGAATCAAGGGATATGGGGATAAGGCCAGAAATTGGGGCTAGAAAGGAATAGTTTTTTTTCCCATTTCTCATTTCTTTTTCCCTTTCTTTTTTCTTTTTATTTTTCCCTTTTCTCTTTTTCTTTTTTTCTTTTCCTTAGCTCATGGAGCAGACTCGATGTGCCAAATGGCCTATTTCTGCTCCCTTGTCTTTTGATCTTGTGATCTCTCATTTCTGTCTGTAAGAGACCCATATTTGTCCTTGGTAGTCTTTTCCTATACCTATAGAAGGTCTTTCAACCATTTAAAAATATTTTTACCTTGCTTACTCTCATATTCCATTTCCCATTCTTTACCAATTCCTTGCTGAACTCTCAGGCATACCGTTTTTACTGACAACTTAATAAGCCAAGTCCTAAGATTTAATACTATCCTTAATTTCTCTGGTAATCCATGGTTAAACAACTTTCCTGTTATGTTTTCAGAGAAAAATGGACATTTTCGCAAATCATTTATTTCTTTAAGTGCCTGTTAACTGCCACACCATCCCAATCTACCACAGCCAACCTGTCCCTCTTACCCTCATAATTTCCTTTATTTAGACAGAAAATCCTGCTTTCACATTGAACAACATCACTTTTGAACTTAATTTCTGTCATTTTATGGTCCCTCTTTCTTAGGGGCTCTTTTTATAACAAGACAATTAAACCTTTCTCATTACACAATACTAAAACTAAAATGGCCTGTTCCCTTGTCAGTTCTTCAATATACTGATCTAGAAATCCATCTCGTATACATTCCAGAAATTCATCCTCCACATTGTTAGTGCTAGTTTGATTTGTCCAGTCTGTATGTGTCATGATTACCTTATTGCCCGTTACATGTACCTTTGATTCCGTCATTTATACTGTGCCCCACATGACAACCACCATGAAGAGGCCAAAATGGATCCCCATCAAGGTTTTCTGCCCCTGCTGCTTCTTTGCTCCACCCAAACAAATTCTAATTCTGTACCATGATCTGATAAGCCAAAATGCCCCTCATTCCTTCATAGTTTTCTTCTTTGAAATTGAAAAATCTCACTTCAGATTAAACTACATCACTTTTGAATTTCCAACTCAGAAATATCTGCTGCCATGTGAAATTTATATACAGTCCAACACTGCCAAAATCAAAAGATCTTATATAAAACTGATCCATGCCTTTCAACAGTTTACTGAAAAATGAAAGCATTTATGGTTGATATTTCTGTAGTAATATAAATTAATGTAGCTATCTGGACTATCACAAGTCCCCATCCTACAACATTGTCTCTGAGCCTTTGCATCCTATTTCTCTGAAGACCCAAATATATTTCCTACACATTTTTCTTAGGAATTTTCAATCATAGTACAATCTTCTGCCCAAATTAATACTTTACCAGGATTTCAAGAATTTGCACAACTATTTACCTCCTGTAGAACTCTCTTTCTTCAACAATCTATAGTTTTTGAAATCCAAGCTTGCATCTTCTCATCACACTTTCTGATCTTGTCCCTTACTATTCTCAACTTTGATAATGTACCAATATGATAAGACATTATTCTTCACATAGGGTTCTCAATGACAAAATGAGAGGCGAGAGGATGTTGCCTCACACAAGGATACATTCCAACGTGCTCCAGATTCCCTTGGACTTCTCTTCCTAGTGACTAATGATAAGATTTCCTGTCAGGTAGAGAGGAAATGCAGTCAATCCTGACAGTGCCCTTGGCTGACATTCACAAAATTATAATTTCCCAATAACAGTCAATGACTTAAATGCATGCATCTACAACAATACTCAATAAACCCAACATTATCTAGGACAGAACAAAAACAGAGAACTCCAGGATCACTCAGCAGGTCAGGCAGCAACTTTGGAGGAAACAAGTCAATGTATCAGGTCAATAATATTTCATCAGTACTGGAAAAGTAAAAAACTAAGCATGTTTTAAGTTGCAGAGAGGGGCAGGAGGTGGAGAGAACAAAGTGAATGTTTGTGAAAGAATGCAAATCAAAGCTGTTAAGGTAACCTTGGCAAAATCATTCAAAGACACTTTCTCTCTCCACAGATTCTGCCTGCCTTGAAGAAAGTTTCTGGCATTTTCTGTTTATGTTGTGGATTTCCAACAACTGCAGTTTGTGGCTCTAATTACTTTCTAGAGCAGAATAGTCTGTGTGATTGCAGCAGCAGACATTGCCCCAGATGTCATTCCTTCCACCACCATCTTCATCTATTGATTAGATCATGATAATGTAAACCTGAAAAATAACAGAAGTAAACCATTCAGCCCCTCATGTCTATTCTGCTGTTCAATAATATCAAGGCTGATGTTTTATCTAAGTTCCACTTCTTTTGCCCTTAGCCCATATCTCTTGCTTCTATTAATATCTAAATACCTATTCATTGATCTCTTAAAATATATTCAGCCACCAGGTCTCCACAGCCTTCTTGGATTCCAAAGATTCATTATTCTCTGGGTGAAGAAATTTCTTTTCATCTCAGCCCTGAATTTTTGACCCCTTATTTTGAGACTGTGACCCCCAGCTTCCTGACACCTAAGCCAGGGAAATGTGAACTCCACATTTAACCTGTGAAGCCCCTTAAGAATTTTGTATGCTTCAAAATGATCACCTCTCATTCGTCTAAATCCAAGTGACTATAGACCCAATTGGATCAATCTTTCTTTGTTCAAAAAACCTGCCATACCGGTAATCAATCTGGTAAATCTTCACTGCACCCTATCTATTGCAATGCCATCCTTCCTTAGGTAGGGAGACTAGGCCTGTTCATTGTTTTTCATCTGTAGTCTCACCAACCTCTATGTGACTGAAGCAAGACGTACTCAAATCCTTCTGAAAAAAAGCTAATATACCATTTGACTTCTTAACTGATTGCTAAACCTGCAGATTAATTTACAATGCTTCATGTACATTGGAACGTGGATTCCCCTGAACACCAACACCCCTCAATCACACGTAATTTAAAGAACACTATTGCTTTTTACTTTTTCTAGTAAAGAGGACAACCTCACTTTTTTCCACATTATATTCCCTCTGTCATGATTGCACCATTCACTTAGCCTATTTATATCCTCCTGAAGCCTCTCTGAATCCTCCTCACAGCCTACACTGCCACCTAGCTTACTATCATCAGTGTAGTTGCATATATTGTACTCAATCCTCTCATCTATATCATTGATATAGATTGTAAGCAGCTGGGTAGTTGCTAGTGCCAATTCCTGTGGCACCCCACTAGTCACAGCCTCCCAACCTGAAAATTATCCATTCATTCTTTCACTCTATTTTCCGTCTGTTAACGCATCCTCAAGTCAACTGAGTATATCACTCTTAATACTATGGGCTCAAATTTTGTTTAATAATCTTTTGTGCAACATCCTATTGATGGCCTTCAGAAAGTTCAAATATAACACATCAACTGGTTCAATCTTATCTAGCTGCAACTTCAAAAAATTCCAAAAGACTTGTCAAACATTATTTCCCTTTTGTATATCTATGTTGACCCTGTTTGATCTTATTATCATTTTCCAAGTGCCCTGTTACCACTTCCTTAATTCAGATTAGTTTAGATTCAGATTAGTTTATTGTCATATACACCAGGGTGCAATTAAGTTCCTTGCTCATGTGAAGCTCACAGTGTAACACGAGTTTATGGACGTGGTAATAAGAAATACAATAATAAGTACAGCGACGAGTGCAAAAACAATGGAATGGTGCAAAGTATAATAGTGCAAACTGAGGTGGTGCAAACAGAAATGCTAAAGTGACATAATACAAGAAGTAGAATTCAAGGTTTGAGAATGCGGCAGCACCACCAGGAAGGGGATGTGAAAGAGGTGATTGGTTCAGAAGTCTGATAACAGTGGGGAAGAAGCTGTTCTTGAGTCTGGTCATCTGGAATTTCAAGCTCCTGTATCATCTCTTAGAAGGTAGGGAAAAAAAAGGGAATGGCCAAAATGGCAGGCATCCTTGATGATACAGTTAGACTTCCTGATGCAAGACACAGTGAAGATGGACTGGATGTGATGAGCCTCTGATGGACTGGGCAGTGTTTATCACTCTCTGAAGATTCCGACAGTCCAGAGCAGACCAGTTGCCATACCAGGGTAAATTGGAAAATTGGTTTATTATTGTCACATGTACTGTGGTACAGGGAAAAACTTATCTGGCATACCGTTCAGACAGATCAATTCACAGTGTATTGAGATAGTACAAGGTAAACAATAACAGAATGTAAAATAAAGTGTCACAACTGCAGAGGAAGTACAGTGCAGGTAGACAGTAAGGTGGTCAAGAGTCCATCTTATAGTATTAGGGAACAATTCAATAGTCTTATAATAGTGGGATAGTAGCTGTCCTTGAGTCTGGTGGTATGTACATTCAGGTTTTTGTATCTTCTGCTCAATGGGAGAGGGGAAGAGAGAATGTCCCGAGTGGTTGGGGTCTTTGATTATGTTGGCTGCTTTACCAAGGCAGCGAGAAGTAAAGACAAGAGTCCATGGAGGGGAGGTTGGTTTCTGTGATGTTCTGAGCTGTGTCCACAACTCTCTGCAGTTTCTTGTGGTCATGGGCAGAACAGTTGCCATTCCAAGCTGTGATGCATCCGGATAGGATACTTGCTTGGTGCATCGATAAAAATTGGTGAGGGTCAAAGGAGACATGCCAAAGTTCTTTAACTTCCTGAGGAAGTAGAGATGCTGGTGAGCTTGTTGGCCGTGGCATCTACGTGGTTGGACCAGGCCAGGCTATTGGTGATGTTCACTCCTAGGAACTTGAAGCTTTGAACCCTCTCAACCTCGGCACTGTTGAACAGAGCAACCTTGGGGTACAAGTACATGTAGACAGGAGCATGTGCACTGACCCCCCCTTCCTGAAGTCAATGACCAGCTCTTTTGTTTTCCTGACATTGAGGTTGCTGTCATGACACCATGTCACTAGGGTCTCTATCTCCTTCCTGTACTCCACATCCTTATTTGAGATATGGCCCACTACAGTGGTATCATCTACAAACTTGCAGATGGAATTAGAGCAGAATCTGACCGTGCAGTCGTGAGTGTATTGGGAGTAGAGTAGGGGGCTGAGGACGCTGCCTTGTGGGGCACCAGTGTTGACAATAATTGTGGTGGAGCTGTTGCTGCCTATCCTTACTGATTGTGGTCTGTTGGTCTGGAAGTCAAGGATCCAGTTGCAAAGGTCTCGGACCTTGGAGATGAAATGCAACTTGTCACGGTACTTTCTGTCGTGCATCTATAGAAGTTTGAGAGAATTCTCGTGGACAAGTCGAATCTTCTCAGATGCTTAAAAAAGTACATATATGGGCCGAGGTTGCTGGTGATATAGATGCCCAGGTACTTGAAATTCTATTCAAGTTTCTACAGCACCTTCATTGACAAGAAAAGTGTTGTGCTTACCACCACCCCCCTGACCTGACCCCCTCCCCAGGTAGGTCCACAACTAGCTCTTTCATCTTACTGTATTAAGTGCTAGGCTGTTGCTCTGAGACTGAGACTGAGGGGAGACCTGTTAGAAGTTTATAAGATTATGAGAGGCATAGATAGACAGCCAGTATCTTTTTCCCAGGGTCAAAATGTTTAATACTAGGGGGCATGGATTTAAGATGGGGGAATAAGTTCAAAGGAGATGTGTGGGGCAAGTTTTTTTTACACAGAGACTGGTGTGTGCCTGGAATGTGCTGCCGGGGTGGTGGTGGAAGCAAATACGATAGAGGCGTTTAAGGTGATCTTAGATAGGCACATGAATATGCCGAGGATGAAGGAATATGGACATTGTGCAAACAGCAGGCATTAGTTTAGTTAGATGTTTAATTAGTTTGGCACAACATCATGGGCTGAAGGGCCTGTTCCTGTGCTGTACTGTTCTATGTTCTAGAGTCATACAGCTCAGAAACAGGTTCTTCGGCCCAAATGGCCCATGCTGACCAAGATCCCCATCTAAGCTAGTTTCATTTTGTTTGTATCCCTCTAAACCCTTCCTATTCATAAACCTGTCCAAGTGCCTTTTAAATAGTGTTAGTGTATCTGCCCCAACTACTTCCTCTGGCAGCTCACTCCATATACTGACCACCCTCTGGGTGAAAAAGTTATCCCTCTGGTTTCTATTACATCTCTCCCCTCTCACCTTAAACCTAGCCTTCTAGTTCTTGATTCTCCAACCCAGGGAAAAAGACTGTGCGCATTGACCCTATCTATGCCCCTCATGATTTTATACACCTCGATAAGATCATCCCTCATTCTCCTACACTCCACTGAATAAAGTCCCAACCTGCTCAATCTCTCTCCATAACTTGGTGTCCTGGCAACATCCTCGTAAATCTCATCTGCACTCCTTCCAGCTTAATGGTATCTTTCCTATTGCAGGGTACCAAACCTAACACATTCCAAATGCAGCCTCTTCAATGTCTTGTACAAATGGACAGGTTGCAACTGTATTCCCTGGAGCAAATGAGGCTGAAGGGTGACTTTACAGAGGTTTATAAAATCATGAGGGGCTTAGATAAGACGGATTGTCACAGTTTTTTTTCCAGGAAAGTGGATCTGAAGCTATAGGGTCTAGGTTTAAGGTGAGAGGAGAAAGATTTAAAGGGGACCCAAGAAGGATGTTTTTCATATTGTGGGTGGTGGGTACATGGAACAGGCTGCCAGAAGAAGCTGATAGAAGCATGCAAAATTACAATCTTTAAAAGGCATTTGGACAAATACAAGGATAGGAAGGTTTAGAGGCAAAAGGGACTAACTCAGGAAGACACCTTGGTTGGCACGGATGAGTTGAGCTGAGGGGCCTGATTCCATGCAGTATAACTCTATGACACTTCTAGAGAAGCTCCTACAATCTATTTTCATCTTTTTCACTAGCCTATTTTTTAGGTTTCTTATTAATGCCTTGGTCCTCCTTTACTGAGTTCTGAGATCATCCCAGTTCTCAGGCTTTCTGCTTTTTTGACATCAATGACTGATTCTGGAGTAAAAGGTCACCTCCCAAATTCCACGTAATGCATTTCACATTATGCCAGCTGAGCTTAATTAGAAATGTTAATTGGCCTTAAAACTCAAATCATAAATATAAGATAGTTACTAAACAAAATCTAATAAGTTCAGGATGAATTTAACTCAGAGAATGACTAAAATGTGGAATATGCTACAACCTAATGCCGAAAAGGCAAATACATTGATGTATTTATTGGAAAGCCAGGGAAGTGCATAAAAAAGAAATATGTAATTATATTGATAAGATTAAACAGTGTAGACAGTGGTTCATGTGGAGTACAGAACTAGCATGAATCTGTTCCACAGAATGGACTATTTCCTTGGATTTTTTTCTATGAATTACAATGCAGTGTTATTTGTCTGGAACTAGCATCAGGTCCTTGCTAAAGAGGTGTCTCAGCACCTAAGCAAATATTTCTAAAGCAAAGAACTCATTAGCAGAACATTTCTAAATAAAATGCTCCAGTATGTTTTTGAAAACTATATAGTTAACAATGTAGTTTTTTTCAATAACATAACTGAAAACTTGTGAAGCTGAGAAACTGAATAGCATATTGCAATCTGAATTACTGTGCAAACTTTTGCCCCAAAGAGGTGCCAAGGTTAAAATAATGTCTCTCCATTGGACCCTTTCCCACAACATTGTCAGTATCATGAATCATGATAGATTTTAAAGTTCAGATTTTATTCAAAATATTTCAAGGGAATCATCTTATTTCAAAACAATTTAGTTTATTGCTTCTTTTTCAGTGGTAGGCGTTCATATTTTGGAGGTGAGGGCTGACAATGAATCTTCCATAGGTTAAAAATTAAATAGATTATATATGAAGAAATGAAGAGTGTGCATTGAAATGTTTGTTTATCACTGCCATTTTCTTGACAAGAAAGAAGTTACGTCACCATGTGACCAGACAAGACACTCCCAAACATCCTCACTGCTATCAAAGACTTTGTTATAGAAGGGAACCTGTCAATTAATCATCTTGTTTCTTGACTTCCTACTTCCCCATAAATATAGTGCCAGAAGCAAAGAGATGCGGTGAGAGGCAACTTACAGAGGAATATACAGGGAGCTTCTTCAGAAAGCTATGTTTTATTTCTTTTCCTAGAAGCAGCATATTGGAGACTGAAGTATTTCCAATCATTGTAGTGAAGTAATTGGAAAAAGTATTGTAAAAACACCGTGGAGTCAATTATACTTCTGTTCTTTCTTTGTTCTATTATAGCTGCCAAGTAAATATTTGTCATTTGATATTGAGCTTTTTGAAACAATGAGGAACAGAGCAGTGCTGTTCTCTGTTCTGGTACTAACTGGCTACTAAGTGGGTGGGACAGGGATGCCATGACCCTGTTACCCTTCCCAGCAGTCTTTCTAACAGCTTTGGCCTATGGGTCATCTCAATTTCCCCTCTGGTGAGTGGTCATTACTATGCTGTGCTTTGATAAATGCTCAATGCAAAAGGTCTGCATTGTCGACAGCAAGCACCAGGGAAGCAAGGCACCATGGGCCATGACAGCCTGAGGTATAAGACATATGGACCTGCATGCCTTCACACTGAATGCCTGTCGCCTGGCAACAGTAACTGCATCACAAGATCCCTCACAGTGCCTAAAAAAGAGAGAATATAAAGCATGGAGATTAAGCAAAAAGGGAAAGAGAGATAAAACAGGAGAAAATAAACCATGTTAAATGATTTTGGAGAAGCTGAGGTTTGAAATACTTCAACATTGCAACAGGGAACTAGAAACAGCTTAAATGCAAGTAATTATTTTACCAATTGAAATATCTGAGGAAAAAGTACCTTCTGGATCAACGCTGCAGTGATCTTCAAAAGTAAATATTTTTGAGGGAATCATCTTACTAATACACATCATTTCCATCCTTTGCAAGTTCTTTGAGTCAGTAGTATCCTTTTAAAACACACTTCAAAGATTCCTGCATCTCAAGGAGCAATTGTTCCACCAAGTATGTGCTCATGTTTGAGTCAATTGATCTGATCTAGGATTGACCTCAAATCACAGGTTAGCAATACAGAATGGGAATCCTGTATGAATTTACACTTTCCATATCCTAGGGCACCGAGGCTAATCGTAAAGCCCAAACTGCGTATTTTCTGCAATCACTTAATCTAACATGGTGCACTTGTATGTTGTCTTCAACATCCAAAGGTCCTCTGTTCAGGCAAGGTCTGAAGAGCCTCAGACCAGATTTCACATGTAAGGGAAAGTGGGAAACCAGGAGAAGCACCTGGGTTCCTCGTATGTAGTTAGAGATAAAAGGGGGCAAAAGTAAATAGGTTAAGGAGTCTGGGGTTACTTTTACTCTCAGGATAAGCACTGAGCCATTTTGGTACATGATCAACCTGATCTGGTGATGGATGGTTAGGCAAGCTGTCTATCAGATATGCTCAATGTTGTATCCTTTGGACAAGAAGAGAAAAAGTGGAGGCCACACTGAGGAATGACCGGGAAACAGGATTATAATGGTTAGTAAGAAAATGGTTGAAAAATATGAAGAATGGCAGAGATCCTGTGGTGAATGTAGTTTCAGCATTCGACATGAGCCAATGACTGAAAATGGCACCATTCTGATAAATGTAAGATATTAGAAAAGCTAAAGGACTTTGGGTCTCTTTTCTCTGGAAAGGAGACTTAAGAAGATCTTTTGAAAGATTCCATCTTTGCACCTCAAAAATAATATGTAGAACTCTTCTTTGTTACCTCTACATGTTACCAAGTGCAAAATGGAGCTACACACACTAGCAAAACAACATTGTAGAGCGAGTTAATTGATTTCAGGCAAGGCAGCAGTAAGAGTGATACAATTCATTTCAATATCCATAGAGTAAAAGAGGAGAAAAAAATCAGTCACAGTGTGCATTTTTTATCCATTCACTTCCACAAGACAGGCTGCTTTTGTCCACAACAGCTTCGGCAGTAATAGGCTCAGCTATAATGCTCTGTGGTCAAATAATATGCAGACATTCACTGTCTGTATTGACACATGATGAATCATCACTGCAGTACGTAACTAGGGGGATAACAGTAGCAACTTTAGAGGAAAGGGCATTATGCATGATATGTTCAAGTATGATTCTTTTGCATAAAGAGTCTACACTTACAAAGCACCTTTCACACCTTTAAGGCATTAATTATTTTTGAAGTACTGTTGTTATGTAGGTAAAGGCAGCCAATTTGTGCATGGCAATGTCTCACAAGTGGCAAAGGAATGAATGATCTGTCTTTGGTATTTTGAAGCATTGATGTTTACTAGGACTTCGGCAGTTTTCCTTGCTCTGCTTCAACAAATGCTCATCTCATTCTTCCTCCTTCAATTAAGTCTTTCTTTACATCTGCATGAGTAAACAGATAAAATCTTAACTCTCATCAAAGATCCAATACCATTGATAATGCAGTACCCCTGCAGTACCTCAATGAAATGGCAGATTTTTTGCTCAATGCACAATAAGCCTCCCCCTTGTTTGCTCTTTGAGATATTAAGATACTGGAGAGTTTCCAGACCCATAGAAGCTTGAACTCAAACCATACTAATTCAGAGATGAGTACACTAATAGATATTCTTCATTACAGAACTATATACTTCATTTCATAAAAAATTACATACATACAGTTCATGCAAGGTTAGAATTACAGGCAAAACAGTTCCAAAGATCAGTGGAGAATGCAGATTATTAAATTAGTCAAGCTGTAGGGAGCTATTGACTGAAGGCAGCTATTCACTGTAGGCACTCTAAGCAGAACAGCACAGTGGTCATTGCAGGATGCATCTCATTTCAGTAAATGCAATACATAGTACATTATTTGCTACTTTGTTCACTCACTCTGTTTTACCTGAAGCTGTGGTTCTATAGGTCTGAAAACCCTTCAAAATCTTAATATCTCAAAAAGCCAAGAGGATGCTTACTGCATACTGAGACATTGGGCAGAATTATAAGTCATATGAGTGTATTTGGAAGCAGGTTAGTGGGGCGAGTTTAAGAGCAAGTTGGTCCTCCTATAGGCTCAAACTTTATTGCTGTAGAACGTTGTATACAGTTCAGCATACTACAACTACTCTGGAGACCCACAATGTTGTAAATTGAAGGCCACCTTTAAATCTGTCAAGGCACCTTACATTCCTCTCCAGGATGGAAAATGTAAGGATGAGAATCTAATCCCATGTTTGGTTTCAAATGGAATATGACTTCCACAAGCAGTAATTCTGTGTTTAACAAGAATTCAGTTCAGAGAACTGTCTTAACAATCGTTGTCTACAATTTCAGGTAGAAGAATTTACCACCACCTTTTAATTCCTCAAGCTGGTTGCCAGGCACTAATGAAAAATGTGCAAGATGTAAGAAGGGCAGAGAAAAAGAACATTTATGAGTGTCAATATCATAACAGAAAAATAACATTATGTATATTCTTGTGGGAATAGTCTGCATTACAGTAGGGGAGGTGCTGGACATCTTAAAATGTATGAAGGAAGACAAATCTCCAGGGCCTGACCAGGTATATCCAAGAACACAGTGGGAAGAAGAAATTGCAGAAGCCTTGGCTGAGATATTTGCATCATTGTTAGCCATGGGTGAGGTGCCGATAGACTGGAGGGTAGCAAGTGTTGTGCCTTTGTTTCAGAAGGGCTGCAAAGAAAAACGTGCAAACTATATGCCAGTAAGTCTAACATCTGTGGTTGATAAGTTACTGGAGAGGATTCTGAGGGATAAGATATACTTGTATCTGGAAAGCCGGGGTGGGTTAGGGGTAGTCAGCATGGCTTTGTGCCTGGGAAATTATGTTTTACGAAATTGATTGAGCTATTTGATGATGTGACAAAGAAGGCTGATGAGGGCAGGGCAGTAGATGTGGTCGGTATGGAATTCAGTAAGGCATTTGATAAGGTTCCATTAGGTAGCCTGCTCTGGAAGGTTAAATCACATGGAATCCAGGGAGAGCTGGCTAATTGGAAACACAATTGGCTTGATGGCAGGAAGCAGAGGGTGGTGGTGGGTTGTTTCTCGGACTGGAGGCCCGTGACTAGTGGTGTGCCTCAGGGGTCAGTGCTGGGCCCATTATTGTTTGTCATCTATATCAACGATTTGGATGAGAATGTACAAGGTATGATTAGTAAGTTTGCAGATGAACAAAACTGGTGGTGTAGACAGTGAAGATGGTTATCAAGAATTACAGTGGAAGGCTAAGTGGGCCGAGAAATAGCAAATGGAATATAATTCAGATAAGTGTGAGGTGTTGCAATTTGGAAAATGAAATCGAGGTATGAATTTCATAGTGAATGGTAGTGCCCTGAGGAGTCTTGTAGAACAGAGGGACCTTGGAGTTCAGGTACATGGTCCCTGAAAATGGAGTTGCAGGTAGACAGGGTGGTGAAGAAGACTTTTTGGCATGCTGGTCTTCATCAGTCAGGGCATTGAGTATAAAAGTTGCGAGGTCATGGTGCAGTTGTACAAGATGCAGGTGAGGCCACACTTGGAGTATTGTGTTCAGTTTTGGTCACCCTGCTATTGGAAAGATGTTATTAAACCGGAAAGGATTTACATGGATGGTGTCAGGACTTGAGGGACTGAGTTATAGGGAGAGGTTGGAAGGGCTAGGACTTTTTTCCTTGAAGCATAGGAGATCTTAAAGAAGTGTATGAAATCATGAGGGGCATAGGTAGGGTGAATGCATTCAGTCTTTTTCCCAGGGTTGGGGAAATCAAGATTCATCATTAATCAAGATTTATTGGGGAATAGGTTTAAGGTGAGAGGGGAAAGATTTAATAGGAACTTGAGGGGCCACTTTTCTTTTTACACAGACAGTGGTATATAAATAGAATGAGCTGCCAGGAAGTGGCTGAGGCAGGTACAATAACAATTTTTAAAAGACAGTTGGACAGGTACATGGATAGGAAAGGTTTAGAAGGTTATGGGCCAAATGCTGGCAAATGGGACTAGCTTGGATGGGCATCTTGGTTGACATGGACCAGCTGGGCCGAAGGGCCTGTTTCCATGCTGTATGACTCTAAGACTCTAACCACAAGTCTTTCCTCTTCCTTCTCAGATCACCTCTGCATGGTGCAATGTTTCAAAGGAGGTAAAGGAAGCCTGCTCAGATCTCTGCTCTATACTGCTGAGGAGCTTTTGGCTGATGTACTCAAGTCTCAGAAGCCTGTGAGGGTCATCGCATTTCTCACTATCAAAACTGTTATGCATTGCCATCCATCCCAATCTCACCAGCTCCTTGCTGGCAATGAGCTGTGAAGCAATGGACAGCAAAGACCAGGATTTTCATGCATCCCATTCAAGCTGGCAGTTATAGTATGTAATCTCTGAGTGAAGGGTTGAAGAACTGCATGCCTTGGATAGCCATATTTGAAACTCTTTACATGATGACTGTATCAACCAACCGGTCTATAGTCCCCGATGTTTTCTCTCCATCTTTCTTGTAAAGTGGGGTTCCATTTACTAGTTACTAGTGCATGCATCATCATTTTTCATGCTGCTGAATTCAAGCTCATGAGAGGGAGAGGGCATTATGTTGCAAATGGGTGATATTGACTTCTGGCACCAAATAGATATGGGGTCCCCATCTTCTTCTCCCCACAGAAGAAGACACAGGATACCTCATGGAAATAGTGGAGAACTGCACATCTAAAATGAGCTCAAAAAAACCCACTGCTCATTATTACCAATGCATGTTTGTATGACGGTAGGTAGCAAGGTGACTGGATGGGTATCTCTTTTTCATCATCTCCTCTGGTGCTCACTTCTCACGTCCTATGGAAGAGAAGATGAGTGAGCATAATGACAGCTGCATAATGGAGGAAGTGCATTTGTTAATGATGGATATAAAAGTTTGTCACAACATTGCAAGAAAAAGAGTTTGTATCTGAAACCAATACCTTAAATCTGAATAAAGCCAACTACAAAGGAGTGAGAGTATGGTAGATCAGTAAACTACATTAAAAAGATATGACAGCAAAAATTAATGCCTAACATTTAAATAACTAGTGGATACTTTACAATTATTATGTATTTCCTTAAGGCAAAACAAAACTCAGGAAAAGTGGTCCAGCCACAGCTGTCAAGAGGAGTTAAACACAGAATTAGCTCAAAGGCAAAGGCTTATTATGTTGCCAGAAAAGCAGTAAACCTGAGGATTGGGAAAATTTCAGAATTCAGCTTAGGAGGATCAAGGCATGGAAAGGGAATGTAGAATGTAAGAGCATACTAGCGTACTGTTGGCAAAGATAAAATGATTGTTACAGCAGCTATAGGTAAGAGATTGAATAACTAAAGTTAATGTAGATTCCTTACAGACTGAGACAACAATAAGTACATTGGGGACATTAGACAGAGAATTTAAGATATTGACACAGTCAAAAAGAAGGAAATCACATGCGTTTCTAAGGCCAGATTTCGTATGAGGTTGCTGCTGTTATCCTGCACCACAGTAGAGGTTACAAGGAGGGTTGCCATCAAAGTAACCTGGTAGTTATTGCAACCAGTAGTTCATACACACTGTAGCCACAATGCATTGCAGTCGGAACTGGTGGATATCGTATACTCTGGCTGTATACTAATCTGCAAAGTATTTTGCCTGTATGAAGATTAGCAGCTACAGCATCTAAGCTATTATTAAGCTTTGTCATACTTTTATGTGGAGTCCTGTAGATGATGAAGAAATGTTGAGGGATCCAGAAATGTGCCTGTCATGCAACTTCTACCCTTATCACATAACTATGGCTTATTCAGTTGGGCTTCTGGTCAATGTTGTCTTTGAAGGCATGGATGGAGGAGAAACTTGATGGAGGCTTTGCTCTTAAAGGTTTATAGAGATCATCTTCCCTTCTCTTGTTCGAGTTGGTCATTATTTGATGTTAATATGGCAGAAACATTACCTCCCAGTTTGCAGTCTAAATCTTGATATTTGTGCTATAACTTCACATTGACTGCATCATTGTGGATGGAGATACAAATAAAACAAAACACTGGGAAATTATCAGTTAACAGCTTCACTCCTAACTATTCTTTGAGGGAAAGTTGAGGTAAAGTGGCTGAGGATGTTTACGACAAGAACATTTCCTTGAGGAACTCCTCCTGATATCCCAGTGCTGCTACAATTAGCCTTCAGCTATCATAATCATTTTCCTTTATGTCAGGAATAACTATAACTGTCATTGACCTCACCTAAGCTGAACCATCTTGATGCTATACTCAGCCAATGTTGAAATCAGCCACTCTGACATTCAGCTCTTGTGTCCACATCCAAATCAATGTTGTGATAAGGTCTGATGTTCAATGTTCCTGACAGGATTTGAACTGAATGTTGATTAATGGATTATTGGTTAGTAGATGTTAATTGGAAACACTGTTGAAAATTCCTTCCACGATTTTTTTTAAGAAATCCTATAATCACTTCTTTGTTAGGATAGGATTCTGCACAATTTTGTGGAAAGGAAATAAGATAATATATCTTTATTAGTCACATGTACATCGAAACACACAGTGAAAGGCATCTTTTATGTAGAGTGTTCTGGGGCAGCCTGCAAGTGCCGTCACACTTCCGGTGCCAACATAGCATGCCCACAATTTCCTAACCTGTACGTCTTTGGAATATGGGAGGAAACCGGAGCACCTGGAGGAAACCCACACAGACACGGAGAGAACGTACAAACTCCCTACAGACAGTGGCCGGAATCGAACCCGGGTCACTGACGCAGTAATAGCATTACGCTAACCGCTACCCTACCGTGCCTGCCCTGTAATTGGTGAATTTTCATCACTGCCAGGTAAATATCAAAATTATTGTAATATTTTGGCATCAATACACTAAATTTTAATTTTGTTGGAACGTATATAAGTTAACAGCATGATTTCCAATTACCAGCATTTGAATAAACTGCAAGTGTGTTGTTGTAAGCACGTGTAGAAAATGTGCATGCTCGCATTCATGAAAAATAATTTTACATGCAAATTTGACCATGTTACCCAAGAAACAAAATCTGAAAAGAGGACCAAAAATGCAATGGTCCTATAACTGAAATTTGAAAGTTTCTTGGGATACTAAAGAGGGTTTACAAATGTAAATTGTTCTTGTTATATCTGACTAAGCATTGCTTGTTGCTGAATCAGGTGATTTGGGTAATGGGCTGGGGCGAAAGTAACTTAAAATTCTTTCCAGTACGGAAATACTGCAATTCCACCCTCTCCACCACACTATTGTAACTCATTTGTACTAAATTGCTTGGCCACTTTTACGCTTGGCCACCATACCAGCCCAAGCAGGACTGCCTTCAGCTCTTGTGGTGGGACAAGTAACTTGGCCCCTCTTTAGTGTCAAGGATATCTGTAGTGTTTAGGCATTCCTTATACATGCACAAAAATTGCCTGACCTTGTCCAAATATGACTCCTTTTCAGGTATTCAATAAGTATGGCTCATGGACCATCAAATGTGCCAGGCAAAAGGTGGAATTTATGTGCCACAGTTAGTTCAGGACAGCTGGTCTTCTGTGGAGTACTAGAAGGATTTCACAGCTTGATGAAGCAAGCAGATGATGTGCCTTAGAGGCAACGGTAGATATGGTCACAAAGCAGAGTCCAATAGAATGGTGGAAGCAGAGGTGTTAAAAAGTGACAGGTAAGAAAATCAGCATGAAAATTATTGAGAGAACTCAAGCCATGGAGTGAAGTTGTTACAACACAAGAATATTGTTTCCATTAGTTAAGCATTGCCGAATACATTCATTAATGTGCGATGCTTATAGGCCAAAACTGGAACAGGAAGAGGCCACACACTATTAAAATAGATGAAAGAAGATAGCACTCATTTTAAGAGCAAGAGAAGCAGTTTCTTAAATGAGATGCCACTCATCAGAAACTATAGAGATGTTGTTGCAGAACAATGAGGGAATTTTGTGCAGCTTCTGACCTCTTCTGGCAGGTTGTTGGGATGTCCTTAGTGTTAAGGATTGCAGTGTGGAGAGGGGTACTTGATTTGCACTGGGGAATTTATTTTGTAAGTTCTCCAAGAAAATCATTTCCCTATTTGGAAGTCCCATATCTTTTGGGGCCAATGCCTCCCTCCTCCACTCAGCTGAGACATAAAGCTATGGATGCTTAGTAGGGAACAATCATCTAGTAACCTTCTTCTTCATCCTGCTCCTCTTCAAGCTCCACCTCATGGACCTCAGGCTCTGGGTTCCTTGCTGCTCTTCCCCAGCAGCAGTTTCTATCTATGGTTTGCGAGATTGTGCAGCATGCAGCACAAGATGATGAAGACTATGGACCTGCTTGGAGTGTACTGCAGGACATCCTTGGACAGATGCAGGTAATAAAATCTGATTGAGGAGGTCAATGGCATCTTCCACTGAATCCTTGCACTTCCGTGATTCTCAAATCTGGTTGGCATGGTTGGAGAGCATGCTGGTGTCAGGGGCCATGGTACAAGGTAGCCTTTGTCTTTTTTAGGCAACACCAGATGCCGAAAATGTCTGGCACTTTAGACTTTCTCAGGAAGAAGGAATCCCTGGAAACATGGCATTCACCATGAAGAAATTCCTCTTCTGATCCACAACCACCTGCAGATAGAGGAAGTGGAAAACTTCCAATCAAAAAGTATTTGGGTTCTTAAGGGGATCCCTTTTGGACATATGGATGCAGGCAATGTCTGCCTCCACTCATGGGAAACCAACAATGTTGGTAAATCCCAGTACTGAGATGCCACCTGTTCCTCATTGAAATCAAAGCAGATGAAATAATTTCTTCACTATACAATCTTGGGTGAATTCTCTGATGCAACTTTGAGCAGCAAATTGGGAGACATGGAGGAGATCTGTGTGGTCAGTTTTAAAGATATTGTGGCAAGGAAATTGAATCAATATAACCCTGACCTTCACGGAGAGACCAGATCAGGCATAACCTTGGAAAACCTGAGCCTGCTAATTCATTGTTTGTCAGAGAAATCTTGCTAGAATGTGGTATCTCTGAAGACTCTGTGGGACTACACTAGTCACAGATGGGCATGTCCTTGCCTCCTGCCCTGAAGTCCCCAACCTACTCCAAGTAGGCATGCTTAGCTATAGCTGCACCTCCAGTAATGAAGTGTAGTCAATGGAATTACAATTGAGGCACCCATCAAATGAGTAACTGGGCAGCTACATGCTAGGAAAAGTACTTACTATTGATTATTACACTCTCTTCAGACTTTGAAAGAGGTTTGATTTATCTGCAGGTACTTTTGAACTTGCCTTATCAGATTTCATGATGTCAGCAAAGTGCCCCTTTAAATAGTGAAGAAAGCTGAAAAATAGCACAATGCACTTTTTGCCCTATTAAGATTGCTCCACAATGGTCTTAGGTTTCTGCTCCAATTTATGTTGGTGAGGGTGAAAATGGGTGTTATGTGAAAAATGATATAATATGGCGTGCACCTTTTAGGCATGCTAACATGAATAGTGTATGGAAGTAAGATCCAATTTCATATCTGGCACAATTTTACCCTGTGGTCATCTCCAGTGTTAAAAGTCCAGATAAAGTCAAAATTGGAATGCAAATCATCAAAAAAGCAAGCACTATGCAATCCAATTTCTCAGAGACACTTCCTAATCTTTGGACTAATTTTTAAGACAAATTAGTTTTGTACTCATTTTCCTCTAACTCTGTAGCTTACATCCATATCATCAGTGTTTTTCATTATGCAAGGAACTTCTCAAAATGCTTTGCATCAATAAAAAATTTCAGTAGTTAAAGCTCCTTGTCATAACCTAAGGATCTAAGTTTTGTGTTAATCTTTGACAACATTCCATAAATTTTCTCCAACATATAATAAGCAAAATATCCAAAGCTACATGGAATATCCAAATATCCTTATCAGGTTAGAATCATTTGTTCAGACATAATTAAATGCCCTTGAGATACATTTCAGTGCTCAATTAGGTTTGCTAATAACAGCTTCGTATTGACCAGCTTCATTCAGCTAATGGTCAATTGTGACGCCAAATTCCTTTTATTATGCCATCTTTACAGCATATTCATTTCATGTTTCCATCCCTATACAGATAACCTTACATCCATCTGTATTGAAGTCCATCTACTATTCAGTAGTCCATCCACACAATTTTGATCCAAATTTGATCTGAATATTGTTGATCTCCAATACACTATTTAGCTGTATAAATGTTTTAGTCAGAAAGGTTAACTTCATTAGCAAATATTATACAACTAAAAGAACTCTCCTCATCCGATATATGGAAAGTGTGAACTGTGGTGGAAACTATTTCACAATCCTTGATCCATCTGAACTTCTGACAAATATATCCCTTCTCGAAAGTCCATTCATCCCAATGTTTCCTGACTGTACAGTTTTATCAATATAATGATGATTGTTACTTTTCTAGATTTCATAGATTACACTCTAATTCAACTCATTCTTTCCCAAGACCTCAAAACTGTGTAACACTTTGACTCTTTATTTTCCTTTCCTTGGATAACGTACAATATTTTTAAACCTGACTTTGGCATCAGATAACTACTCCTCACTGAACTTTTCCTTCTCTCTTCCTCTTTCTGGGCCCTGAAGATTCACAGGTTTATCAGATTTTGAGGAAAAAGCTCAAGATTCTTAAATCTGACAAATCCATTTTTAATTATCTGAACTGTGAATCCCGAATTGAAACATAAGCAAACTGGGACCAGACCTGAAGTTTGCTGAAAGTCAGGAATTTCCTTGTATTTTATTTACACATGCTTTGCATCTAATGCCATGATAGAGTCATAAAGCACTACAGCACAGAAACAGGCCCTTCGGCCCATCATCCATGCTAGCCTGGTTTTCTGCCTAGTCCCATCTACCTGCACCCGGACCATAGCCCTCCATACCTCTCTCATTCACGTACCTATCCAAACTTCTCTTAAATGTTGCAATTGAACCCACATCCACCACTTCGCTGGCAGCTCATTCCACACTCACACCACCCTCTGAGTGAATTTGTTCCCCCTCAGATTCCCCTTAAATATTTCACCTTTCACCCTAGACCTATGTTCTAGTCTCACCCAACTTGAGGGGAAAAAGCCTGCATGCATTCACCCTATCTATACCCCTCAAAATTTTGTATACTTCTATAAGGTCTCCTCTCATTCTCCTGCGCTCCAGGGAATAAAGTCCTAAGCTATTCAACCTATCCCTGTAACTCAGGTCCTCAAGTCCAGGCAATATCCGTGTAAATTTTCTCTGCACTCTTTCAAGCTTATTGATATCTTTCCTGTAGGTAGGTGACCAGAACTGCACACAATACTTTAAATTTGGCCTCACCAACATCTTATGTGACTTCAACATAACATCCCAACTCCTGTTTTCAATGCCCTGATTTATGAAGGCCTATGTGCCAAAAGCTCTCTTTATGACCCTATCTACCTGTGATGGCACTTTCAAGGAATTATGGATCTGTATTCTCATATCCCTTTGTTCCACCATACACCTCAGTGCCCTACTATTCACTGTGCAAGTCTTACCCTGGTTTGTCCTCCCAAAGTGCATCACCTCACACTTGTCTGCATTAAATTCCATCTGCCATTTTTCAGTCCATTTTTTCCCAGTTGGTCCAGATGACTTTGCAAGCTTTAATAGCGTTCCTCGTTGTCCAATACATTCCCAATCTTGGTGTCATCCGCAAATTTGCTGATCCAGTTTGCCACATTATCATCTAAATCATTAATACAGATGATAAGCAACCAGCACCGATCCCTGAGGCACGCTACTAGTCACAGGCCTCCAATCAGAGAGACAACCATCTACTACCAATCTCTGGCTTCTTCCGCTAAGCCAACGTTGAATCCAATTGACTACTTCATCCTGAATGCCAAGCGACTTAATTTTCAAAGACCTTCCTAGAGTCCATGTAGGCAATGTTCACCACCTTCCCTTCATCAACCTTCCTGGTAACCTCCTCGAAAAACTCTATTAGATTGGTTAGATATGACTTGCCATGCACAAAGCCATGTTGACTATCCCTAATCAGGCCCTGTCTATCCAAATACTTATATATCCTGTCCCTCAGAATACCTTCCAATATCTCTGCCAGAGCCCCTGCAATTTCTGCACTAGCTTCCCACAACTCCAAGGGGACACCTCACCAGGTCCTGGGGATTTAGCCACCCAAATTCGCCTCAAAACAGCAAGCACCTCCTCTTTCGTAATCTGGATACGGTCCATGACCTCACTACTCTTTTTCCTCAGTTCTACAGATTCTGTGTCCATCTCCCAAGTAAACACAGATGCAAAAAATGACGTGTGCTATCATTCCAATGAATTAATTACAGAAACTTGTAATTGCTGTGCATTGAGACAGTTAAGTAAGATTATATTTATTAATCCATACAGTTCTGAGCAACAAACCTAGCCTTCAAAACCCTTTCCTGTGAACCCCATTAATGGAATGGGATCCAATAACTCCCTTCTAATTTTCCAGTGGTTCTCTTGCCATTTTATGAAACAGACATACAATAGGCTTTTGTTTGATATATGCTCCCCTTGGAGTGCAAATAAATTTGGTGATGATATATTCACTTAACTTGTCTGGGTTATACAAACCTGAAAGGTCCCAGAATTTGTCCTGGTAAATCCTAACTTTCCTGTTTTCTTCGTAGGTTTACTTAACAGATAGTGTGAGGAATCAAGAGGATGAAATGGAAGCTTTCCTTTGTCCACAAAGGCAGCGAAGGTCCATATTAAAACAATGGGGATTATACATAATATTAACTCAGGTCTTTTATCAGCACTATAAAAGCTGCAACAGGCCCATCTACCAACCTTTTTTTTACTATTCCCCTTTCTCCTGTATAATGATATATTTAGTCAAAGTTAGGAAAGCTGTGGGGACAGAAAACAAGATACATAATATAAGAGTTAAAGAATGTTAGAAAAAGGAAGACAAAAAAAAAGAAAGACAAAAGAGAGAATAACGAAGAATGCATAATAAATTAAGAGAGAAGTGATAATATCATTTTTTATTGTATTGAAAATTGGGTTGCTTCAGCAATAATAGAGAATTACCATTGGAAGTCTTTTGACAATTAGGGATCTCTTAATGAGTAAACCAAATGAGCAGCATTGTAAATTTACACCACAGCTTTCCATACTATGCGCAAGCTTTGGAGAGCCAGATCAGTATGGCATAATATCATTCACAGTTTGTCTTTGCCATTATTCACACCCTTGCAGAAAATGGTGACATGTTAGTTACAGTTGTTAATTAAAATTTTAACAACTGCGAGAGAAAAAACACAGATGGAAGAAACATTGAAAATGCTGTCTGTTAAATGAAAAGCAACTTGAGAGGGAACGTTAGTGTTAAAGTCGAAGTGAACTCTTCAGTCAAACGATTCATTCCTAGAGAAACCAAAGCCAACTAACATTAACTTGCTTAGGAGATAAATAACACTTTGGCTTAAATAGTCAAATCCTTGGTCTGTATTGGACCGTTATAGGCTTCTGTAGTATCTTTTATAAAGCTTTTTTGTTGTCTGAGTGTATTATCTCCAGGCCTGATAATGGGAGTTTGGAGAGGATTTGTAGCTCTGCAGAAAGGACAAAGAAAAATGTTTTCTAATAAATTATTCACAATCGCACAATCCCTTCTGAGGTACAATATTGCACACTTTGCTTCAATGCTTTTGGTTCTTGCCTTTTCAAGTTGAGTCATTCACATACAATCTACCTCCAGAGAGCAGCAGAGATCTCAAACCATGCTGCTTCAGATAATGACAACAATTAATAACTTGTCATAATTCTGAGCCTGAAAGAGAAGCCTTAAAATGCTCACCATTCGCAGTCAGGGCAGAGAATGACACACAGCAAATGATGTCCAGGTGTTGTGCATGTTCAGGAGTCCAACAGCAGGCTATTAATGCAAGAAACCTACCAAAGTCCATCACCCAGTTGGAGCACTTATTTTAATGCAACATTTATGCAAAAAAGTACATTCCTTGTCGAAGTGGCGCTTTTCAGTTATTCACTGGCTTTTCATTGTCTTTTCTTTACCTACATAAATCATATACATTTTTTTCCAGCAATCTTTTTATATATTGTATTCGTAGATTTAGTGGCATTTCAAATAGCTAAACACAAGCAACATCTATCAAGGCTACAAAAAATAGACAGTATTGGTGGTGGTGGTAGTGGGGAGGAAGTGGGGGGAGGGGGCTTAATCACAACTACAGAATCCAAATCCTCAGCATCTCCATTTACCTTGAGATAAATATATTCCTGTGACCACCAGAGCACAGGGTGACAAATCACCCCAGTCAGCTGGGTTGTGCAAGTGCTTATTGGCCTTTCTTTAAGTGGTCTTACCCTTCAATGAAAAGAATGGAGCTTGTCAAGCAGGACCAGATTAAAGTTAAAAAAGAAATGATCTGTTATTAGAAAATACCTACAGAGAATACCTAGAAAGGAAATTAATATGAATTCAATTTCTTCCTCTAGGAATAATTGAATACTAGATTTTTTATTTTAAAAAAAGTTATTTTTAAAATAGCTTTTAAAAAGTTGTTCTAGTTCTTTTAGTGAGCTGATGTAAAAACACTCTTTAATTGAATGGTTTTGCAATTAAATGTGTGAATGTCACGCATTGATTAAAACAGCTCTATTTCCTAACTGCCATTAGGTTTAGACATTTTCATTGCTCATTTTTTTTTCAAAACAAAATCATTTGTAAATTTTAGATTTTCACAAACTGGATTTTTGACTTTGACCTTGCCTCTGTTAAAATTGCAAAGTATTCATTGAAGACATATGCTTAGACAACTTAAATGCTGACATTTTTGCTCTGTTGTAAAAGTATTTTGCACAGAAATAATCTTCTGATCTTAAATTGAAGATTTGTGTAAAGAAATGCATTAGAAGTAACTATATTTGAAGCATTATTAAACTTCAAATTTTTCCAATCTTTAAGAAAATCAGGTTCAGGTTTCCTTATAAGTGAAACAATTGAGCAAAGATTTACCCCACAAAAAACCCAGACCAAATATAGCTTGGATCATGGACAAACATTAGTCCATCAAATTGACCTGTTTACTGAAGAAATTTGCATTGGAGATCTAGTTGGACAATGCTACTATAAGGAAGGGAACTATCTGTAAGCAAATGGGCTACTCAGAGGGTCCAAGTTAGAAATGACTTTCATCAATGGCTAGTGCTGGGAATTGCCCACACATTGAACTTAAGAGGTGATACAGCTTGCTGTTCACCAATCATAAAAATGATAAGGGAATTTTAACAAAACAAAATAGTAAAAGGGTATAATAAGGCACCAGAGGCAGAAATCCAGCCATGGGAAATTATAAACTACCAATGCTGGACAACAGACAGCATTTTAAATCAGTGCATTTTGGAGGACTAACAATGATAACAATAAATTAAAACAATTCTGTATTTGTTTATTTGTCTGAGATCATTTTGATGGTTTCAGTAACAAAATATTAGGAACAGCAAGAGAAACTGGTAAGCATCAGAGCTAAAGGGAAGGAAAGCGAAGGAAACTGTTTCTCAACTAGTTTCACAGGAATTGCCACTGCACTGAGGGCACATACCTTTCTTACTTCCTTGCATGGATGTGAAGGTACTAAAGCTCCAACATCAAAAAGAGAGACAGATGTGCACACAGTCCAGTTTTCATCCGCTGGCTTGTTTTCCATTCCAGCAGCTCTTTCTCTGTCTCTCAGATGAATGTGTGGATTATATACTTAGTTTGTCTGAACTCTTTCCAGGTTGAGAGAGCAGCTGCGACTACATTGTACTAATATTACCTTACTCCAAGCACACTGGGTGCCAAAGGTCACATTCATGTGACATTCTTCATCATTGGCTACTAGTTGTCAAAACCTTTTTCCTGCTCTGTACTTTGACTTAAAAAGAATCCTGCCTATTAGGCAGTAAACTGAAGAGAATTATTGCAAGCTTCTACACTTCAGTATGAAAACCTCTCACCACGTATAGTGATAACACAGGCCATGTTAAAGTTAAAATAATACTTCCTAAGCAGTTTTCCTTCTGATTTTCTCTTACTATTCCTAATGTGGATCTTTGCTCACATACAATTCCATTGATACTGAAAGTGCTTCAGTACACAACCAAAATGACGATCCTCCATATTTAGTCACAGCTTTAGTAACAGACAGCAAATAAAGGAAAGCTCTTCTACCACAGTATCCACCTCAGTAAGAAGACTCTGTCAATGGGAGGTAACTTCATCTGACATCCAAATAAGCTTGTAAAAACATTAGAAACATGAATAGGAGTAGGCCATACTGCATCTAGGGCCAGTTCTCCATTCAGTAAGATCGTGGTTTTCTGATCTATGGGCTCAACTCCACTCTCCTGTCCCGTCCCCAGGATTCTTGATTCTAAAAATCTTGAATATGCTTTGAATATACTTAATGACTCAACATCAATGGCTCTCTGGAGTAGAGAATTCCAAAGATTCAAAACCAGCCTAAAGAAGATTCCTCCTCATCTAAGTCTTAAGTAGTTAACCCTTTTCCTGAAATTGTAGCCTTGGTTCCAGAATCTCCCACCAAGGCAAACATTTTTGCAGCATCTGTCCCATCAAGTCCACTCAGACACTTAAGATGCTTCAATGAGGTTACCTCTCAGTCTTCCAAATATCCTCATAGTATAGGGCTACTCTGCTTAATGTTTCCCAACAGGACAACTCACTTACTCCAGGAATGAATCAAGTGAACATTTGCTGAATCACCTCTGAGGCAAGCATGCACTTACTTAAATGAGGAATCTAAACCTGTACACAGTATGCTGGATATAGTATAAACAAAGATTACTGTGGTGTAGCAAGTCTTCCTTATTCTTCTATTCCATCTCCCTTGCAATAAAGGCCAACATTCCAGTTGCCTTGATAGTTGCTGTGCCTGCATGTTAACTTTCTGATTTCTTCCATGAGAACACTCAGATCTTTCTGAATACCAACACAGTCTCACACCATTTAAATCTTCTTTTTTGATAGTTCCTTGGAGTTGGGGATGATTTGCTTCCACTCCAGTTTCCCATTCTTTTTACATATTAGCTCCACTCCAGCAGGAAGCTGGTTGGACGTGAGGGCAAAAATATAGCAAGAAAAATTGAGGAAAGGGTTGGAGGGATGATATAGACTAGGTTAATATCAGTCTGCACTGGGATTGATTCTGTGGTGGACCCTTTAGTTAGAATCAGGCTTGCATTCCAACACATGATGATGAATTTCAGAGAGCAGCCTAATTTGAGAAGATTTTCCTTTTCTGTTCCTCCTACAAAAATCTCATATTTCGCCTCATTATAAGGCATCTGCCATTCTTTTGCCAAAGCACTTAAGCTGTCCATATCCATTTACAACCCTTTTGAAGTCTCCTTGTGAGTTCACAACTTATCTCTATCTTTGTAGTCTTTACCTCCTATCTTTGTATTATATATTGTATCCTATATTGTACAACTTACCTCCTATCTTTGTATTGTGGGCAAAGCTAGATACTTACTTTAAGTTCTTTCATCTAAGTCAGTAGTATAAGTTGTAAATAGCTGAGGACAAGTATTGATTGTTGAAGAACTCTCGTAGTTACATCATTTTTTTTCTTAAAATATACTTTACTCATTCATTTGTTGTCATTCAATGCATGTAGCATATAACAACATTTGTTTATAAGATTTACGTTTCATCAATAGCATTATTTTTTCTTTCCCAATCATTCTATAAATGATAGGTTTGAGAGGTTTTTATGCTCAGGGTTCAGCCCTTCAGTGTGCAGTGTCGGGAGGGCCTTAAACCGTGGCCTTTCCTGTGCAGCAGCTGTATTAGTATGTTCCTCAGCACATATTCCTGGACCTTAGAATGTGCCAAACTGCAACATTTGATTTTGGACAGCTCTTTACACTGGAAAGTCAGCAAAGTTCAGGCAGGCCAAAGTGAATGGTTCATTATTGATCTTTAAGCAGCAGTTGATGTTTATCTCATTGTGCACGGCTGGGAACAGCTTGTAAAGCACCAAGTCTTGTGCTACACAGCTGTGTGGAGTGAAACTTGACAACAGCATCCCTTTCCAGACCTTCTTGAAAAACGCACATTCCAGGATGAGATGGGTGACAGTCTCATCCTTACTGCTGCCTCAGCAATGGCAAGGTACAGTGGGATTGTGACTCTAGCTGCGCTGAAGGATCTAAGGGGGATGGTCATTCTCACCACGAGCAAAGGTCTTGTTGCTCATTTGAAAATTCTGCTGATGAGGCATTCTGCCAAATTACTTTGATAGTGTGCCCAAGGACCCATCAGGCAGAATCCACCATTTTGTTTTCCTACAGGGCCTTGAGGACCATCTGTGCAGAGGAATGCCCAATTGACTTATGGTCAAAACCTTCAAAGCACAGTCCAATTTAATGGAACGATCTATGGCAACATGGCCAGACCCATTCTACACAACCTCAAGTCAGATATAACCTAACTATGTTGTGACACTTGTTGTTTGCATTTCCATAGTCTGCACACAACTTAATTCAGCCACATACAAAGGTAGACATCAGGATGAGGGCTATATTGTGCATATTCCCTCTGCCCCCATTGCCTGCCCTTTTGATGGAAATTTCTTTATGGACGTCAACCATTTTGGATCTCCAGATGAAACGGAAGACATCTCAGGTGACTTCCACAACACAGTTAAGAGATAAGGACCAGACTTGTGCCAAATAGAGCAACACTGAGAAACACCTCATACCTGCTGACAAGGTTCTCTCCCACAATGGAGATCAAATCCCATTTTCTGCTTCACCTTGGCATTTGCTCCATCCAATTCTTAGTGCATGCCCCAGCTCCCTCGAACCAGATTTTCAGCACCTTCAGGTAATCGACCTGATGGTGAAGGAAACAAAGGATCAACACAACCAGCTGTTAAGTAACATGACCTTGCGTTTGCTGCAATTCACTCTAGCATCCAAGGCCACTTCAAATTGGTCACAGATGATCATCAATCCGAATGGAAGACAAATTATCCATGTACAGGAGATTTCAACCTTAGCACTTCATTGCCCAGGATCATCACCCCACTTTCTTCGTAAATCAAAAGGCCTTATGTTACACACAAGCAAGAGAGAGGAGAGAATATAGCTTTGCAGAATTTCAGGTTAACTTAGACTGCGCTACTGATACTGCTTGCCAATTTGAAAATGACTATTTTTCCCCCTCTGTGTTTTTTCTCTCAACCAATTCTTTCCTGAATTTGCACAATAACTTTTATGTGGTACATACATAATGTCTTTTGGAAATGCACTGCATTTATTGGTTCCCCTTCACCAACCCTGCTGATCCCACCTTCAAAAACGTCAAATAAGCCTGATTTCTCTTACATAAAAAGGGATATTGTTTGCAGTCAAATTCCTTTAAGCCAAGTTCCATTCCCCCTCAATAGCCTGTCAAACCCTGATAGCACAAGCAGCCAGAGGCTTTTCATGTTGAAAATCTGCTTCAGAAGATCAAAACCTATGATAGCCTTTGGGGTAGTTTATGGAGGGTTTCCAGATCACAGGATATATCTGGATTTGAGGGCTAGTGGCCAATCAATATGATAATTGGTTTATTTTGTCAAATGTACTGAGATACAGTGAAAAACTTTGTTTTGCATACCAGCCATACAGATCATTCCAAACCTAAGTACATCAAGGTAATACAAAGGGAAAACCAATGATAAAATGCAGAATAGTGTTACAGTTATAGTGAAAGTGCAGTGCAGGTAGACAAATAAGGTGCAAGGGCCACAACGAGATAGATTGAGAGATCAAGAGTTCATCTTTATTGTACAAGAGGTCCATTCAAGAGTCTTATAACAGTGGGATAGAAGCTGTCCTTGAGGCTGGTGGTGCGAGTTTTCAAGCTTTTCCATCTTCTACCCAATGGGGACGGGGGGTGGGGGGGGCAGAGAGAATAACCGAGGTGGGAGGGGTCTTTGATTATGTTGGCTGCTTTCCTGAAGCAACGGGAAGTGTAAACAGAGTCAATGGAGAGGAGGCAGGTTTTTTGTGATAGACTGGGCTGTGTCCACAACTCTCGGCAATTTCTTGAGATCTTGGGCAGAGCAGTTGCCACACCAAGCTGTGATGCATCCAGATAGGCTGCTTTCTATAGGGAATCTATAAAAACTGGTGAGGGTCAACAGAAACATGATAAATTTCCTTAGCCTTCTGAGGAAGCAGAGGTTTCTTGGCCATAGCGTCTACGTACTTGGACCAGGACAAGCTATTGGTGATACTTATACCTAGGAAATTGAAGCTGTCAACCATCTCCACCTCAGCACCACTGATACATCCAGGGCTGTGTATTCCACCCTGCTTCCTTAAGTCAATGACCAGCTCTTCTGTTTTATTGACGTTGAATTATTGTCTTGACACCATGCCACAAGGCTCTCGATCTCCTTCCTGTACTCTGTCTGAGATCCATTGTTTGAGATCCAGCCCTCTATGGTGGTGTTATCTGCAAACTTATAGATGGGGTTAAAGCAGAATCTGGCCACACAGTCATGAGTGTATAGGGAGTAAAGTAAGGGGCTGAGGATGCAGCCCTGCAGGACACCAGCATTGAAGATAATCACAGTGGAGGTGTTGCTGCCTATCTTTGCTGATTGCGGTCTGTTGGTTGGGAAATCAAGGATACATCAGCAGAGGGAGGTGCTAAGTCCTCGGTCTAGGAATTTGGAGACAAGTTTGTTTTGAATTATGATGTTGAAGACGGAGCTATAGTCAATAAACAGGAGTATGATGTTGGAGTTTTTGTTATCCAGATGTTCCAGAGATGAGAGTAGAGCCCGGGAGAGAGGATCTGCCATGGACCCGTTTTGGCGGTAGGTGAGTTGCAGTGAATTGAGGTTGTCTGGGAGGCTGGAGTTGATGTGTGCTATGACCAGCCTCTCAAAGCACTTCATGATGATGGATGTCAGAACCACCAGGCTGTAGTCATTAAGGCACATTACCTTATTTTTCTTTGGCACCGGGATGATAGTGGTCTTCTTTAAGCAGGTGGGAACCTCAGACTGAAGTAGGGAGAGGTTAAAAATATCTGCCAATACTCCCGCCAGCTGATCCATGCAGGATCTGAGGACATGGCTGGGGACTTCATCTGGTGAAGATGCTTTCCACAGGTTCACTGTCAGGAAGGCTGATCTGACATCTGCAATGGTGACTGTGGGTACAGGTGCATCAGATGCTGCCATGCTGGGTGGTGTCATTCATTGTGCTCCTGGTTCAAAATGTGCATAGAATGCATTGAGCTCACTGGGGAGGGATGCATGTTGTTAGCGATGCAGCCCAACTTTGTTTTCTAGCCTGTTATAGCGTGCAAGCCTTGCCTCAACTGACGGCTGGTTTGAGCCTCTATTTTGGTCTGGTATTGTCTCTTGACATCCCTGATAGCTTTATGAAGGCCATACCTCGATTTCCTGTATAGGTCAGGGTCATCCGATTCGAGTGGCGCAGCCCTGGACTTCATTAGAGACTTGATCTCTTGTTTCATCCATGGTTTCCAATTTGGGAACACCGGGATCGACCTCTCTGGTATGCAGTCCTCTATGCACTGGCTGATGAAGATTGTGGCAGCGGTGACATACTCATTTAGATTGGCTGTTGAGTCCTTGAATATGAACCAGTCTACTGACTCAAAGCATTCAGGCAGAAGCTCATCTATTTCCTCAGACCAGCACTGCACGATTTTCTGCACTGGATCCTCATGTCCAAGGTGGTCAGTGAAGTCCAGTTGAGGGTGGTTGTCTCAGCAAGATGATGGTAGTCAGGTGATACAAATATGGGCAGAAAGTGATCCAATAGTGGTTGTGGGGTTGTGGTAGGGAAGCTGGTGGACAGGGAATAGTAAATAGAGAGAGCAGAGAGTTAGATGATAGCTGGGGTGGAACAAATGGTATTCAGAGGGGCAGAGAGTGGTCAGATTATTGCTTCTGAATGGTGCACTGCACTTCAAGCAGCTTTATGTTCCCACTGGTAGTCTGTGTTCCATAGTGGAGCCACAGAATAATTCCAAGGATTTTGACACACAGACATTTGGGAGGAAGAATGGGAATGGTCATCAAGACCACTAAGGATGAACGATATAGATGACAGTACATCTACAGACTTTGCTTCCTAAATAACCTAGAACCAAGATTATACAATAAACAGAGGAATGGGATTGAAGCCATAAAGCTCTTGACTCAAAGGATGCCACTGATCAAAACCATGAGTTGGGATATTTTATGTGTATCCTCTAGCTCTACCAGCCCTGTGAATCTCAATAGCTAATCCAACTAAATGAATTCTTTCATCTTAATTCACACTAACCTTGAGTTTCATTAAAGTAAACAGCTTTTAGCAATTGATTATAGAGATCTGTTCAGGTACAAAATTAAAACCTCAACTAAACGTGAAGCAAACACAGCCAATCCAAATCCAACTTGAGCCTGAGGACTTAATTCTTCTGATATCTAACCCGATCTGAACCAAAACTAACTCATATAGTTGGGTTACATCAGGCTTGGGTTCTCTGGTCAAGCTGTATTTCAGCAGCAAATAATTATTAGGATTTGAAATACATAAATTTCTTATAAATTTCAATGTATAGGAACGTGTGTGATAAAAGTGGCTCTACAAGTGGTCCAGTTTGCAGCAAATGCCATTCCCAGATGTGCAGTTTTACTTGTGCCAAATGTTAGTATAGTACAACTCAGGCACAGGCCCTTTGCCCAACCATGTCTGTGCCGATCATGATGCCAATTTAGATCGCACATCTGCTAAATTCAGTTTATTTTTATTTTGAATATTTGTTATAGCACAGATAAGTTGCTGACAATTTTTTTCAAATCTGAAATACCTGGATCTGGACTGGATATAATTTGCAATTCTTAAGGTGTTTAGGTGAAGAATAATAAGATGGTACTGTCATGATCTTGCCTTGTATAACCAGATCTATAAATTCAGGTCTGGGGTGAGTGTGATGGAAGTGAATCTAACATCCTCCACTTAGTTACCTTACATATGCAAATGCAGACCTCAATGGCTGTTTTAGACAAACATTTGGAAATTCATCTTTTTTAAAATGCCTGATCTACCTGTGCAGGTGTGCTTGGCTTCAGCACCATAAAATGAATCTGCTCCCAGACAGGAGCATGTTTCAGGACCAAATAGAAATTCTGGACTTCAAGCAAACGACAAAGGGTGAAAAGCACAGTGATAATAGATAAGTTTTGATGAAATGTTTGAAACAAACAGCATAATATTGAATAATCAGTCATGATCAGACAAATAAAATACATTTCAGTTCTTGGCTAGTGGGTGGCATGACATTATCATTCTTATTGCCTCTCCTGGTTACCCTGAGAAGATAATAATAGTGCCTCTACTTAAAATGTGCAGTCTTTGGGGTGTTTCCATAATAGTATGAGATAGGGAATTCCAGGATTTTGATTCAGTCAGAGATAACCAAAAAAATGGATGCCCAAGTCAGTATGGTGCATAACGTAAGAGTACTTTGAAAGATTAATGTTTGTAAAACACCTGCTCTTATCCTTCTTAGTGATAGGAGTTGAAGTGAAGTGCTCTTTAAGTAACCTCATGAATTGTTGCAGTAAATTCTGCAGATCATATCTTCTTCAACAACTATGCATCAGTCGTGGATACTGAGTTCACTGTAGAGGTACTAATCAAATGAACTGCTCAGTACTGAATAATTTCAAGCTTCTTGGGTGTCATTGTAGCTGCATCAATTCCATCACACTCCTGACATGAAACTTGCAGATGGTGAAGAGGCTGTGAGAGGTAAGCCACCCAACACAAAGAGCACAACCTCTACCTTGCTTTCTGCACCCATAGCGTTGATATGATTAGTCCAGTTAAACATCCGGTGACTGGTGACCACCGTAATGTTAATGCTGGGGATACAGCTATCACAGGTATTGTCTAAGATCAGGGAAAATGAATTATTTAGTTTTGGATGACCATTATCTGGCACTTACGTTGCAGACATGCTATCTGCAGTTTTCAGCCCAGGTCTTGATGTTAATCAACTCTTCCTGTTGACTGACAAGGCTGCTTCATCATAGTTGTTCATGGAATTAAATATTGGGGAATCACCAACTGAACTTAGGACAGAGTCCAACGACATGCTCATTGGAATCCTTTTCAGTTGCTCCATAAATGTACCAATTTTCAGTTGCTCCATTAATGGAACAACTGCAAATGGTTCCAAGGAGGATATTTGCCGTATAAACTTTCTGAAGCAGATCCTTGGGCTGAGATGTGACTCATTCTATTGGAGTGTTTTCTCTTTGATTCCCATTAATCCAAAACCCACTTTGAGCTATATTTAGCCAAATACCTTGATGTTGAAAGTTGGTACTTTCACCTGTTTGTTGGCATTCAGTTCCTGTGTTCATTTATAGATTAAGAAATCTGATAAGGCCTGAAACCCCCAGAATTTAAAATAAAAACACAAGAGACTGCAGATGCCGGAATCTGGTGCAACACACGAAGCACTAGAGAAACTTACGGGTCAGGCAGCATCTATGGAGGGAAATGGACAGTTGACGTTTTGGGTCGAGACCCTTCATCTGAACTGGGGTCTATGAAGGGTCTGGACCTGAAACGTCGACTGTTCATTTCCCTCCATATGTGCTGCCTGACCTGCTGAGTTCCTCCACACTCTGTGTGTAGAACCTAATATGAGTTTGATTGCAGCATGTCAATTACTTAAAATCAGGAACATCAAACTCTGATCTATATAAGCTGACATTTGTGTCATAACATCATAAGTCAATGCTGAGGAAACAGATTATAACTCATGTATCCAAAATATCCTTCCTTACTTAATTACATCCAATGGGTTGAAACTGAATCCAGAATTTTTTGAAATTCATTACAATTTTCCTGTTCATATCAACCGCAAGATCTTTCTGCCTCTAATCATGCAGATTCCCTAACTCAAGTATTACTTCCTTTTTCCCCATTGCAAGGAGATAATGAATATTCTTATTCAGCTGTTCTCTCTTGTTCTTTACTATTATGATACCTGTTTGTTTTAATGGCCCTACCTTCTTTGCCAAGCTTTTTTCCTGTGCTCAAAAACAACTCTTGTCTTTAAGAATCACTGATTTTTTTCATATTCCTTTTTTGCCACATTATTGTTTTATCTCCATTTATTGGTGTCTATATTGCTCTGTTTCCCAATGTTCATACAATTTTTTATCTCCATACGAGCCTCTATTATTTATTTAATATTAGCCATTCCTGATCTTATATACTATGATTTAATCATATCAAAATATTTATGTATTTACTTGTTCTATTTTTGACTCATTTTGATTCTACTTTTGACTCATGAATTCAACAACTAATTTTTTTTACCTTACTCCAACCAATTCTTCTTTCATCCCCTCAAATTTAGTCTCACTTACATCTAACCTTGGCTTTAAGCTTAGCAATGTATTCATTCATATAATGGTCTCAATTCTAAAAATTCTCATGACCAGATTTCAAACCCCTTTGAATGCACAAGTCAGACATAAATCATCAGTTCCCTCTATGAGCTAAAGATTTGTTTCTTTCAGAACCTATTTTAAATCCAAATAATAAATCTATTCCCTTTCCCACATGTGTTTCTATTTCTTTAAAGATCCCCATTATCATCAAAAAAACTTTCAGTTTTTATATTACTTACCTTCCAGTCCAGATGTGTCTGTTCCAGGTCTTTCAGGTCTGTCCTTAAGCAATCACTTACCTTCCAGTCCAAGTGGCTCCACTCCAGGACTTCCAGGACCAACTAGAAGCAGCCACTTACCTCTGGTAAGAGGGCTGGGCTGCAGGTGAGACTGAAATAGCATGGGTTTAAGACCACCCCCCCTCCTAAGCATGCTACCAGCTAACATCAAGGCTATTGAGAACAAAGGGCAAGACTGACCTACCAAAGAGAACTGAAGGACTGCCGTGTGCTATGTCTCACCAAAACGTGGCTTACACCTGCTTCATCTGACTGCTCCATATAACCTGAGGGCTTCTCAATTCACCGAATGGACCGTACAGTGTTCTTGGGCAAAGTCAGAGGCGGAGGGGTCTGCTTCTTGATCAATAACTCGTGGTGCTCAGACGTGATGGTCCTTCTCACCCAGCCTGGAATATCTAATGATGAGGTGCTGCCCATACTACCTGCCACAGGAATTCACTTCAGCAATCCTGATGGTAGTCAACACCCCACCCCAGATGGACATGAAGCCTGCACTCAATGAACTATACTCTGTGGTTAACAGCCTTGAAACAGGATACCCTGAGGCCCTCTTAATCATTGCAGGTGACTTCAACCAGGCCAACTTCAAGAGTGTGCTACCAAAATACTACCAGCACGTCTCTTGTCCCACCAGGGGCCCAAGCACCCTTGACCATTGCTATACAACCATCAAAGATGCCTACTGAGCCATCCCCCACCCTCACTTTGGTAAGTCAGACCACCAGGGTGTACTCCTTCTCCCTGCATACAAACAGAAGCTGAAACATGAGGATCCAGTAATAGAAAGTTGTACAGTGCTGGTCTGAGGAAACAGATGAGCTTCTATGTGACTGCTTTGAGTCAGTGGACTGGTCTATGTTCAAAGACTCAGCTGCCAGTATAGATGAGTACATCATCACTATCATCCCAGTACCTAAGGAAAACAACGTAATGTGCCTTAATGACTACCTCCTGGTGGCTCTGATATCCACCATCATTAAGTGCTTTGAGAGGCTGATAACGGCATGCATTAACTCCAGCCTCCCAGAAAACCTCGACCCACTGCAATTCGCCAAATATCAAAACAGATCCAAGGCGGACACCATCTCCCTGGCTCTACACACAACTGTGGAGCATCTAAACAGTAAAGACACCTATGTTAGACTATTGTTTGTTGACTACAGCTTCTCTTTCATTACTATAACTCCAAGCAAACTCTGAGACCTGGGACTCAACACCTCCATCTGCAACTGGATCCTTGACTTCCTGACCAACAGACCGCAATCAGTAAGGATAGGCAGCCACACCTCTGCCACGATTATTCTCAACGCTGGTGCCCCACAAGGCTGTGTCCTCAGCCCCCTACTCTACTCCCTATACACTCATGACTGCGTGGCCAGATCCTGCTCTAACGCCACCTACAAGTTTGCAGATTATACCACCGTAGTGGGCCGTATCGCAAATAATGATGAGTTGGAATACAGGAAGGAGATAGAGAGCTTAGTGACATAACGTCATGACAACAACCTTTCCCTCAACGTCAGCAAAATGAGAGCTAGTCATTGACTTCAGGAAGAGGGGTGGTGCACATACACCTGTCTACATCAAAGGTGCTGAGGTCGAGAGGGTTGAGAGCTTCAAGTTCCAAGGAGTGAACATCATAAATAGCCTGTCCTGGCCCAACCACGTAGATGCCACAGCCAAGAAAGCTCACTAGCACCTTTACTTCCTCAGCAGCAGAAGAAGTTTGGCATGCCCCCCTCAACACTCACCAACTTTTATTGATGCATCATATAAAGCATCCTATCTGGATGCATCATGGCTTGGTATGGCAACTGTGCTGCCCGGGACTGCAAGAAACTGCAGAGAGTTGTGGACACATCTCAGCACATCAAGGAAACCAGCCTCCCCTCCATGGACTCTGTCTATACTTCTCGCTGCCTCAGTAAAGCAGCCAGTATAATCAAAGACCCCACCCACCTGGAACATTCTCTCTTCTCCCCTCTCCCATCAGGTAGAAGGTACAAAATCCTGAAAGCACCTACAACCAGGCTCAAGGACAGCTTATATCCCACAGTTATAAGACTACTGAACAGTTCCTCAGTATGATGGGATGGATTCTTGACCTCACAATCTACCTTGTTATGACCTTGCACCTTATTGTCTACCTGCACTACACCTTCTCTGTAGCTGTGACACTTCACTCTGCATTCTGCATTTTTTTACCTTGTACTATCTCAATGCACTATGTAATGAATTGATCTGTATGAATGGTATGCAAGTCAACTTTTTCACTGTACTTGGTACAAGTGACAATAATGAACCAATTCTTATTCTTCTTGTCTTCAAAGTTTAATCTTTTAAAAAACTCCTGTGTTTCATATCTGTTTCTAGGCACTTAAAGCACACTTAATGCAGATTCTATATGCTGATGATACTCATTTAGATTAAGTGAAAAAATACCAAAATTAAAATAATATAAGTAGAACAGATAAGAAAAGGAAAGGAAAGACATGCATTTTTTTTTGGCTACAAGATTTCACATGGATTAATATCTGATGCTACCAGGCTGCAATCAGGTCAGAAGCAAAAGATCAACAATGTGCCAATTTGCCAAATAACTTGAATAAGGACAACAGTAGGGGAAGATACAGTACATGGGAATGCTGATGCAGATGCATATCAAATGCTCAATGCATTATCTGGCCTACTTGATAAAATGCAAGAGATGTCAAGGATATCAGGAACAATGGAAAAGTCCATCTTGACCCTTGTTAGGTGCACATCATTTCCATTCAGGAAACAAAGCACAATTTTGACATCTGCACACGTCAAAACTGCTGGAGCAGGCTGCTGATTCCACAGAAACACAGTTTAAGACCATCCTAAGTCTCTACATGCTGTTGTGGAGTTTCAGGCCATTCCAATTACTGTCAACCAGGAATAGTTTGCTCTCCATCAGGACCAGATAGAGAACAGGATGCTGCCACTCAAGAGCAAATTTCTGTTCTGCAACAACAGGAAGTTCACAACCAGGAGCATTCTAACAAGCAGACCAGATAATGCACCAAATTTCAGGGAGTGAACTACTGTCTTGAAGGAATAGGTTGATGGTGTTGACATGGGTCTGGAGGGCTTGGAAGCTGTTGTCTACACACTGCTCACTGTCAGCTGGTTCTGCTAGGATTTTGACATGTGAAATTGCTCTCCTGTCTCAGGATCTCAACGGTTCTCCTTCCACTAAGATCGTAAGCAATGTTTACCTTATGCCCTGCAGCCAGCTACCCCAGACTACAGCCCGTTATGCCAAGACACTGTAACACCAGCTGTTCCTTCCAAGACAGAGTTCATCATAGTCATTCATCACAAATACCTGCAGACCACCCAACCAAAAAGAAGGAGCCTCCTATTTGCAGCCAGCAGTCACATGTGGGAAATGGCATCATACCAGAAGGCCTAGTAAGCCATCTGGAACACACTCACAAAGAGGGAAAGTGAAACTGATCAATTATAAATATTACAAATGTGTATGTGTTAAGTTTCCTTGGGAACTATTGTTTGTTGATGATTGTGAATTAACAGTTTTTATTTCAATTATCCAAGCATCAAGAATCTTATGAAAAGTATAGATAGGGTGAAAAAGGAGAAGTTAGAGATATATCATTGTACCCTCAATGTTCCATAGTAAAGTATGTAATTTCTTGTATCAGTCTGATCTGAAAGCACATTTGAATCTCCCCTCCCCGCCCCTCCCTCTTTCTCTCTGATTCAATTGAACATCTGATGTAGGTAATCATTGCACAGACTTTCAGTTATGAAGGCATTCTGTGCATCCATTATTCCAGAAGTCAATACAAGCAAATACATGGTTAGGAAACACTTCACCCCCTAAAACATCCTACACCATTATTGAAAATTTCTGCCAACATAGCTTCAATTCATATTGCACTTGATGCCTTGTCATATATAAAATGGTTTACTGAAATGGAATTCTGTTTTTTTTGGTCTTTCATTCATATCTTAATCACAGAACGATACGAATAGGGTCAAAGTTTTATCACTGACATGCATTTTCAAAAGTCTTCTGCTAAAATGGAAGTGTGCTATTCACATTTTGTACTTTGCTGTTACCTAAGGTTTTTGAAACCACCTCTAAATAGGACTACTGTGTATAAGTTATCTAAACAACACCATCGAACCACACTGATTTCCCAAGGTCTTTGTTCAATACAATTTTCTTCAGTTCACTGGTACCTCAGACAACAAATTAGCTTCTGGATTCATTTCTGTTCAAGAGCTGGTCAAATAGCATGGCTCAACAGCTGTACAGTCTGTTGTGAAATAAATGTCAATCAAGCAAACACACATTATACTTCTCATCAGTAGGTTGAATGGCAATTACATAATGGATAATGATTTCTCAGATGTTTATACATCAATCACTGTACTTGTTTCTAAGGAATCAGAATCAGGTTTGTTATCACTGACATATAATGTGAAATTTGTTGTTTTGCAGCAGCAGTACAGTGCAAAGGCATAAAATTACTATAAATTACAAAATAAATAAATTGCATAAAAAAGGAATAACGAGGTAGTGTACATGGATTCAGGGATCGTTCAGAAATCTGATGGTGGAGGGGAAGAAGCTGTTTCTAAATCGTTGAGTGCGAGTCTTCAGGCTCCTGTACCTCCTTGCCGATGGTAACAATGAGAAGTGGGCATGTCCTGAATAGTGAGGGTCCTTAGTGATGGATGCCACCTTCTTGAGGCACTGCCTCTTGAAGATGTTCTTGATGGTGGGGAGGGTTGTGCCTGTGATGGAACTGGCTGAGTCTACAACCCTCTACAGCCTCTTGTGATCCTGTGCATTGAAGCGTCTATACCAAGCTGTGATGCAACCAGTCAGAATGCTCTCTACTGTACATCTGTAGAAATTTGCAGGAGTCTTTGGTGAAATACCAAATCTCTTCAAACTCCTAACGAAGTTTACCTTCTTGGCATGCCTTCTTCATAATTCTTAATAAATCCACTAGATTTTTATTCTGAGGGACTAGCATACCAACAGCTGTTAATGATTATGCAGTATCTGGTGCTCTGCACATTCATTGTGAATCATTACAGATCAGCTGTTTAAGAATACAAATACTTTGTAAGGTAACAACGTTGAACATTCCAACCACTTTTTCATTAGCATTGCATGGACTTCTGTGTAAAGCTCTGTCTGTCAGCAAAAGCTGGGCATTGGTCACAATCAGCCTTGTTAAGTATGTTGCAAGCTTTATTACAGCAAGCATTAAAGGCTTTCAGATTTGTGTGCATGCAAGGTCCACTGCAGTTAAAGTGCAAATTGACGCTGCACCAGTAATCTTTCAAAATGATACATTGACAATTGAATTCCAAAGCCTTAAGATAATTGATCTTCAGAGAATTGGATTGGAGCATGCATTCCTAAACACCTGGAGCATAGTGTCTGTGAATGTGACCTTTTCTTGGTCTCCTCCCTGGTCCTCTCCAGGCATGTCTGTTCCACCTCCAATACATGTTCTACAACAAAAGCCCATATAGTACACACTAAAACACTACCATTGAAGCACTTATGGTAAGAGTAGAAATGGTACTGCAGCCTACCCAATGTTGCTGTTGTCTGTAGGAGCTGTCTTTGTGAGTCACCAGATAGCTGTAAGAATATTCTGCAGCAATCAGCAGACAATTGTCCAAATTGTGTGATCAGCCCTTTAAATCATACTACTTCACAGATTGGAAAGTTATGAAAACATGACCCTGTGTGATTTATCTCATGGAAATACATATCCCAATTTCTGCTGGCATGAAGACCATGTATATTCTGCACATCAAACCTGGAGCATGCAACTGTTGATTTTCCATCATACAGTGTTTGCAATCCAATTTTTAGGCAATAACACAGGTTAAGTGCCTTCAGAATAAGAGAGGTAAACATGATAGCAATGGGAAGGAAAGCCAATCACCTATTTTATGAATGAGCAAAATAAAAACAAAATGCTGGAGGAACTCAGGAGTCAGCGAGCATCTGTGGCAGGAAATGGACAGTCGACATTTCAGGTCGAGACCCTTCACCTGGACTAAAAGAGTAGAGGTGAGACAGCCAGTATAAAAAGAAAAGGGGAAAAGGTGGAGCAAGAGCTGGGAAGGGATAGGTAGATCCAGGTGAGGAGGGGTGATAGACAGATGGAGGAGGGAACAGTGGAAATAGAAACAGAGGTTGGAAGGTGATAGGTAGAGGCAACAAAGGGCTGCCAATGATGGAATCTGATAGGAAAGGAAGGGGGAGCATGGAACTAAAAAAAGGGAAGTTGAGTAGGTAGGAGGGAACATTGAGGGGAGAGTCCCAGTCGGAGAAGCGTGTGGGTGATAGGCAGATCGAGTAGGTGGAGGAGGGGAAAGAAACAGGATGATCAGGGGCTGGGGGAGATGGTGCAGGAGGAACTGGGTAGATTAGGAGGTGAGAGAAAAGGAACATAGGGGGTGCAGTTTACCTGAAACTGGAGAATTCAATGTTCATGCTAGCATGTTGTAGACTACCCAGGTGGAATATGGGGTGCTGTTTCTTTAGTTTGAATTTGGCCTCACCCTGGCAGTGGAGGAGACCTGGGACAGATAGGTTGGTGTGGGAATGGGGAGGAGAATTAACATGGCTTGCAACCAGGAGCTCCAGATTGCTCTCGTGCCTCTATTTTATGTATGGTATTTATCTCTTGTATTTTAAATGAGGATTACAATTTGCAATCACTATAATGCATCTCAGCACAAAGACTATTCAGTCAGAGAGTGTGTTCACTATGTAAGTATGGCATGAAATAGGAAGAAAAACAAAGCAAAAATACAAAGGCAAATTTCAAGTTTTAATTTATTGTTATCACAAGAATCTGTCTACATTTTAATGCTGGAAATGTGATGTAAACTACAAGATTGACTTCTGGAAAAATGCCACCAAGACATTTTTTCAAACAAGCAGAAAATCAAGACTAAATTTTAAGCTGGGGAGTATTTACACCCTTGTCAAAAAAATTATTTTTGGTCTGGATTAGATGGAGTCTGGAGATCCTCACTATCTCAGTGTTTTTCAGTGTGACTGAATGCCATCATCTTTCCCCTGCAGTGACAAACCTTAGTTTCCAATGGGATTCACGTTTCTCGTGAAACTGGCCAATCAGCCCAAATGAATACAAAACTTTAGGCAGTTTTGTACTCTGGAGTTATTTCCACAAGAAATTGGATTTAAACTGTCTAAACTAATTTCCCTGGTGTCTACCAGAGCCATCACAAACAATGAGAGAAAGAAGACATTTTGTTTCATCTGTTTGGGCTAGATTGAATCCCAGTTTAGTTTTCGGTAAAATGACGTTATTCTAACCAACCATACCATCAACTCCACATTGTTTCTGTTTATACATAGATGCCTATTTCTGAAAGTTCTGTTTTTTTTTGTGCACTAGGCTAAAACAACAATGCTATAAGGAAAGGCTACAAAGACGATTAGCCATGCCGATTATTGGTTTCAGGACCAAAGTTATGAAAGAAGACTTAAGAAGGTTGGGTTTATGTTCTTGAGAAAAGATCAGAATATGAACTTTTCACAAAGAGCAAGATTATGACGGGAATTGACAATGATGATCTAGCTACATTGTTCATTTTGGTAAAAGGTTCAAGTACCTTGTGGCAAAAAGATAAGGCCAGCAAATTTGGTCTTAAGTTATATTTTGTCACTACCTTTCTCACTTCTGAATGGTTGGCTATTTCTGGGTTAAAATGATTCTCCAGGATCTCATCCATCATGTTATATTAGCCTATAACATGATGATTACTACACCCTCAGAAATCAATGCAAAATCTTATCTTGCCCTCACCCAATGTCCACTTTCCAAGGGCAATGGTTCACTGGACAGCAATCAAAAACAGAAATCCTAGTTGTTTATTCCCCTCCCTAACTAAGAATATTGAAGGCAAACTGTAATCATAGTTGAAAGGAAGTAATTTTGTTCAAGTAAGTATCAAACCTGAGACTTGGTATAAAACCTATAATCCGCATAGCTCATCTGCTTTTACAAAATAAGCTACCAAAGTTGGCTATCAAGGAAGGCCGATGAATTGAACAATATAAATGGATTCAAGAAACAAGATATGTTCTTTGAATAAAATGGTAAGAGAAAGCGATAAAAGGGTAGATTTGTAAAAAGGAAATACTGGAAATATGCAGTATTACAAATAGGTGGGGTGAAGATAATACATGAAGAAACGCCTTGTTATTGATTTGTAGAATGATTCAACACAAGTGGCCATTATACTCATGGTGCCTGTGCCAAATCTTTCAAATATACTATCCAATTTGTTCCATTAACCTGCTCTGTTGTGTCTTACGACCTAAGATGCATCCTAAAATGGTTCTGTTGTTAAAATCACAGGAAGGCTAGACACTTACTTTGTTGAATATACTTTTGTTTTCTTCAATGTCTATTTTTAAAATATTTTGTTAGCCTATCTAGAAGAATGCAAATTTCCCAAAAATGAATAAAGGTACTGGAAATTGGAATGAAACTCATTTTTGCACCTTTCTGAATCTCACAGCAGCTTCCTATAAATGGGACTTGGGGACTTCCACCTGCACTCACCATCCTCATCTTAGTTTTCGTGGCAGGCATGACATTTGTGATTGACACTGCACAAATGTGTATGGGATCATATCATAGCAAATTAAAGAAAGTAGGCTTATAATCAATTAAACTTGCAAAGACATTAAAGACCTGCGAAGAGTTTATGGTTTGTGAAGTGGCCACTACCTTTTTAAACATTTCCACAGAACTTGTGTGCAAGTCCAAAGTCCCTTGAAGGTTGTAGTGCAGGTAGATAATGTGTTTAAGAAGGCATCTGGGATACTGGCCTTCATTAGTGGGGGTACTGAATACAAGAGCAAGGAGTTCATGCTCCAACTTTATAAAACATTAATCAGACCTCAGCTGGTATTAGTATGGATGGGTGCCTACTGTTCAGCATGGATGTATTTTGCTGAATGGCCTGTTTCCATGCTGTATGACTCTATCACAACCGATGCTGATATGGCGTCACCTTGTAAAGGCTCTTCTCTTTTACATCAGTAATTTTTGGCTTAGTACAAAACTGAGATTTGGTAATTAAATGCCTGTTTTACACTCCACACAATTACAGCATCTCTAATATCCCAAGACTCCAAATGAAGGAGATAAAATCATGAATTTGCACCAGAAGTACTTCTCCACCATGCTGTGTGACTATCAGAAGGAATTTCATTTATTCCATAGGCCTTGTTATTTCTTAGGTAATGGACAGCCTTTACAACTTCTTGCCAGGCTAGGCTGATAAGCTGATAACAAGATTGCGGTAGGTAGTAAGCTATGGAATGAAGTCAAGGATACTTCTGTCAAAGCCAGAGTCTCATTTAAAATCAAAGTACTAGTTCCTGCAGGTACCGACTGCCTCATAATTCCTGATGAGGCATTCCCCATTCTTATCTCTAAGCAGGGTGGGTCCTTTGGTATTTGGGCCAATATATAGCCTTGCTTCAGAATTCATGCACATTGTGACGGTCAAGTGTTTGCTGGCTTCCCATGTTCTTTCCGCCAACCATCCATTCTTTAGTCATAAAATTTTAATTGACCTCAGCTTTCAGAAACCAGTAGATCTGTTTCTTCCCTCACGTGTTGTAATGCTGCTTCGATTCCACAAGTGCCTTTCATTTACATTTTATTAACTCTTGGATCTCCTTGTTGATTTCATCAAACAAATCACGTTTTTACATAGACAAACAGAGTCTCTTCATAAGTACTAATTAAGTCAGACTTCAAGACAAGCCAGTTATTGTGGACATAGCTACTGTTGGTTGGGAATTATCAGGTCGACTGTCATGCATTAACTAAATAAAACTTTTCTTGTGGGGTTTTTGAGTCCTATATTAATTTAATTGATTGCAGTCAATCAGCTTTGATGAGCAGACCAATGAAAAACATGATGATGCTGGAGGAACTCAGCAGGCCAGGCAGTAGAGAAAAGCAGGTGGTCAACGTTTCGGGTCAGGACCCTTCTTCAGGACTGAAGATGGGAAAAGGGGAAGCCCAATATATAGGAGGGAAAAGCAGAGCAGAGATAGGTGGACAAAAGAGGGGAGGCGGGGTGGACACAGGGTGGTGATAGATAGATACAGGTGAGAGATAGTGATAGGCAGGTGCGGGGGAGAAGGGGAGAGCAGATCCACTGGGGGATGGTTAAAAGGTAAGAAGAGAGAGGAAAAAAAGGAAGTAAGAGAAGAAGCACGGTGGCGGGGGGGGGGGGGGGGGGGTTTGTGGGGAAGGTAGGGTGGGAATTACCTAGAGTTGGAGAATTCAATATTCATGCTGTTAGGCTGCAAGGTTCCAAGACAGAAAATGAGGTGCCGTCCCTCCAGTTTCCACGTGGAATTCTCCTGGCAATGGAAGAGGCCAAGGACTGTCATATCAGTGATAGTGTGGGAGGGGGAGTTGAAGTGACTGGTAACGGGAAGATGCAGGTCACGGTTACGGACTGAGGACAGGTGTTCTGTGAAATGGTCACCTAGTCTGCGTTTGGTCTCACCAATATAGAGGAGGCCACACTTGGAGCACCGAATGCAGTAGATGATATCAAAGGAGGTGCAGGTGAATCTCTGTCTCACCTGAAAGGACTGTTTGGGTCCCTGGATGGAGGTGATGGAAGTGGTGTAGGGGCAGGTGTTACACCTATGGCGGGGGGCAGTGGTAAGTTCCCGGGTTGGGGGTTGGGAGCAGGATGGGTTGTGGGGGGCTGGGAGGAGGAGTGAATGAGGGAGTCGCGGAGAGAGCATCTGCATCCTTTATTTCTCTTGATGACCAGACTGTTTGCGTGACACTGTACTCCTGAAGCAAGCACTCTACTCTGAGCTCCATTAAAGCAAGCAATTTCTCGGAAGAAGAGAAACATTCCCAAGACTTCTTCAATAAACTCTTGAGAAACTGTAACATGCTTGATGACTCATGGGAATCCCTTGTCCAAGAATGCTCAAAATAGCAGAAAAGATTCCAGAAGGCATTGAGCATTTCAGGTCTCTCTGGGAACATATGGGGAATAACTGAAACAGCAGAAGGAGCCCCATTGAACTCCACTGTCCCAACTGTAGCAGTCAGTGGAGTCCACAGAGGACTAAAATCACCTAAAATCCACACAGAACTGTCATTGAAGTAAACCATCCTTGCCCTTGAAGGATTACCAAAGAAGAAAGTAGGCCCTGCCTGGTTTTCAAATGAAATCAAGTAAATAATCTTTTCAGGTGTCAATATTGATCTTTGCCTTTTGTAGTCTGTTGTTTTACTTGTTAAATACCTCGTCAATTTAGGTTTGGATTTTTGGGTTTCACTTCCAGTATTCAGACTAACAATATTATTCTGTTGAACTGTTCAGGCAAACAAACTCCTTGGCTATTCTAAGATAACAAGCTGCCATACTCATATGTAGCAATGTATGATTAAGGAAGGAACACAGAAAATAGAAAACCACAGATCAGTCATCTTAACAACTATCATTAGATAAATGTTAGAAACTAATATTATGAACATAATAGGACATTTAAATTCAGGACACACGTGCAAAGTCGACAGTTTTATGAAAGGAATATCATGTTTGATCAATTTATTGGAGTTCATTGAAGTAATGTGTGCTTTGGATTATGGGTAATTGGCAGACATACTATGCATAGACTTCCAGAATGTACTTGATAAAGTGCCATATAAAAATTTATTATGAAAAACAAAAGCTTCTGGTGGAGGACATATAGTGGTGAAACAGTGGCACAACCACTAAGAGCCACTACCTCACAGCACCAGAGACCCAGGTTCAATCCCAATCTCGAGTACAGTCTGTGTGGAATTTACACATTCTCCCTGTGATTGTGTGGGTTTCCTCTTTTTTTGTTTCTATTGGTCCAACATTTTTATTATTTCAAATCAAATGACAGGATTTGCTAATGTTTACATAGACTTAGGAAGAGGGTCCACATGGGATGTTGGCTCCTAGCCTGACACCTAGATGAGTTGTTCAGTCCTTCCTGGCCTCTTGGGAACAATTACACATCACCTCGCTGTAGATGGAGTAATGCAATTTCATAGCCAGTTAAAGCAATGCACTAGCCTCTGAAAGATCTTGGACTGCAGCAGCATCACGGTGTTTCACATGACAAACTTCTTGATAACTTTGTTTTTGGAGATAAAATGGGCACAGTTTGTGCACCTGATGGATTAGACACTGCCATGGCCCTTCTTGGCACATCCATTATTCCTTTGTTTCTTAGTCATCTTCAGCAGGAGTCTCCAGTTTTCTCCCGCATTCCAAATATGCAGAGATTGGTAGGTTAATTGGCCACTGTAAATTGCCCTTAGTGTGCAGTTGCGTGGGAGAATGTGAGGAGAATAAAGAATGGGATTAAGGTAGGATTAGTGTAAATGGGTTGTTGATGGTCAGTGCAAACTCAGCGGACCAAAGGGCATGTTTTATGTGCTGTATCTTTCTATTCCATAACTTCATGTAACACATTGGCATAGACTGAAGATTGGCTGACTAACAGGAAATGGGGAAAAGGCATAAATAGGTATTTTTTGGTTGACAAGCTGTAACAAAAAGTACACCACAGGGATCAGTACTGATCCCTCAACTTTTTACAATTTATATAAATGATTTGAATGGAGGCACCAAAGGTATGGTTGCTAATTTCACTGATGAACCAGAAAAGGGCAGTAAGCTGTGAACAGGACACAAGGAGGCTACAAAGTTATATAGGTAGATTAAGTGACTAGGCAAGGATTTGATATATTGAATATATGGTGGGTAAATGTGAAATTCTTCACTTTAGATGGCAGAGCTCTGAGATGCAGAGGGATTTGATTGCTCCAGAGCATGATTCGTGAAAGCTATTGTGCAGATACAACAAATAATTAAGAAAGCCAACACAATGTCACGGAATTGCTAGAGAATTTAAATACAAAAGTAGGGATGTTATGCTTCAGCAATATTAACTCTTGGGAATCTCCGGCCCATTACCATTCAAAGTGGATAAGTAACAATCAGAATGGCATTGAGAATCTCGATTCTTTCTATTGGGATCACATGAAGGGGCTGCATCAACAGCAGAAAGAGCAAACTACCTCACCATCCATGAATCTGCATACCTGCCCACCCCATCAGCCACCTCCTGCCTCACCATGGAAGAGTCCATGGTTCCCACATTGGCCTTGTCAGCCACCCCAAGCCCACAAAACCCAAATGGAAGTAGGTAATGCTCACTTCTGAGGGACTGCCTAACATGAGAAATAAGATATAAAGAATTAGTGAGACCATATCTGGGGTCTCATTATTTAAGGAAAGATGTTGATCCATTGTAAGCAGTTTCATAGAAGGCTTACAAGACGAATACCCACTAGGCTTGTACTGCTGGAATCTAAAAGAATAGGAGGTGACTTGATTGAAAGATTTTAAGATCCTGAGGGATCTTGTTATGGTGGATGCAGAGAGAATGTTTCATCTTTTGGGAGAATCTAAAACTAGGGATCCCCAATTTCAGACAGAGATTAAGTAAAATGTCTTCTCTCAAAGGATTGTGAATTTTTGTAACTATCTTCTGCAAAGGATGATGGAAGCAGAGTCTTTGAATATTATTAAGGAAGAGGTAAACAGTTACTTGATAATGAAGGGGATGAAAGGTTACTATGGGTAGACTTGAATGTGAGGTTGAAGTTATAAACAGATCAACCATGGCATTATGAAATGGCTGAGCAGCTCTGAGGGGCCAAGTGTCCTATTCCTGCTTCTAATTCATACTATTTGTGGATGTATCCTGATAGGCTAGCCAAAACAACTTTCAATGATCCTTATATTTAGCCAGATGACTTTCTTTAGACCTGATCGTTTCCTTGGCCAATACTTTGATTGTGAAAGGTTTTAGGTAACACAAATAACTGACAAACAATTTCCCTCTATAAATGCTTCATCCTCTGTTTTTTCCTGTATTTTACTTATAATTCAAAGAGGGCATTTTACTTTTTCTTATCATTGTCCGCAATGATGTACGATAACTCATCTGTGAAGTGATTGTTTCACATCAAGATTAATGAAGTAAACATTATTGATAGAATATTTACTGGCATTTACAGAATAAATTAAAGGGAAGTTAAGTTCCAATTGGCCACTCGATAGTGCATTAATTATAACTAACTTATTCTCTAAAAAAAGAGTAAATTTTCATTCCTGTGAGTGCAATAAAATTTGGTCAAGTTAATTTTAAATGATCTGGGTTCAATTTTAACTTCAGCTATTGCCTGTGTGGCGATCACATGTGCTCCCTGTGACCATGTGGGTCTCCCCCAGTTGCTCTTGTTTCTTCCTGCATCCCAAAGATGTGCCAATTGGTAGGTTGATTGGTTAATTACCCCTTGTGTAGGATGCTAGAAGAATCAAAGTAGTTTTATTGATGGGTATATGAGAGAGAGGAGGTTATAGGGAAATAAGTGGGGAAATGGGGTTATTGGGATTGCTCTGAGAGCTGGCATTGACTTGATTGACAAAATGACCTCCTTCTATCTCCTAAGAAAACATGACAAATAATTTTCACCATCTTCATTGGTGATGTCATCACCAGATATATCTTCCCTCCCTTTTCAGCATTCTAAAAAGACCGTTCCCTCCACAATGGTTCACTGTCCCATCTCCACCAACAGCCACCCCCTTCTTTTGGCAGTTCCTCAAGCAACTGCAGAAGATGCAACACTTGAATCAGTTCCAGGTTTATTATCACCGACAATATGTCATGAAATTTGCTGTTTTGTGGCAGCAGTACACTGCAAGGCATAAAGACATAAAAATGACTGTAAGTTACAAACATAAATAAATAGTGCAAAAGAGGAATAATGAGGTAGCGTTAATGACTATATACCTCTTCTCTTCCCACCATTCAGGGACCCAAACATTCCTGCCAGGTGAAGCAGTGATTTTGTTTGGTCTCATACACATTAGAGAAAATATGATTTTACGATCACTTTGCAGGACACCTCCATTCAGTCTGCAAGGCTGACCCTGAGCAGTCAGTTGCTTGTCAGTCCCACTTTGACCTCTCGATCTTTTGTACATTACACTCTACAAATGGAGCCCAACACACGCTCAAAGAAAAGCATCTCATCTTTTGATTAGGAGCCTTAATAACCCTCAGCACTCAATACTGAATTTAACAATTTCCGATAACTAGCCTTCGCAACTTGTGTCAGAACTGGGCAGTTCTGATGAAAGTTCACCAGCCTTTAAACATTAACTTAGGTTTAATCTTTCCTCAGATGTTGCTTGACTGCTGGGTATTTCCATCATTCTCCTTTATTTCATCGTTTCAGCAAATGAGGTGTTTTCCCACATCACAGTTTCAGCATATTATTTCTCCCCTCTGACATAATTCATCTCCTTCCACTTACATATTCTCCAGACAATTCAGCTGCAAATAGCAAGCCTTCACTGCCCATTTTCAGACAGTGCCACCATGATCTGCATCATTCTCTCTTGTCTGCAACCTATCAGAGGTATTTCACTATTCTCTCCACCTTTTTTTTGCAACTTAAAATATATCCAGTTTCTAAGCTTTCTTCATTATGATGAAGGTGTATTGACCTGAAAAGTTAACCCTGTTTCTCTCTCAGCAGATGCCGCCTTATCTGCTGAGTATTTTAGCTTTTTCTGTTTTTATTTCAGTTCTATCCCTGCCAGGTATAAAACAGAATTTCAGAAGCCATGCTCTAGATATTCAAATGACTGTGGATTTATCAAGGAAAATCCTCAAGATCAGTCTGATTTGATTTACTATGAAAGTTTAAAATAACTTATGAATTGTAATCAGAGTCATGGGGAAAGTAAGTTGCACAGAATTTCATATTACAACCACTTTGCAATGTTGCTTTTCAACTTTTTTTCCCTAATTTTCTTTACTCCTACCCTAAAGGAATATAGCTCTACAATCCTGATGTCCTAGCACTTAGAAGGTGGAATTCCAGATAGCTAAATCTAATAATCCGGTACAAATTGAGAACAATACATCAGAAATTATGTCAATGCTTAATTATGAGGTGGCCTAGGGCCAAATAATTTATAGATCTCTATGCTCTGGAATATCATTATGTTGGTGCAACAGTCTATTCCATGTGAATTCTTCCACCTTTTTTAGAAAAAGAAAAAAAATAGGACAATAAAGGGATGCCAGGTACGTCAATCTGTGGCAGAGGCAGTCTGTACTGAATCTATAATATCTTCACATCCACATTACAAACATTGGCAAAGCCACCTGGATTTGTTTGAGAAGCTCTGCTTGCAGATGCTCTGAATCACAACAAAGTGGTAAAAGTACCATTTGCAGCTGGCACACCACAACTAACAAAAACCCTTGGTCTTCCACTACCAATGCCAGTAATGACCAGTTGGGTCCCCTGTTAAGAAAATAGATTATATTGATCTAGTACCTTTCCATAATCTCAAGACGTCCCAAAGTATTTCACAGTTAACACAATGTGCTTTAGTGTGGTATTGTATGGAAAACGGCAGCCAATTTGTCCACAGCAAGGTCCTATAAACAGCAATTAGTCTGTTGCAGTGATGTTGATTGAAGGATGGATGTCAATCAGAACTGCTCCTAATTCTTCTTACTGCAGTACTTCTTCTGAACTCATGGGCTATAATTCAAATCATTTAAATACATTAATTCCTTGATTTACAATGATCTGATTTACAAATTTTCATTGTAATACCACTAATTCTTTGGGGGATGTGCCTTCAATTAACAAAGCTATTTTTTGCTATGGCAAATAGTGTGCCACTCTCTGAATATGCAGTAGAAATATACTGCTCCAAAATGCCTGTAATGCATTTAAAAAAAGCCTTTTTGACTTATAAAAGTTCACTCAACAAAGTGAAAAACTCAATGATGCTGGAGGAACTCAGCAGGCCAGACAGCATCCGTTTTGAAACATTGACCGCCTGCTTTTCTCCACGGATGCTGTCTGGCCTGCTGAGTTCCTCCAGCATCACAGTATTTTTCATTTAGATATTCCAGCATCTGCAGTCCTTTGTTTCTCACTCAACAAAATGCTTTCTGGGAACAGATTCAGATTCAGTTTAGTTTATTGTCATATACACCAGGGCGCAATGAAATTGCTTGCTTGCATGAAGCTCACAGAGTAAACAATATACATGGTAATAATAAATACAACAATAAATACAGCGACAACCACCAAACAACAGGATGGTGCAAAGTACAAAAGAATGGTGCAAAGACAGTAGTGTAATCTGAAGTAGTGCAAAAAGAAATGGTAAAATGACAATAACGGAATAACTGAGAGAGGTAGAAATAAGAGACCAAGACATGGCAGGTTCACTGGGAAAGGGGATGTGAAAGACACCCCTTTTGTAATTTAAGGTATTAACGTATTCTATAATTGACCCAAGTTGCTATCTTCTAAGAATGATACTTACAGGGAGGGGACCATGCTGTGGAAGATAGGACTACCTTCTTGCTTTCATCCAACACCAATCACAACTTATGAGCTGAGAAATATAGGTTACGAATGTTGAACTGCCAATTTTTTGGCTAAAGTCTTGACTTCCTGCCTATTGTGCAGAGTATTGGGATCTCACAGCCATTTATATTACCCAACTGTTTGGGCTGAAATATACACATAGCATTCCTTTAAGAACTTGGCTGCTTACAAGTGAATTCCTGTTTCTACAGTTACTAAGTTCCTGATGTCATATCCATTGTTATGTTGGTGAGGATGATCTTACAAAACCAAGCTGGGTCAGCTCAGTAACAAGTCAGCTGGGTGTTAATGACATGCTACTGGAATATCTACACTGGTATGTGTTAGCAGGGTGGAGAACATCACAGGCAAACATGATTCTGTCTCCATTTAACATTTTCCAGCACTGTCAATAAACTGACTGAGCCAAAGTACACTGGCTTATCTTTCCCTCTCCAGCAAATTGTAACATTTTAATCCATGCTCCCCTTGTAATTAGCTCAATTCAGTACAGACCAGTAATAAACTAGAACTCAAAGGCTTAACTTGCAGTGTGGTTCAGTAGTAAATCAAACATTTGCTTTGAGAGGGGAATGCTCTGTCAATGGATGGGCTGAACTGGATAATATCACATTTTTAGCAAACAAGCTCTTCATTCTAAGTGTTGGCACCAATACTTTACCTCCTCATTAACCCAGATCACTACAAGAATGTTTTATCTATGAGGTATTGATTACAAATTACTGTACACATCTGTTTTTAATGGATATTACCAGCTAAATCATTATCTTTCAACATGCATAAATTATCTCAGCTACTAAATAAGTCACAATTCTGAAGAATTGTATTAAATCAAATATGTCATTGGTTCTATTAATAATCATTTATTTCAAATGACAGAATGTTACAATGTATTTTTTGTTTAAGGAACAGGGAAGGGTAGAGTATTTTATACAAATTACCAGTCAGTAGTAAAGAAAAATTAGAACCATCATCTATCCTATGTAATTGCCTATGATTCCCCTACACCCTACCAATCCTGCATTAATCCATGGCATAGGTATCATTGATTTTCCTAGTTTATACGATGGCCCTTATATTCTTTGTATTAAAATACTTTGCCTGATTCTTCTTCTAATTCATCTTCTTAATATTAATATACCTTGTTATTTGAAACCTTCACTACAGTGGACATTTTATCTTAAAAGAATCTTTAAACACCCCCCTTATAATCTTTAAAACCTCAGTCTGATCACTTTGAAGTCTTCAATTTTCCAGAGAGAACAAGTCTTAATCTTTCTTTAAATTCCAGCTTGTGGATACCCGAAGTCACCCTGATTGATTCCCTCTATAATCATGTCAAGACAACTTTTTGGTCAGTGTTAATCTGATGCAGCTGCTCTAAACTGTTGTTAAATTATAAAATATGATCCTAATATAAGTAATTAATATACTGATAATAGGTCGGAGTTTACTCATGTTCCAATGAACTGTGGCTGAGTGGTATATCAAAAGGAGATTCTTGATCTTAGTTGTATCATTGGAAGAAATACAATATATCAAGTGATACTTCCCCATTGTAAGGTAAACATGGAACAAGGCAAGAATATTTTCTCTGCTTTTCTTACATTTTCTATAGAGTGACTGATTTTGTGATTAGAGTACTTGATTGGTTTACATTAGATATTTTTCCCCCATTTTCCTTCTCTCCAGAAGATGCTAACTCACATGTGGGTAAAAATCCACAGTCAACTATCACCTTTAATGCCTCAACCAAGTGAACCTTTTTTTTCTCAATCACTCTTGATAGTGAGCATCAGTTTGCAATCTAAAACTATTCCTCCAACTACATATTAAAATAATCAGTTGGAGCAGATTTAAAGTCAACAGGAACCAGGGCACTAGCTGATATTTTTTTCTCTTCTTGCCCCACAAATGTTGTAATCCAACAATAGTCACAGCTGGGAAAATTCCTGAGACCTTTAAAACAGTAAAATAGGATTGGAGTAGCCAACTCTACTACAGTCCCGGATGCCTTCTCATTAAAATAACTGCTGTATTTAATCAGCGCTAACCGTGCTGATCATTACCTACAGTAATTGTGATTAGATTGCTTGCACTACTTAAAACCAGCCTGCTCCTTTTTGTGGCTGGAGCAGATGCTTGTAGGCACTTGGAAACTCATTCTGATTTGGGAGACATTGAATTGCTGATGGTATGCAAGGAACCTTGGTGAAGGTACAAAGCAGGAGACAAGTTTGCTAAGAATTTCACCAATGCAGGGAATCAAATTTCAGAAGTGGAACAGAACACTTGGTCACTACCATATGGCAGAGTAGCCACTGCTGGTCAGAGATTAGTTTAATCTCCACAAGGGGCCAGAAGGCCTTCCAGAAACACTGAAAAGGCTGTGGGATATGGCTGTGGCAGTCAATACCACTAATCAAGCCCTAAAGACCTGAATGCAGTGGCACAAAAAGTTCAATGAGCATCAACAATCAAGGTAAGTGAATGCGTCTTGAATGCCACAGCCTGCCAACTATAGAATTGGCATCGGACAATGTTTGACACATCACACACCCATCTATAAATCAGAACTTGCACCTAATGTTCATATTATCCACTGAACCCACACAAACTTAGCATTTCTGCAAACTCGTACTCACATCTCACAGCTTATACTCAGGTCTAGCTGTTCAACCATGACATGCAGAGTTATACAGTGATTGTGTTAAAGGACCAGTAATCCTGAAATCTGGACCAATGGTCAAGCCATAAGAATTCAAATCCCACCATGACAGCTTGGCATTTTAAATATGATCACGTAATCACCAATACATCATAAAAATCCATCTGTCTCATAAGCATCTTTTGGGCAAAGAAATCTGCTGTCCTTACTCAGTTTCACTCTTAGATGTGACTCCAGATATATAGCAATGTAGTTGCCTCATTTGTCATGTGAAATGACTGAACAAATCACGCGGTTCAAGGGCAATTAGAATTGGGCAATAAATTATGTTCTTACCACACTGCCCTAACCCATGAATGAAGAAGAATTACCCAAAGATACTACAAGTAACTCACTGGTACACTTATCTCTCTTGCAGGATAAAGTCGCACATAATCAGGGGTAGAAGCAGCTCTGTGGCAATTATTGAAATTGCCATGTCTATGACTGTGGCCAGCAGCCAAACTGAATCCATAGAAGATGATATGTTCATTACTAATTCTCCACGTCACATCCCACTTTCTCCTCATTCCACAGTATCCTCTGACATTCATGAACCTCCTACTTTGCTCCTCTCTGCTCACCTCAACCCTAACCATGTGTTTTTTGGTTTTCAGAAAGCCAAGAAAGCAGCAAGGCTGGACAATACAAAAAGAAGTGAGGTTGGATTTAGTACTCCCAAACTCATTGTGCTGAGACCCTGAATATGAATGGCCTCCAGCCACAGCAGGGCTAAAGGATATAATAGATATCATCTGCCTGTAGAATCAAGTTGAACAAAAGTTCACTGAAGCTGACTCAGATGTGGATTATTATAGACTTTTGCTCCCCCCTTCAGATGTTGTTGTATCTTGTTTCAATGTGTTTTGTTTCAATTTGTTTCTTTATCGTCTTGTTCCAACTGCAGGTTTTTAAAGTAATGGTTACCTTAGCAACTTTGATTTGCACCCTAGCACAGACATTCCCTCTGTTCTCTCCACTTAAAACACACTAGCCTTCTCACTTTTCCAGTTCTGATTAAGACTCTTTGACCCAAGATCCTAGTATTACTTTCTCAGGGACAAAGAATTGCATCTATTAATACGTGCAGTGTCAAAAGCACTGCACAATGAGTTGCAGCATTACCATGGTTAAGGCCAACCTGCTATTTTATCAGGATTACAGTTTGCCACACCTGTTAACTATTGTCAGTCTGGTCAGAAGACAATGATAACTATTCCCCTTAACTGGGTATTCTGCTCCCAAGAAACAACTTCACCATCACAAGTCAGAGGAGTGGTGGTGTTGGGGAGGTCACCTCCTTGTAGCAGGTATAGCATCCAATGATGTTCTGCTCAGGGTCATCAATATGTATGTTCCATCTCTAAGGAGTGAAAATCTGGCTGTTTTCCAGCAACTCCCACTGCTGCTAACAATATACTGGCCAGTTATTCTTCATGGTGACTTCAACTGGATTATAGATGCAGCTGTATGATCTGGCACAGACATTAGTAAACACAATATCACATCCAAAGTCCTGACTGGAATGGTAAAAGATACAAAGTTGTGTGACATCCTCAACGACTCTGTAGGTGGAACACTGTAACACTACACTTGGACTAAATCAGATTGGTCTATCCAATCAAAAATAGATTTATTTTTTTATGTCCAAATCTCATTCTTAAATCCATGAAAAATCACATCAGTGTTCTCTGACCACTGCTTCCTGCTGCCTGACTGATGTTGACAAATAGATCAGAAGGATACGGAAACTGAACCTCAAACTGCTAACCACGGAGAGCATCAAGGAACTGAAACAGGATTACACAGGGTGGAGAACTATATTCCCTGATGCTGGAAGTACTCAATTCCATGTTTCTAGCTGGTAGCATGTCTAATGCAGAAGGAAGGGCATCATCACCCACATCTACAAACTGAAAAGGGGACTAGGAGCAAATTAGAAATTGGCAACCCATCTCACTGATAAATGTAGATTATATGATTCTGTCAAAAGTCATTGCCAATCGAGTCCAAGCTTTACTGGGCTGAGTGATTCATGCAGGTGAACTGGCAGGAAGGTTTTGACAGCCTTACACTGCTCAAGAATATAATTATCTATGTACAGGACAGATAGGCAGATATTTGTCTAATCAGCTTGCTCCAGGAAAAGGCTTTTGACAGAATTTTCCACATATATATGATGGACATGCTCTTATAAATGGGTTTTGCAGAGGGAATTTATAATTGGATATGATTACTCTACACAAACAACTGGGCACAGTCTTAATCAATGTTTGGGAAATAGAAAGCTTCCTGATTAAGTCTAGAATTAGTCAAGGCTGACCCCTCTGTCTTGTTTTTGTGCTGTACAGAGCCTTTTGTCAAGTCCATTAGGAAGCAAGCAGGTATACGAGAGGTGACGATAACAGACAACGGAGACATTCAGGTCAAAGACTACACATGGAAATATATGGACAACATCACCATTTTCTGCTCAGACACACTGTCAGTCCACAGATTAAAAGGCACCTCTGAACAGTTTGAGCTAATCTCAGTGGCCAAAGTCAACTGCAACAGAGAGGCCATGTTCTTTGGTACCTACTTCAATTGATCCTTTGTTTCCTTCACTGTCAGGTCCAACTATCTGAAGGTGCTGGGAATATGATTTTGTGGAGCTGGGCTCTGCAGCAAGAAATAGGTGGAGCATATCGATAAGGTAAAGTGAAAAAGCACTATATTGGCAACAGTATTTCCTGTCAATAATGAGAATGAACTCGGTCATCAAGTGCAAGGTGCCAAGAGAGCTCACTTGGCGCAAGTGTGGCCCAAACCCAACAACTGTGCTGCTGCAATCATCAGAGAAGTTTTTTTGCTTCATCTGGAGCTCAAAATGGAGCAAGTTCTTAGAACCTTGAGATATAAACCTCCAGAAAATGGGTGAAAAAATGTACCCAACATGGCTCATTCTGATGATTACTTTTGTTTGCAGCAGCGTCATGTCATGCATATACCTTGGGTATGCAAGCATTAAATGTTACTGGGTATTGGGATTCTATCTGTCCCCAGTATTGCAAAGGATGAATCTGGCCATGTTGCTCTTAAGTGTTCCTTTTGGCTAGAACATTCTGTTTCACTTTTCCTGTATAGAACACTTCATCCAGAAAAACATTTTTAACCACAAATCAGTAAAGGCGGTGGTCTACACAAAATGTCATCAGAGTCCTGCAGGGAAAGGAGACAGTGTATCCAGTAGGTGATGCCCCCCCCCCCCCCCCTCAGATTGTCAGTCATTTGGCAGAATGCCTCATCACCAAAGCATTCAAACAAGTATCAAGACCTTGCTTGGTTGGTGAGGAGAAAGGCTATCCCAGTCAGATTTTACATGAATGATCAGCACAATTGGCCACATCGCATTGTACCTTATGATGGCTATGCTGTAATTGATACTGTTGTCCATTTCATTAGTGAATGTATTTTTGCCAGGAAGGTCAGGTACTTGTCAAGGTTTATCCAGACAACTGCATTGCAGAAGACTATATGCTTTATGGATGATTCATAGAAACAAACAATGAGACAAAAGTCAACTTCTGCTGGGAAACCATCAATGCAGTGAAAGACTAGAGGGTACCTGAAACTTAAAGCTGTTGTCCATGACCAAGTGCTGCAAACTAGCACAGGTTATGATCCAGGACTCTATGCTGAGAGACACACTGAAGGTGGGCACAGCCACTGCAAGGGCTGTATGGCAAAGAGCCACAGTTGAGTGCTCTCCTGCTATTGCACACAATTTCTTATAACTTTAAATCACAATGCTCAAACAAAATTTAAAAAGCAGGAAAACTTCATAATACTGTGCACCTTTATTAGAGTCTTAAATATTTCTCATGCCAGTGTCCAGATTAATCTTTATTTGCTAGAGATTCAAGAATAACCCTGGAACGATGGTAAACTAATTAAAGCATCACAATATCAAACACTTCTGGTGAATTTTCTACATAAAAAGTTGAATTATGTTGCCACCAGGATTAGAACTCTTTTCCACTGCAGGCACCCCTTTCCAGTTTCAATTATGACAAAAGAATCAGTTATATTGGAGAGCATAATTTTTTCTTCACTAACTCAACAATGAACCTCAATGCAACTTCAGAGGAGTATCCATATATGCAAGTTTGATACCCATTTCTCATACTGCCACCTTGTGGTATCTAGGTGAGACTACCAATTAAGTGCCAATTAATGAATTGTTGCCCTGTTTGGATTCTATGTCTGATGGGAGTAGGATTGTGAAAAGCTTTTCAGACAGAAGAGTCAAAATGTAGTAGAGATGTTTAATAATTAGACTGGCCAGATTTCAAACTTCAAGATGAAAGAACTTTTCTATTGTTTGTATACACATGATGGCACAAAAACAAGGTACAAATGGAGATTACAGTAAAAAGTTCAGGTACCCCAGACACATGACCCTCGTGTTTGTTGCGAGTTTAAAAGGAGAAAGATACTGAACTAGATGGTAACGCACAAGTTTCAGATTTTCAATGTCTTATGTAATTTCCTTTCCCAGAGTTAATTTAGTTTGTGAACTCTGTGAACAGGAGAGCTGTCCTTTCTTTCATTGAGAAAACTAGGCCAAGGACTAAAGTTCATAATATATGTAATCAATAAAGTTGAAGAGTATAGAAAAGAACATGAGGTTTAATTGAAAAATTTTCGCTAGATGAATGACTGGATTTTAAAAATTGTTGCAGGCAATTATAGAATAAAGGAGGTAATGAGTGATCCATTTTTGAGGACCTAAAAGTTGTTAAATTATACCATTACAATGTTGCGATATCTCCACAATCAGAATAGAAGGCAGCAGAAGTGTAGGCAGGATTACTTATTTTCAGGCAAAAGAATAAAAAAAAACTCTGAATTTGTAGAAAAGGGATTAATAGGCAGGAGTAGCAGTACTTGAAGTTCCAGTGTTTGTATTCTGTGTGGATTTATTTGGGATTCGCACAAGTTTGCTGTAGCAATTGTATGTTTTACATTTAAAATAACATTCTTCAATAAATGACTATTCTTCTGGTGCTGCCTGTGCTTAGTTAATGTGGTTGTCTTTTTCTTCTTAAACTAATAAAGAATGTTTAGCAACGGGGGACTTTGGGAGTAACTCACCGTGAACTGCCCCTAAAAGAAAAATCATTCTGGATCAACCAGTGATCAGTCTTGCACCACAGGACGGGGTAAAGTGAAAACAACAGGCTGTACAAATGCATTTACCATGATACTTAACAGCAGGAGTGTTCTCTATACCAAACTCAGCAGTACCAAAGCATAAGCTTTTCCACTGCTTAGATCTCCAGGAATCAATTAATATGAAATAAAATTAAATTAGCAACCTGGTTGCAGCTTTAAGTGTAAAATAATGTTATTAATAGTGTTATTAGTATTTCATTCCCTTTATTCACTTTGTATTACTCATTGTTATAGCATAAATAAAAATAATTTGGAATCATGTTTTACATCCTATCTATTGGATGAACATTTTAATGATTCTTTCCCAAGGTGGAAGAAATGTAGTATACATTCTCTAAATTAAAGCTTAAGAATATATTTTATAACTAAATCTTGAAAATATTTTAATGCATTCCATCCCCAAATCTGTAAAATATAAACACTGGTGTCACAACCTTTGTGTATATAGATTTCTTTTTCTTCAAAAGGTCAGAGGTCAATGTTAGAATGCCCCTATGGCAGCCATTAACTACACCCAGTGAACTTACTCCATATTGATCTGTATTTTCAAAGTATCTATTGTGTCACAGATAAAAGATGGCCAGATCACACCGTTCTAAAATAGATAATTCATAAATGGTGCAAAGGGTCACGCAGACTTGATATATTACCATTCCACTTTAAAAACTGGTTAAAAGTCATTGAAAATGGCTCAATATCACTTGAGTTCTTACTGCTACTGGCATGAAGAAAAACACAGCTGAAATTGTCTGCCTGGCTTTGAGAGTAAACTTTCACATTGTGCAGGGATGAACTGGTTTAATTATTTCAACCAGTGAGGCAAGGGGAAAAATTAGAAGGTATTATTGCTTACAAAGTGTTCTTCTATTCTGCCTTCCTGAGAATGCCAATCACACCGTTGAGATAATAGTTTCACAAAAAAATTGTCTATGTTCACATAATGAAACTTAATCTTGTCCTTGTGCAGCATCCACAATCAGAGGCTTACCTCCAGGTATTGCAGAATGAATATCAGGACAGGAAATTCAGACCTTCCCTTCCCTTCCCAAGCCAATGGGCATCAGTGTTATTTGTACAGATCCAAATGCTACCTAGTGCAATTAAACTTGGTTTAAAATTTATCATGAAGTTAATCTGCTCTCAGCTATCCCCACAATACCAATGTAACAACTATGAAATTATCTGCTCCATTTCATTATGCCTCAAAAAGCTGATGAGAGCAACAAAGCTGAGACAGGACCCTTTTGAAATGTTGTGTGCATAAAGAATGTTGAATGTAAGCTAAAAGGACGGAGCCACCAATACTGAACCAATGAGGAGTGGTCTGCATGCAACACTAGATTGTCTTTAAATAAAAGGATTATAATGGTACTGAACATATGACATATAGTTGAAGATCAGTACTATTGTCAGGTGAAAAGATGAAAAAAAGTAGACACACATGAAGTGCCAAAGTTGAAATATTGGGACAATAGGCAGGAAAAACCTGAATAAAAAGGAAATACTGAGACATTAGTTTGGCAGAAAGAAAGAAAAGGGCACTAGTGAGACCATGTAGTGTCTACAACCAACCTTGTGACTGACATATAACTGAAGAAGACACAATGACAACTTGAAAAACGTCTTTAATTCCACCTTGTTATCCTATAACCTAGCCATCTATAAATTCGCTGATGACACCACTGTTGTTGGCAGAATCTCAGATGGCGATGAGGAGGCGTACAGGAGTGAGGTAGATCGGCTGGTTGAGTGGTGTCGCAACAACAACCTCGCACTCAACATCAGCAAGACCAAGGAGTTGATTGTGGACTTCAGGAAGGGAAAGTCAGGAGAACACACACCAGTCTTCATTGACGAGTCAGCAGTGGAAAGGGTGAGCAGCTTCAAGTTCCTGGGTGTCAACATCTCAGATAGTAACAGTTACAGGTGTTCCCCTCACAAGTTTTCCCCTTCTTACCACAAAAGCACTTACACCAAATGTAACTTCCTAATTGCTACCCTGCCTCTCAGTACAAACTGAATTAGTTGGCCTCAACTGGGTTTGTATCATATAGTGGTATCTAGTTGGTACCTTTATCCTTTTGGCTATTTGAGCAATCATTTAATATTGCTATTGTAGATCTTGGGCCCAACACATTGATGCAATCACGAAGAAGGCATGCCAGCAGCTCTACTTCATTAAGAGTTTGAGTAGATTTGGTATGTCACCAAAGACTCTTGCAAATTTCTACAGATGTACAATGGAGAGCATTCTGACTGGTTGCATCACAGCCTGGTATGGAGGTTCTAATGCTCAGGATCGAAAGAGGCTGCAGAGGGTTGTAGACTCAGTCAGCTCCATCACAGACACAACCCTTCCCACCATGGAGGACATCTTCAAGAGACTGTGCCTCAAGAAGGCGGTATCCATCATTAAGGACCCTCACCACCTGAGACATGCCTTCTTCACGTTACTACCATTGGGGAGGAGGTACAGGAGCCTGAAGACCCACACTCAACCTTTCAGGAACAGCTTCATCCCCTCTGCCATCAGATTTCTGAACGGTCCATGAACACTACCTCGTTATTCTTCTTTTGCACTATTTATTTACTTTTGTAGCTTATAGTAATTATTATGTCTTTATATCTTGCACTGTATTGCTGCCACAAAACAACAAATTTCATGACATATGTCAGAGGTAATAAACCTGATTCTGATTCTATTGATACTATATGAAGAACGTGCTTTTCAAATAAATACAAGATCTACAATAGAAATATTAAATGATTGCTCAAATAGCCAAAGGATAAAGGTACCATCTAGATAGTACTATATGATACTATTGAGGCCAATGAATTCAGTTTATACTGAGAGGCAGGGTAGCAATTAGAAAGTTACATTTGGTGCAAGTGCTTCTGTAGTAAGAAGGTGAAAACTTATGAGGGGAAAACCTGTAACTGTTACTATCACAGTCCTAGTGTAGGTACATGCCCATTGAGCAAGGATAGCACTGGATTCAAAACAGATACCTTCCATGTTGTCATTGCTTGGGATCACACTTGTAATGGGTATCCAGGTGGAACATCTGTGCAACTATCAGCTTACGAACTTGACTGATATTAGGACAGAAGGACAGAAAGGCAGGATCAAACTAGAGAGATAAAAAAAGAATTGATTTATCACGGAGACAAGGAAAGCCCCATGTTCAAACCTTGACCTGCATCAAGTCAACTGATCTTAGCTGGGAATGCATTAGGTGAGCAGTACCAATTCTGAGCTGCCTTAAGCTGGGAATGGACAAGGGGCAGGTCAAATAATGTTGTATCAAACCAGGAAGGGAATCTGGTGAATACACTCCACAGTCCACTCATAACAGAAAGCATGGCCATAGTTCTATATGGTTTAAAGGGAATTAGTAAATATCACAATATAATTAACAGTAATTGAAAACAACTTTTAAAGGGAGTCACTCTTGGGAAAAAACAGACAATATTTGGTCAAATTTGAGATTTAATACTTTCAAAGGATACATAAAATGAAAAGTATATCAGTTATAACAAAAATATAGCTGTATAATTCTGCAATGCTTGAGACTGCAAGTAGTTTCTTTTCAGCCTTCTTTGGATAAACCTGGTGTAATGCCAAAGTTTATAGATTAACGGTTTCTAGTTTTTTTTTAAAATGTTGATCCTTGTTCTGATTTAAATTAGTTATCCAAGCTGGGCAGGAATGGAGGTGCTAAAATACACCTCCTGCATAATATCATTGAAGATCAGTACCATTGTAAAATGCAAGGGTGAGATCGGCAGGGAGAAAAAAAATCAGGATTTTAAGTTCTTTATGCTGCTAGAAGGTGCTAATAAGTAGACATTGAGTTAGTATATTGGACACATTAAGAAACAGATGCTTTGGTAAGAGAATTGTTCAATGTTAAGGTGAATTGTTTTAAATATACCTGGTGAGGTGCAGAACAAATGAAAGATTTAATTATATTTTACAGTCCTGTTTTGAAAGCTGTGAGAAGAATTCTATAATAGAGAGGCTGCCATTAATCTACTTAAAAAGCATTGTGTTTTTTGCAAGATTAGTGAGATAAAACTTTGCAGTAGTATAATAAAGAATAATACTGGTAAAATACAATGCAAGGCCTGCAATTTAACACCTTAATTCCTCTTATTCAGCTTGTGGTTTTTAATCAACTTGTATTTGTATACTGCATTGAAACCATGATCTGGACCACTCAGTCAATATGATCTCTTTGAATACTTGTTTGCAATCATAAAATAAAGCTTTAATTTACACATTCTCTGAACAGCCCAAATCCCTATAATTATTAAATGAATACTCAGGGTACACTATGCATAATCAATGACCTTTATTATTTAAAAGAAGAATGTATGCAGATCTCACTACTCCAAGATCTGTGTTTAGGCTAGGTTGTGCTGAGCTAAATAAGATGTCCAAGGCTCACAGCTCAAGTCTTCCAAAACCTCCTGTTAGTGTTCTTTCATGCCAATTAGACACACTTTACATGGTTATAGTAGCAACCTCCATAACTACACAGGGCTCAGTTTACTCTAATAGCTTTTCATCTGCATTAACTTTGCAAATAAATAATAATCAGCATTTGTTCTTTGCATGTTTTTTTATATTATCCCATAAAAGGAGCAAGGAGTAATTTTACAATAAATCATTAAATTTGAGTGAATGAAGTTACAAACCTGTTTCTCCTCCCCTCCCCAACTTATTAGGCCATATACTCAAGTCAGAATGCACATTTCAAGAAAGAGGATTCTTGCTTAATTTTCACCTCCTTTAATTGGGCATATGGAAAGCAGTTAAAGTAGCACAGTGCAGGTAAGATCAAAGGAAACTAGGATTCAGATTCCTGATCTGTCATTGCCAACTGCATGGTACAAAAATATTTTCTTTTTCTCATTCATACAATTTTCTTTCATTCTTGGAATCCAAATTGTTATTCAATAATCAAATAAAATACATTCACTCTCACCAACAGTCTCAATTTTGGCTGAAATATCTGTGCTATTTTACACTGACGTACTAAACACTTGGTCTTGAAACCACCAGGGTGTGAACTCTGGCAAAGTTGGTGTACAAATGTTTCAAAGACTTAACATTCTATTTTACTCCCTACTTATTTTGAGCAGACACGTGCCAAAGTAATCAGGGCGTAGCTAAAGTTGAGTCTCTTTAGTTTCTCACTGATGTCCTTTGTGACTGCTCAGAAAGACAGGTTAAGAGCGGGAATAGACCAGGACACTGGCAGGTGAGTTCACATAGTGATTTTACTGCCTATTGGAAGGGCAGGGTTAAAATAGCCCTGCAAAAATTATAAAAGCTTTTAAATTTTCTTTTTATCATGAAAGCACTGATCAGTTCTGAGGTACAGTTCACAAGTTGTGGACGTTCTCTGAAATCTCACTTGAATGACTATTCCTCATGTGCAAATTTAAATATGTATTAATATTCCATCTCACTGTGAGGACTTTACATCTGATTCAAAATTCATTCTTTTACCCACTTCCAGAGATGATCACTTGATAACAAACAGGAAAGGAAATTTAGAATCTCCCCTCCCTAACCCACAAACACCACACCAAGATGCAGTCCTCAACGACAGTCATCTATGTAATCAACCATCCTGTGACAGATTGAGACCCCAGATTTACAAGATCTGTAAAACTCAGTCCTCTAGTAGGACTCCCAAAGTCCATTAGCCTTTAAAGTCTGGCAATTTTGTGATTGTTAGGATAACGCAGCTAGAAAATAGTTAAATTCTGTTAAATGAGCAAGATTTTCATCATTGGTTTAAGAAAATGATTTTAAGAAATGTGCCATTCATAAGTGCTGTGTCAGATTAATTGGAGCAGATTGAACTATTAGGCGGTGACATATACTTTAACACTTCAATGTAATTATGTAAGAAACATTATTTAATTTCAGAAGTAGTAAATCCTTCTGTCAACTATGTTGGATTTTTTTAATATAAAAGTCCAATGTTAAAAGCAGACCAAATATCTGAGTTATTGTGCAGTGAGCAAATGTAACTTGAGATCAGTGTTATATCATCCACACTGGGAACAAGACAGAAAGAGCTCCAGTTTCAGAACTTCCAGTTTGCTGTGTTAGCTGATCAGATCCAGGAGCTGAGAAATCAGCCATGATTCCTGCCCCTATCTGCTATCTTAATAACCACCGGCAGAGTGTAAAGTGGTTGTAGGTGTTGGGTGAAATGGAACTGGGATTGGCTGTGTTGCACATCCACAAGTGAGCAGAGTTGCCTGTTCTCTTCATTGTCTAGTGCCATATGGGAGAACAAATACTTGGATAAGGGATATCACCACAGCCAGAACCCACAAAATTGTACACTTGCAACAATCGGCATCTCCAGCAGAGTTGAGCAGAAAATATACAACTAACAATAAAAGCCTACCACCAGCTTCTCTAGGGAAGGGAAAATAAATGCTGGTCTCTCAAGTGATGTTTGCATCCTGGAAAAAATAATGCAAAAGGTAAGTTAGGCATTCAGCAATCTGGATAAAGATTAATGTTAAGGTTATTAAAGTTCATGGAAAAAACTGAATTTGAAGAACTGTACAAATAGCAGAATAAAAGAGGTGATCTTTTCAAAGAATATGCCCTTTATATATAACTACATGCAGCAGCCCAGCCCCGTTTGGGCCAATCCTGGCACATGACCACTAGCCCTCATTTGGACCACCCTTGGGTTGACCATGCTTCAAGCATGTTAACACGTTACCAGATATTTCCTGCAGAACTCACCAGATCAAATTATATCTTCACCTATCCAGCTTCGGGTTTATTTTCTCTTCTGCACCCCTGGAGCGGTGATAGGGGTGGGGGTGTGTGCTGGGATTGTGGGTGGAGGGGCTGTGTGTGTGTGATGTGAGTGGGGGGATGGGTGCGTGTGCGCTGGGTGAGGAAGGGGCTATGCCTGAGGTGAGTGGGGGTAGGGGTGCGTGTGAGATGAGGTGGGAGGGAGGGTATGGGGGGGGAAGAGTGCAGGGGGAGCGGTGTGTGTGTGTGGGGGGGGGGGGGAGGCTAAGGATGGGTGTTCGGCCCGACAACCAATGAACAAGCTCCTGCGGCCGGGCTCGCGTACTGGCGGTTGGCCATGGCCGCTGACGGTTGGGGGGGGGGGGGGGGAGGTCACGCAGGTGGCGCCAGTCGGTCGTCGGTGGGGGGGACGCGGATGCCCGCAACTTCGATCAGAGGTGAGGACACCCTAAAAAGTTGTCCGTCCCTCAGCCGCCAAAACCAAATGAGCAATGAAATCGCTTAGAGTCAAAGCCCTCCAATTATCAAAATGTGGAAACGACCAGGAAACGATTACCTTTCTTCAAATGCAGCAAAAAGTAAATAGATATTTGTATCTTAAGGAATAATTCCTGATCTGATTACACACTTTTATTTGTGTATATAATAGAAAGTTAAATGATTAACCAGGGTGGTTTGACAGTCGCATGCGGCACAACTACAATATTGCTGTGAAATCAAAAGAGAGTCAGAGAGAGAGAGAGAATTGAGCCTAACAGACTGATCCTTAACTATTATTTGCCCATTATTGGATAGAATTGAATCTCACAAGCCTTTGGAAGAGAATAATAAAAGATCTGTAGGCATTACAAGGCCCTGTCCTCCCATCGTGCAAGTCTAAATTCCCAGGGGCTCCATTGCAAGCACTGGCTCAGCTTGTCCGATCATTTATCCATAATTAGAAAATTAATATTTTAGATGGGAGCTATGATGAACCCATTATGGTGATGGGCCCTGATATCAATTATAACTTCAATTTCGATTTCACTTAACTGCAAGTAATGGGTCCTGGTGGCAGCGTAGTGATGGGATAGGGCCGCGGAGCGTGACGAATACAGATCACTGCACATTAGGATGAGCAATTATTTGAACATGTATAAAAACTATTTACAAGCAATGTAATTGACCGGGGTCAGAGGGAGATGCTGAAAAAATGGACAGGTTGACAAATTTTTGTTCCATACCAACAGAAAAGATTTATTAATTTCTTTGGCTGTAATTGAATTTTTGAAGGGTTCTTGTTAAACTCTCATTGCATTGCTCATCTCCCGCGCTGACCTTACATAGATCTAGTGCCATACTTTCTTGTTGCCTTCATAGCCCTTGGCAGAGAGATTGCTGATGGAATTTATAAAAAAACAAGCAGACGGTTTAGAAATTGATTCCATGCACTGGAGGGGCGGGTGGAGGGAGGGGGAAGTGAAAGAAACAACTGCAGTAACATACTGCCGGCTATCTTTATACCAAAAGAATAATTACCTGGTCTAAAAGATCTCTGCATTTTTAAGTAAGGATGAAACAATTTGTGAAATATATCGGGTATCTTATTTTCCCAATTTTCCATGGCCTTGGGAGGTATCTGCCTTTTTTCTCTGACAGTCGCCCATGCATTCTCAGTTTCTCCTTTGAAGCAATACGATGTCAGTTTAATTGTTCACTGTCAGGGGTAGACCAGCAGATAACAAGCTTAGCAAATGGTGTCTGCTGTAGCTACACATTGATTAATATTTTACATGTTATTATGCTGTGTCCATTACGACAGCAAATTAAACTATAAATCACACCCTCTGCTTGTGTCACTGAATCATAAATTGTCTTCCCTTCGTGCTCGAGTGCAGCAGCTCCCAGGGCAGTCCTTCATAAGGCAACAATGCTCAGAAAGTGCCTGTATTCTTTACACTGAATTATGGACTAGTCAGAAGCATAGTATACATCAGGCATTATGAAAAATGGGGAGTTTATTCTGCCATAAAAAAGAAGACAACCCTACACCCTAGGTAAAAGTTTGCAATCTTTCTCCTTTTTTTTAAGAAACCCGTAGTGTAGTTGTAGTTACCAACACGATAAGGAAAATTGTCTATGATGACCATTGGATTTTGAAACTCACCAAGGAATTAAGATTTAAAGGAAGCATTTAGAATATCTCAGAAATATCTGGGGTGAATATATACAATTAGCAATATGGTTAATTTTTTCTTGGTTTTAATCAATGGTCAATGACATTGTAGCATAGAATTAAGGAGAAAAACACAGTAACTACAAATATTAAGATAATAATAAATCTGGAAGACGAAAAGGAAATTCCACATCATGTCTTAAAATTCCAATTATTTTTCTATATCTCAATTCTTTTAATTTTAATATTAAACGAAGGCTCCTTCAACACTGTCATTTAAGAACCCCAGTACTCTTTTTACAGAACTGAAGCATTCTCCTCAGAGTTCCAGTAAATATTTAGCTGTCAACCAACTCCAAAAAATAGAAACATCTCTTCATTCATTTAAATAGGGTTTCAGGGATCTACATTAGTTCTTGATCCGTTCTAAAGCTATTTGGTACATCTTGAGAATGTAGTTGGTGCAATATAAATGCAAATTCTTTCTTTAAGTTCTTGCCCAAAGGTCTTAAGTAGCATTGGTCTGTGGCAGTTGTCTAGTTTGAGAAGTAGGCATTCTTGTTTGTGAATCTGTGTGATGATCGTCAGTTCTAGAGTCATGAAGTTATACAGTACAGAAACAGGCCTTTCGGCCCAATTGGTCGATGCCAACCAAGATACCCATCCAAGCTAGTCCCATTTGCCAGCGTTTTGCCCATAACCTTCTGAACCTTTCCAATCCATGTACTTGTCCAACTGTCTTTTAAAAGTTGTTATTGTACCTGGCTTAACTACTTCCTCTGGCAGCTCATTCCACATAGATACCACCCTTTGTGTAAAAAAGTTGCCCCTCAAGTTTCTATTTAATCTTTCCCCTCTCACCTTAAATCTCTGACCTCTAGTTCTTGATTCACCAACCCTGGGAAAAAGACTGAGTGCATCCACCCTATCTATGCCCCTCATGATTTTATACACTTTGACCATGGAAGTATACATGAGCAGAAATTCCAGTCTGAGTCCTCCCCTTTGTAATTGACATGCAGGAAGTTGCAAGGTTCTCTTTGTGACTTCAAACTACTGGGGGAAAAAAAAAGTTCAAAAAGAAATCTTTGGAGAGCTTTGATAATGAAAATTACTGATGGATTCCCTCAATTGCTCAGCTGATGTTTAACAAAGCCACGTAGACCAGGTGATTCTAAATTCAATCGGCAGCCTATATCAAACTTGCGACTCTCAACATGGATGGTGGTAAGTATCCCTCAATTGCTTTCAGCATGGTGGGTTATAAAGGAGAAGAAAATTATTAGCCAACTTCACGTCTTTATCCATTGACTCCTCCTGACAGTGCGTTTATATGGATGGCAGGTGAGAACAGGATTGGGGATGGCTGTAATGCCCCTTGTGTTGAATATATTTGCGTAATCCACTGTCACAGTTCACACATGAATGGCCTTTTGGCAAGCTGCTGGAAAGCCTTTAGTGCTCAGGCAACTGGGAAACAAAAGAGTTACCACCTTAGGGAGAGAACAAAAATGGCAAGGGCAAAAAAATTACTGGAAAAGAAATTGCTCGCAATAAAAGGTAAGAAAAAACTGTCAAAACCAAAACATAAAATAAACTTAAAATACTGTGTTTGCTTAGAAGGTGAGTGAGCATGGAAAAAGGAAAAAGTTTTTAATGTTTCAAGTGGGAATCTTAACATTCCACATTATTGATAACCCAAGATAATTTTGAAAAAGTTAATGAATGTGCTGTAATAGGAAGAATATCTTAAATAAGTGCGTGGATTTTAAGCTTTTATTTTTAATTTCTTTTTTCCAGTGAGAGACAACTTGTTTATTCACATGCTTTTTGAAGTAATAATTGATAATAGATCTTATAAGTTTTAAATGTTAACTGAAATCATTTGTTTTTTTTTAATTTACTTGTTTAAAGTGATCAGGACAGCGGGAAATTAAACTGTAGCCAACTGCATTGTATCAAGTGGGAGGTCAAGTAGTCGCTCTGTGTGGCCTAAAATCCAGGCTTTGTTAAGACGATGGCATTAAATGGGAATTACATCTGAGGTCAAGTGACCGCAATAACAGGGGACAGAAAAAGCCCCTGAAATCATTCACTTGGTGATGAAAATGACATGAAGCTGACACAATCCCCCATCTTCAGTAGAGGTGAGATGGGAGTAAAATCCATTGCTGCTGAACATTTCACCTACTGATAGCTAGCCTGACCCCTGACGAGGCTTATCATGCCTGTGCCTTCATTGCTAGCTGCAATTCCAATGATAGAACAGAATATTCTAGTACTTATATTCTCTTGCTGATACTATTAAAATTATACCCTGACATAGTTTTTAAAAAAGTTTTGCAAAGATTACATCTTCATACTCTATAGTACAGTTATTATCTGATCTTTATTTTGTTTTTTTATGTGCAATTCCTAAACTTTATTTTTTTCTGTATAATACCTTCAATATAGTAAGAAGAGGGTTTTGGAACTGGGGAATTGTAGATTTTATATTTCACTTTCAGTTGTCCAATGACAAACACTATCAACACAGTTGTAGAGTACAACAGTTCCATTATTAGGAGTTAAGTAGGACCTCAGAGGAGAATCCATATATACCAAGCTGAGAATGTTCCATTTCCCATACAAGGCAGTTTAAATCCTTTGTGAGTCTGTGAAAATCAGCTTTGCAATCCAAACTATCAGAAACTAGATTAAAGGTGCACGAAAACATTTACTATATAGAAATAAAGATTCCTTACAATTACCCAAGTGTATTTAAACCTCTCATTTTAGTCGAGATTGGAGATGAACTATTGCACCAAGTTCTCTCTCAAATTTCTTTCCTCTTTTAGCTTTGTTCATAACATTTAGGACAATACCACATTGAATGTTTGAATAGGCAGGTGATTTGCTTACAGATTTTTGCCACTGGTGTTCTGTTACTGGTCTACGGAAGATTTTTGTGCAGATTGCAGCACGTAGTCATACTCCACACAAGCAACTTGCATTAACAGAGTAATATATCCCAAGGCACTTACTAAGGACATTACATAAAGAAACAATTGAATCATACAGTAGATAATTAGATCTTGGACAATGATGTAGGTTTTAAGAATGTCTTAAAGAAGGAAAGGGAGAAAGGCAGTGCAAGGAGAGAATTTCGGAACATAATGGGAGGAGTGCTGAAGGCATTGACTAGAGATTTATGAGGCATAGTATGTGAAAGGGCAGAAATGAAAGGAGGCATGACAACAAGAGAGAGAGCTCTGGGACTATTGAGGATAAAACAAGGAGGAGAAGCAAAACATTGAAATCAAGGTCTTGGGCTCAGGTCCAAAGTGACAAGCAAAATGCACTTGTGAATAAGCACAAGGAAAGTTTGTTTAAATAGGCCTGGTTACATTTTAAGATAAGGATACATACGCCCTGGTATGAAATGAGAAAATGGAGAGGAGGCTTTTGGACAGAGTCTGGATGGTGCTTAGTAGGTAAAAGATTGACATGGTTGGGTGGAATCAGCTAGGAGCATTAACGAACTGATGATTAGTTTGGGAGCCTGGAGATGGGTCTGAAGGGTGACTAAGCCAGAATGTATTAGAAAAGTAAATTATCTAGAAGAAACAATGTTAGAAGTATTTCCTTGGGAATGAAGCACATGGAGTGCAGAAATGATCATAGGGCAGAAAGATGATGGTTGCATGATACCATAAGAGCAAGAGGCAAGTTAAATTACATGCCAACTTGCTCAGTTATATATCACTGAACTTTGAACTCCAATGGTAAATCTAGAAGCAAAGAACCTGTGGTTTGTAATATACTGCATCCGATTTATATTTATATTGAACTTATGATGAAAGATCAAATTGCTTCCAACCGTTTTACCCACAACCAAAGCAGAAGATGCCATGCTGTTGGAAATGAAATCAAAATGCTGGAACACTCAGCAGGTCAGGCAGTATTTGTGGAGCAAGTTCATGTTTCAGCTTGACGACTGATAATAAGTAACAAGAATGAAACTAAGATAACCTCGCTTCAAAATATAATTAATTCTTTTTGCACATCTATTTAACAGCAATGTTAAGAACTTAAGGAAATATCCAACAAAAAGGGCCCACTTTTCAATGTTTCAAGACAAGTGAGGATGAATGATCTTTGAAACATCATCTTCTCAGTTGCCCAAGATCGAGTACCTTTAGACCACTGAGTCATCACTTCCTCAGCCCTTTTGTGGATGTTGCCCTATCTATTTAATTTCCTGCAAGAATCCCTTCATACATATTCCTTAACAAAAAAGAAAACCAAAACTTTCTAGTATTTCCCCTATTAATTTCTGACCTGCTGTACTCCAGGAACAAGCCCTCCTCCTCCTGGTTCATTTTTTCTCATTTATACTCCCTGCTCCTACTGAGAATAGGATTGTCCAAGTTTCTTTTTATCCCCATAGTAAGCTGGATTTATTTGTCTTGGATTTTTTGAATTGATTCAGATTTTGCAATTGTAATAGCATACAAATTGTCAGTATTCAATGTCATTACACAGTGAAGTGCACTGGTCTGCATATGCTTAGGTTACACACAAATTCAGACATTCTTTCAAAGAGTACACCACTTGTTAGATGGAAACCTTTTTGATGTCAGTAAATTTATGTTTAATTTTTATTCATATTTACACAGTTTTTACAAAATTTAGCCATGCTGAATGAGGTATAATCGAGTCTTTAATAATAAACTCCACAATGAAGAACACATTGAAAATCAAATAAGTTGCAGATTATAGAAATCTGAAATGAAAATAAAAATTGTTGAAAATATTCAACAGGCAAGGTAGCAACAGTAGAAAGAAAAAGAGAATATTTCAGGATGAAGAGTTTTTAATGAATTTTTGTCATAAAAAATATTTTTATCAATGGAGTCTAATTCCTTCAAAATCATATAAAAAATAATTAATAACTTCTTATATTTCAAATTTTGGAATTTTATTTGAATGCCCTGATTTTTATTTTGCTCTGTACGTTTAAAATATTAGTTAAACATTAGAATTTTTTACTTTTTGTTTTGCTTTCTGGAAAAAAATTTGCCAACATGACTGTCTGTTTATATGCTTAATGACACCATTGTTGATTGAAACCAGAGATCCCTGAAGCTGAAGCCAGAATAAAATTAACAGGAAAAGTGAAATATGTGTCACAGAATCTGCTGGATATTTGTAAGCAACTTTCTTTGATGTCAGCAAGGGAGCACTTTGCCATTGTTAATAAAATCTGGGTCACTAATGTTCAACCTGCATTTTCTAATTTTTTATAAGTAAGTAACTTTTTGCTATGATAGCAGTATCAGCTTACGATAAACCCAGAATCCATTCTTAGTTTGTTCCATGAGAAAAAGATCTATTCTATCATTGCAAAATAAATTGCACCTACATTGGTTTAAAATGATCAACAAAATGTAAGGTTATCCACTCTCGGAGAAAAAGACAGAAATGTTGAGTATTTTTTAAATGGTGCAATATTGGGAAATTTTGTTCAATGGGCCTTTCTCAGAATGGAGGCTGGTGACTAGTGGTGTGCTGCAGGGGTTGCTGTTGGGACCCTTGTTATTCGTTATTTATATAAATGATTTGGATGCAAATGCACAAGGTTGATCAGTAAGTTTGCGATGACACAAAATTAGGAGGTGTTATTGATAGTGAAGAAGGTTATCGTAGATTACAGGGGGATCTTGATCAGCTAGGGAACTGGGTTGCGGAGTGGCAAATGGATTTCAATACAGGTAAGTGTGAGTTGATGCATTTTGAAAAGTAAAACCAGCATAGGACTTAAACTATGAATGGTAAGGCACTAAGGAATGTGATGGAACAGAGGGACATAGGGGTACAAGTTGAAAGTGGTGTCACAGGTAGACAGGGTGGTGAAATAGGCGTTTAGCACACTGGGCTTCATCAGTCAGGGCATTGAGTATTGCAGCTGGGACATTATGTTGCAGTTGTATAAGTTGTTGGTGAGGCCACACTTGGAGTACTGTGTACAGTTTTGGTCACCATGTTATAGGAAAGATGTGGTTAAACTGAGAAGAGTGCAGAAAAGATTTACGAGGATGTTGCCAGGACTAGAGGGCCTGAGTTATAGGGAGAGGTTGGCTAGGCTAGGTCTTTATTCCTTGGAATGTAGGAGAATGAGGGGCGACCTTGTAGAAATGTTTAAAGTTATAAGAGGCATAGATAAGGTGGAAGGTAACAGTCTTTTCTCCAGGGCAGGGGAGTCCAAAATTAGGGGGGGATAGATTTTAAAAGGGACCAGAGGGGCAACTTTTTCACGCAGAGAGTGGTGAGGATATGGAACGAGCTGCCAGAGGAAGTGATTGAGACAGGTACAATAGTGTCATTTAAGAAGCACTTGGATAGGTACGTGGAGGGGCAGGGCTTAGAGGGATATGGGCCAAATGCAGGAAATTAGGACTAGCTGGGTGGGCACCATGGTCAGCATGGACTGGTTGGGCCAAAGGGCCTGTACCTGTGCTGTATTGCTCTATGGCCCTGGCAGCCCTTGTACAAAAGTCTCTCAAAGCTAACATGCATGAGCAACAAGAAGTTAGGAAGGTAAATGGTGTGTTGGCCTTAGAGGACAAGTGCAAGTAACTTACTGTAGTTACATCAGGCCTTAGTGAGACTACACCTGGATTATTTTGTACAATATCTAAATAAAGATATGCTTGGAATAGGAGGGAACAGAGATCAGCAGACTGGTTCCTGAGCTGGTGCATAGATATTACGAGGAAAGATTAGGTAGGCCAAAGCCTCTATTCTGTAGAGTTTAGCAGAATAAATGGTGACTTCACTAAGACATACAAAATACTTAGAGGGCTTGACAGAGAAGGTACAGGGAGGATGCTGTCTGTTTTGTTGGAGTCTGGAACTAAGAGTCACAGTCTCACAATTAGGGGTAGGCCATTCATAATTTAACTGAGGATATTTCTTTTCACTCAGAGGCTGTGAATCTTTGGAATTCTGTACCCTGGGGGATATGGTGGTTCAGTCATTGATAGCATTCAAACTGAGATAGATTTCTGGATACTAGGGGAATCAGTGGATATGGCAATTGAGCAGGAAAACGATATTTCATAGAATGGCAGAGCAGGCCTGAGGGGCCGAATGGCCTACTCCTGCTCCTATTTCTTATTTTCCTAAGTAGAAATGTCCTAAAGTCTTAATTCTCTCTTCACACCAGCAATGCCCAATCCCTAATATTATCACAGTAAAATTTATGTCCATTGTTTCCACTTTTGCCCATCATTCTGGGAATAAATTCCTAAATCTGATCACAATAGTTAAAGTCTAGCCAAATGAAGCTGTAGTAGAAGTTCTTTCCTTACTTTGAAATGCAATGTTTCTGAATGCAAAGCCAAGAATCCTTGCTTGATGGAATTATGTATTTTGGCTGCCATCTAGATCTATTATCTGTAGTCCAAGGTCCTCTGATGCTCTAAATCTAAAGTTAAATTTAATTCTGCAGTTTATTTGAAATAAATTAGAAGAACAAAGGACTATGTAATCTTATAACAGTATTTGGAAAAGCACTTGCTACCGAAACAATTGTACCACCATATCTTATAACATCCTGTGGATTTCAGTCATAACATTGAATAGTTAAAACAGAAATCATCTGAAAATGCTGTAACTCAGAGAGAATATTTTGTAACTAAATTTAATCACATTATAGACTGCTACTTTTGGAACAAGTACATTTTATTCTATCATGTGAATTTCATTCAGCATGCTAATTTTCAAGCTTGAAATAAACCATACCTACCTGGAAAAATGCCAACCTTGAAATCTGTCATACCCCTAAACCTAAGCCTGGTAATTTTTGTATTCGAGATCATTGTACCTACTTAGTTGATAGTACTGTTGTGGAAATAAACTGCATAGAAAAGAAATTGGTTGGAAAGTTATAAAACAATTCATTATGGCTAGAACTTTGCAGTGGAAAGAATTTTATTCTGTGTCTAATCCTATGCTTTACTTGGGAATGCTTAGTGCTAACACTAGTGATACATTCTTCAATATTAACAATTCTCATCTTGATTAACATAAAATACATGTTTAAAAAAAAGTTAACAATCTGACATTTTTTATACAATTTGCATTATAGCAACAAGTGTAACTTTAAAAGACACTCATTTTCATTTCAGTACTAATTGTGTATTTATTGAACATAATTGTCTTCTAATGCTAATTTCACAAAGCAATCAGCACTAAGTAATAACCCAGTCTTTTTGTGTCTCTCATCAGACCAGAAACCATATCTGAGTCTAACACAGAGAATCAGTGTCTTTAATAATTGGAGTTTCACAGGAACTACATTCGGACTGTCAAAGCACCTGTCAAACCGCAGATGAGATTAAATGTCTGACCTCCTCATCCCTAACATTGCCTCACAAGAGACAGTTCTGTCACAAGCTCTGCCATTTTGCTTTCCAAGGTGTTGTAAAGGGCGACCTCTGATACATTTCAGTGTTGTTTATTGATTTCTGACCCAATGGTTAATAGTTTTCCCAGTCCCTCTGAATGGCTTTTGTAAGCAATAGGGTTTGTACATCTCTCGAATCAATACCTTTTATATTTACAATAAAATTGAAACTGCCTCTTCTGGGGGCGCAGCATCTTATTTGTCATCCTTCTGCAAGAGAAAACTATGTCATTATCTGAATTAAAACATTTATTTCTGATTAAGAGAATGTCCTATCTCATTAATTTCTCCCTTTCCAATATAAGGAGAATAGAATCTTATTGATTTCTGCAGTTTTACACATCTACAGTGCTGAGAAGATAATTGAGAAGTTACCCAGAGTAAATGAACTTTCAAGGCTCCCTGCTTGGCTGATAAGTTCTAAATTTGAAGTGTTTTTATGAAGCAAAGGTTTTAATTTTGTGACAGGCTGCAGCAGTGATACTGATACAGCTGAGTAAATTGGATTAAGACTAGAATCTCCTGAGCAATGCCCTAGCAAAGACAGAGGAGCCTGATCCCTATGGACGGCTTCCTGCAGATTAATGCTCAGACAGCTTCCAAATTACCCATCCTTAGAACTCAAAGTAACTTCAGGAAGTTTAGATTAGTGAAACCACGGATAGCAAGAGAGGCTTTTGACTTCAAGTTTCCCTTCCTCTCTTCTTTTGTTTCCACTTAATACAGTGATTCTATTCACTGCAATGAACTAGACCTTCAAATCCACTCCGACACCTGATTATACTTTATTACAAAAATTAGATTAAATCAAAACTGCATTTAAAGACATAGCTGAAAGTTCTCCTCAGAGGAGCTGCACATTTATTCATTTACAGCTGCACATTTACAGACGTAATGGATTTCAGAAAATGCAAGGATTGAATGCATTTATTTGAAGTTAAATCTGTTATGTCTTGTTTGCACATGAGAAGCTCTGGGTTTAGGCTGATCTTCCAATATATAAGATATTGTTAATGTAAAGACTGAGTGAACAATATTGTGTTCAAATCAAAGAACACAATAATATATAAAAATAAGAAAAGGTTGTTATATCAAATAAGTCTAAACCTTCTTCACAAATCTGGCTTTACCTTTACCTATTTTGTGGATCTCACTTTATCCTACTTCCATTTTCTCTCCAAAAAGACTTCCAGGTAACTTTTGAAATAATAGATTAAATCAAGATGCATTGATACAAAACAAAAATAAATTATTATTATGATTTCAAGCTGTGAATTTTCTCATTCCCTGAGACTTCGCTGCCTCTTATAATCTGTATACTTTTAAAATTCAAACATAGTGGCATTGAACCACTAATTCCTGACTTAATTTGTATATCCTTTTATGTTTTCTGACCTTACTCTATAATCTTTAAAACCCAAAGCATGTGGAACCTACATATACCGGTGTCACTTTCTGATAATAATTTGTCTGGTTACAAGTTTTAGAATATGAACAGAAGTAGAAGTGGATCATTTGGGTTCTCCCATTGTGCCTGCTCTCCCATTCAGCAAGATCATGGCCAATCTTCTATCTCAATGCCATTCCTCTTCACTATCCCTGTTTTCTTCATATCAAGGAATCTCTTCATTTCTGTTCTGAATAAACTCAATGACTGACCCTTCAGAGTCCTCCAGGATAGAGAATTTCAAAAATTTGCTGCTCTCTGCTTGAAGAAATTACTCTTAAACTGAGTCCTAAATGGTTTACCCCTAATTTTGAGACTGTGTCCGCTGGTTCTAAACTCCTCAACTTGGAGAAGCATACTCCCTGCATTCAACCTTTTGAGCCCTGTATGAATTTTTTTGTTCTCATATTTTCTCACAACATAGAAGGAGGCTATTTGGCTCATTGAGTATATGCTTGCACTCAGAGCAATGCCATTAATCCCATTTGCCTAGTTATTTCCATACAACCCATTCTCTCTTCTACCACACCAACTCTTCCACCACCAATTTATGCCAGGAGTAATTGACAGTAGCCAATTAATCTACCCATCAGCATGTCTGTGGAACATCGGTGGAAATTGGAGCAGCCATAATCACAGGAGAATGTGTGAACTCAGGAACGGAGGTCATGATTGAACATATGTTGCTGGAGCTATAGTCAGCAGTGCTACCTGCTGTGCTGCTGTTCTGCCCTAATGAAATGTCCTCTCATTCTTCTGGAGAAGATAGGCTGAATCTACTCCATCTCTCCTTATAAGGCAAATCCACCCCCCTTGGAAGCAATCTAGTGAATCTTTACTGCATTCTTTCTGGCAAGTATACCCTTGTATAGGTAGGGAGACCAAAACTGTGCTCAGTAGAACATCAAATTTCATAGATAGGGGATAAAGCTACTCAGGTAAATAAGCTAATCCCTTTTGATGGATCTTGCCAAATTACAATGGGAGTGATAGTTGACTTTGGCTAGCAGCGTAAAATGAACAATTTCAAATCAGCCACCAGTCTTTCATATGTCCAAGATTTCTCTTCCATTGACCTTACCAAATTTATCTCTTGCTTTCAGCATTAATTAACTTTGGGGAGATATGATTCACAATTGGAAACACAACCCTGACACCTTGCTGATGTGGCATTTCATGAATGAAAACAAAGGTCAGGGCAGGCACAGTAGTGTAGCAGTTAACATAATGCTTTTACAGCGGCAGCAACCCGGGCTTAATTCCAGCCACTGTCTGTAAGGAGTTTGTACATTCTCCCCGTGTCTGCGTGGGTTTCCTCCGGGTGCTCTGGTTTCCTCCCACATTCCAAAGGTGTATGGGTTAGGAAGTTGTGGGCATTCTATGTTGGTGCCAGAAGCGTGGCGACACTTGCGGGCTGTCCCCAGAACACTCTGCGCAAAAAGATGTATTTCACTGTGTGTTTTGATGTACATGTGACTAATAAAGGTATCTTGATGATGTTATGTCCATCAGGAAGTCATTTAATATTTGACAATAATCTCAAATTTCAATCATAATTCCAGGTTCTGATCATTATTGAGTGGTCCCAGTTGGAAAAGTTGGGTTTATTGACATGGGTCATCATAGATTAGGATTTGCTTGTAATTCACATACAGCACATACAGCACAGCAACTCTAATATTTCTGATTTACACACAAGAATGGCCATTAAGCAACCTACTGAGGAAGGTTTGTATCCATGACATCAAGTGCAACTAATAGTGAACGTTTGAGAGAGGGTAGAAGATAGTTAAAAACAGTTATTAAACAGTTTAATATTGTATTGTGATCAATAAAAAATGGTTGATTGAAATTAGATTGCAGATGGCTTCTATAACATTTTAAATTCATATTTCCAGCTAATTTGAGAGTGGAAACAGCAAAAATTGGAAATCGTCTTAGAATAATAATCAGCTGGAACAAACAAGGAGATAGAACTTCATCCTCAATTCCATTCCAAGATGATTAATGCAATGACTTGTGTTTCATGCTACTGCCTCAGATGAATATCTACTCTTTAGAAGATAAAGGCATAGAAACTGGATATTTCCACATGTACTGGGACTGGAATGTGCATAAATTGGGCTTTTGTTTTCATTTCCAGGAGGCCAACAAGCTGGAGATATGTGTGGAGCAACCTCAGGCAAAGAGGATTTCAAGTTTAGGTTGCTACGTTGCTGGCAGCAGTTTTCAGATGGAGTCCAATAAATGGGAAGGAGACAACCTGGAGGAGCAAGAGAGCAGAATGATATGACTAGTTTTCCAAACTACATTGAAGTATTCCTGCACCTCCCAACTCCATATTCAAGTTAAGTATTTCACAAAACGCACCTTTCTGCTGGCACTCTCCAAGGGTCTCTTTAATGTGCCAATTGCATTGAGTTCAGACCTTTTCTTAGTGATATTAAAATAGATCTAAGATCTCCATTTGCATATGTAAAAGATCAATGACATGAAATTGGGATAGATAGTGTGTGTTACTTGCCCATTTCACTGGTGAATCATGCAGATGCCATGTTAGTGAAGATGTTTACACTGTATAGCTCATTGCAGGAAGTATGAGAGCAGCAGATCAAGTCATTAATCAGCAGGGAATGCTAATTTGACACTAGTGCTGCCTTTTTGGTTTGTTAGGCTTAAGCAGTCTTTATTCACAAAGCTGAATATTTGTTAAATACTAGAAAGGAAACCCCACTATTTATAAAGATCATCAACTACATACATTTTGTCAAGATGTTGGGACATTAAGCAAATTTTTCTTGCTTTCCATAATTTAAACTTGCAAGGCCTGAAGACAGTGATGTGGCAATTACTGAAGAAATGCTTTTGACTTCAAGGCTTCCTCCCAAATCTGTTGCTTCTAGACAAGTGCTTAGTACTTAGTGGGCTTAGTAGGCATTCTCCTTGGAATACAATATTGCTGGAAGAAAAAGCAGAGGGCACAAGAACAAGACAAGTTGAAGGAAGAATGAGGGCTACAAGACCTGTAATCTGCAGAGCTGGAAGGTAGGATTAGATTAGGTAGTTATTTTCTTACTGGTACAGGCATGATAGGCTCTATCATATGCTGTATCTGTGTCATAAATTTTCCATAATTGTATGATTTATTGAACACCAAGCATAATATGGCTCATATACAAATGCAAAGCAGGCATTCTGATCAAGATCTGGCATACTGAAGTAACACATTGCCTACCTGGTCTGCTCTGGAAAAGCACAGTGGTGTTGAGATTTGTGGTGTTCTGACAAATGCTGTGCAATCTTGTCATCATGAAGAGACAGCTTTGTCACCAGGTATATACCAATAAGCTAAGGAGTAGGAACAGAAGCATTCCCTCAGTGCTTGCCATCTAAATGCCTTAGCTTCCTAATGCTCCTATGCAATTCTGCCCAATGACTGTGGCGTCGTTGGTGGATAGCCATTGGTGTTCAGTGAAAAGAAGTGCAGGTTGCCTTCAAAGTTGATCTGGAACATTCTTATGCTTAGAAAGCCTGAGAATGGACTGAATCTTCACAAAATAGGCAGCAACAGTCTGCACTGGGATCCTGACAAGCAACAGTAGGAGCACCGGCAGAATCTGAAGGACAGAGTTGAAAGCATAATTGGTATCAGCAAGTTATGTTCCATGGAGCCACTTCCACTTGTCCAAGGCTCAACTTCAATCCTAATGATTAGTTAGGAGCAAAGGTTGCTGCATTTCTGAATCTTATAGCAAGACAATTTGAACACAATCATTTATTGAAACAGATCTTCTGCCACCTGAAGATCACTGGCTGCCTACCCCTGGACCACATTCTTTCTTTCAGTATGGTCCAAAGCACAGTGGTCCAGTGAAGCATACAGTAGTTCAACACAGAGCCTCTCTTCGCACAAATGACTGATTGTAGTGACAGAATGGCTTTGACAGCCATTGAGGCACTGCCCTCAAGCTTACTAGCTGTCAAAGATGTCATTGTTATTGAACATTTGTAAAGGTCTTTGATATTCATAAACATTCAAAATCATATGGGACCCATTTAAAATAATGCTGAAAAAAATTAAAATGATTAAAACTTTTTTTCAAGTTAGAAGTCTAAATATTATGCAAATACTGAAAGCAATTGAAACATTTAAATTAACTTAAATCAAATAAATAACTATACTTACTTTTCTCCTGACAGTCAATTTCTCCCATTACTTTTAATAGGACTGCTGTATTTGCACCATGTTAAACCTAGCACAGACTCAGAAGGCAGATTTTCCATGCTACTGGGAAATCTGCAGAAGTTGGTGCTGCTCCTCTGGGATCCATGAGAACTCCAAAGGTGCAAGCAAGTGTCCCAGGGCCGATCATCTATTAAGCAGAAGTCTGCCCCGTAATCCATGTTCAAGGATGGCCCAGAAATGGGCTTATCTGCTGAGAGATCAGGGTGAGGCATAGCTGAAGATCTGACTGTTATGTCCCAGGTCAGTTTCACTTCTTGCATGGTGGTCTGTACCTGTTCCACATGCATTTCTTCTTTAATGTACCACTCCTTGCTTTAAACTTTCTGTGCTAGCAGATTAATATATCACAGCTCATACTCATATATGTATCCAATCAAAGTGCAGTTATTGCTGGCAAGCTTTTCATTGTCCCTGTACCTTGCTGTACTTGGGCACATGAAAATAAACTCCACTTGACAACTTGACTTGGCTGAGTCAAGTTGGTGTGTTGTTTGCATTGCAATAAACGGGCTTGGGTTAATTAGGCATCCCAATCACCAGGCCTATTTTTAAGGGCTAGATAATTTATAACTCCACAGTCCACATAAAGGAACCTTGAATTACCAAAGAGCTTCATATGATCCCATCAAATAATGTAAAAAAATACACCTTCAGTATTACCCGATAAGAGAGAGTCAAACCAGCTGCCTTTGACATTTAATGATATTACCATTGCTGTTCATTGAAGTCCCTCACTTCAACATTCTGGGGTCACCACTGATCAGCTATTCAAGTTGAAAGCTCTATCTCTGCTGTCTAGATTCAAACCTGTAAATTGACCACATGGGTAAATTATCTGAGTACCCACTCTCTATGGTGCAATACCCCAGTAAAAGTCAGGACCTTTGGGAGAGAAGATACTGGAAGCAATAAAAGAAAAACATTGAGCTTTATTCTGGAAGCCAGGAACCTAGAAATCAAACATTCCCACTTTTTCTTTCTTTTGGAGTCGGTGTTATGTGTTTGCATACTGTTACCATGAGAGAGAAAGGCATAGAAAAGTAACATTTTTGTAATCCTTAGATAAATTTTCTCTCTGTCATTCCATTGTGTCTTTTTAACTGAGGAACATTTAGGACACTGGGAGCAGAGCAAGTAAGTAGGGGCAGTATACACACAAAAAAATTAAATAGTTTTAGAAATTCAGTAAATTATGATTACAAAAGAACACCGCATTCTTTAAAAATTAGTGAAGCCTTTGTTAAGGATATTATGGTTAAATTAAAACATTTCACACTATTTGCACAATTGAAAATGATGTACAAAATGAAAGCTTTCCCAAACCACCTTTTTTCATGATAGTTGACTCCATTTAAAATATTTAAATTCAGGTCATCACTTTAATGTGTGTTCTGTAACCTATTGAAATGTAAATGAATAGAAACAGCGATCCCCGTTGCCACAGCTTGTTTCTCAGGAGCTGCTATGTATAGTTGTCTCACTACTTGACATATATCAGATATGTCCAAGTTATTCCATATTCTACCATTATGAGAAAAAAAGGGCAAAGGAGATGGAGGGTACAGATCCTTTTAGATATACCCTCTGACACTATCAGTATCAATTGTCTTTTGCTCGCACTAGTCATCACCTCAATTATCCGGTGTCCAGCCTACCTGATAGGTTTTTCCCAAATATATCTTATCTGTTGATGGGCACTGAATAATGACAACCAGAGAAAGATGGGCAGAATACAAAAGAGTTGGAGCAATAACGACACAAAACAAGATGAGAAGGACTGAAAGATGAAAGAAACCACCTTGAAAAATTGATTCATTTAAAACTGCTCTTGTATCCAGAAAGGTCTGATCTTTGTTTTTTTGTTGACAGGAAATAGTTTATATATAATGCGTATATTCAGTGATTCTCTTTCTCACTTAATTTGAATATTTTGTGCATAGAGATCCGATGATGTACAAAACAAATGATCCTGTACAGTGTACAACTCATATGTGCTCGTTATGTGCACCATCCATCATAATGGTGAAGCAAATATTGAAGCTTCTGGAGTCCTCCCCTGATACAGACACGAGGAGGTTTAAGTTGGATACACCTAAACGAGGGTACAGGGATAATAATATGTATTAATGTGCACCCATTGATTACAATGCAAGCTACTTACAAACTCCAGTGCTGCCTCCTCAACGTAATTGCTTCTGTGCGTAGCCAGCATATCTGTAGGGGGTCCAATATCAAAATTTGTTACCACCAGTTAAAGCCAGTCTAAACTTAAATGGAAAGTAGTGAATCTAACCTGGGAAATAGTGAAGAATGGCATGGCATAGGAGAGACCAGGCTTCAGTCTCCAAGGATTTTGAACAGACCATAGGGATCTAGGATGGCTGCCAGACCACTGCTGTAAAGGCAGTGGGAGCAGATATCAGTAGAGATCAGTGCAGCACAGAACCAGTGCTGCAAGAAATTAACCCGAGAGATCATGATCGGTGGATACAGCTTCAAATTCTGCAAATTTTACCAGCTGTAGCACTTGCTGTATATACTGCTCAATTCACTATCACATATTTTTCAACAATCTTTATCAAACAGAACATATCTAGCATTTATACACTTCATCTTGCACACTTAACACTATTAAAATTCTCATATCTAAAACTCACAGTTTGCACACATTGCCAATTCTTCAACCACAAGAACCTGCACCCAAAAATATCGAAGTACACTTCACTGACATATATCCCTCTTTTGCAGGAAAAATGGAGCATTACCAAAGACAGGCTACATATATATGAGCTACTGCACCTCCATATTGTAACATAGAATCATAGAACAGTACAGCACAATACAGGCCCTTCGGCCCACAATGTTGTGCCGACCTTTAAACCTCGCCAAAGACTATCTAACCCCTTCCTCCCACATATCCCTCTATTTTAAATTCCATGTTTATCTAGCAATCTCTTGAATTTGACCAATGTACCTGCCTCCACCACCACCCCAGGCAGTGCATTCCATGCCCCAACCACTCTCTGGGTAAAAAACCTTCCTCTGATATCTCCCTTTAACTTCCCACCCATTACTTTAAAGCTATGCCCTCTTGTATTGAGCATTGGTGCCCTGGGAAAGAGGCGCTGGCTGTCTACTCTATCTATTCCTCTTAATATTTTGTACACCTCTATCATGTCTCCTCTCATCCTCCTTCTCTCCAAAGAGTAAAGCCCTAGCTCCCTTAGTCTCTCCTCATAATGCATACTCTCTAAACCAGGCAGCATCCTGGTAAATTTCCTCTGCACCCTTTCCAATGCTTCCACATCCTTCATCCTTCTTATAATGCGGCGACCAGAACTGGACACAGTACTCTAAGTGTGGTCTAACCAGAGCTAACCAGAGTTTTATGGAGCTGCATCATTACCTCGCGGCTCTTAAACTCGATCCCACGACTTATGAATGCTAACATCCCATAAGCTTTCTTAACTACCCTATCCACCTATGAGGCAACTTTCAGGGATCGGTGGATATGAACCCCCAGATCCCTCTGCTCCTCTACACTGCCCAGAATCCTGCTATTAACTTTGTAATCCGCCTTGGAGTTTGTCCTTCCAAAGTGTACCACCTCACACTTCTCCGGATTGAACTCCATCTGCCACTTCTCAGCCTAGCTCTGCATCCTATCAATGTCCCGCTGCAATCTTCAACAATCCTCCACACTATCCACAACACCACCAACCTTTGTGTCATCTGCAAACTTGCCAACCCATCCTTCTATCCCCTCATCCAAGTCATTAATAAAATCACGAAAAGCAGAGGTCCCAGAACCGATCCTTGTGGGACATCGCTAGTCACAGCCCTCCAATCGGAATGCACTCCCTCCACCACAACCCTCTGCTTTCTACAGGCAAGCCAATTCTGAATCCATGTGGCCAAGCTTCCCTGGATCCCATGCCCTCTGACCTTCTGAAGAAGCCTACCATGTGGAACCTTGTCAAATGCCTTACTAAAATCCATGTAGACCACATCTACTGCACTACCCTCATCAATCTGCCTGGTCACCTCCTCAAAGAACACTATCAGGCTTGTGAGACATGATCTGCCCTTCACAAAGCCATGCTGGCTGTCCCTGATCAGACCATGATTCTCTAAATGCCCATAGATCCTATCTCTAAGAATCCTTTCCAACAGCTTGCCCACCACAGATGTAAGGCTCACTGGTCTATAATTCCCTGGCCTATCCCTACTACTTTTTTCAATAAGGGGACAACATTTGCCACCCTCCAATCCTCCGGTACCATTCCCGTGGACAATGAGGACTCAAAGATCCTAGCCAACGGTTCAGCAACCTCCTCCCTCGCCTCGTGGAGCAGCCTGGGGAATATTCCGTCAGGCCCCAGGGACTTATCTGTCCTAAGATTTTCTAACAGCTCCAACACATCCTCTCTCTTGATATCAACATGCTCCAGAACATTTACCTTACTAACACTGTCCTCGGCGTCATCAAGGCCCCTCTCCTTGGTGAATACTGAAGAGAAGTATTCATTGAGAACCTCACCCATTTACACAGCTTCCAGGCACATCTTCCCACCTTTGTCTCTAATCGGTCCTACCTTTAGTCTCGTCATCCTTCTGCTCTTCACGTACGTGAAAAATGCCTTGGGATTTTCCTTAACCCTACTCGCCAAGGCCTTTTCATATCCCCTTCTTGCTCTCCTCAGCCCCTCCTTTAGTTCCTTCCTTGCTACCCTATATTCCTCAAGAGCCCGATCTGATCCTTGCTGCCTACACCTTATGTATGCTGCCTTCTTCCTTCTAACTAGATGTTCCACCTCTCTTGTCACTCATGGTTCCTTCACCCTGCCATTCTTTCTCTGCCTCACCGGGACAAATTTATCCCTAACATCCTGCAAGAGATCCCTGAACAACGATCACATCTCCATGGTACATTTCCCTTCAAAAATATCATCCCAATTTACACATGCAAGTTCTAGCCTTATAGCCTCTTAATTTGCCCTTCCCCAATTAAATATCTTCCCGTCCTCTTTGCTCCTATCCTTGTCCATGACAATATTAAAGGTTAGGGAGCAGTGGTCACTGTTCCCCAAATGCTCACCCACTGATAGATCTGTCACCTGACCCAGTTCATTACATGATACTAGATCTAATATGGCATTCCCTCTAGTCGGCCTGTCAACATACTGTGACAGGAATCCGTCCTGGACACACTTAACAAACTCTGCCCCATCTAAACCCTTCGTACTAAGCAGGTGCCAATCAATATTTGGGAAGTTGAAGTCTCCCATGATATCAACCCTGTTATTTTTGCACCTTTCCAAAATCTGCCTCCCAATCTGCTCCTCAGTATCCTTGCTGCTACTGGAGGGCCTACAGAATACTCCCGTTAGAGTAACTGCTCCTTTCTTGTTCCTAACTTCCACCCATACTGACTCTAGAGAGGATCCTTCTACATTATCCACCCTTTCTGCAGCTGTAATAGTATCCCTGACCAGTAACACCACACCTCCTCCTCTTCTCCCCCCCTCCCTATCCCTTTTAAAGCACTGAAATCCGGGAATATTCAGCATCCATTCTTGCCCTGGTGACAGCCAAGTCTCTGCAAGAGCCACAATATCATAGTTCCATGTTTTTATCCAAGCTCTCAGTTCATCACCCTTATTCCTGATACTTCTTGCATTTAAGTAAACGCACTTTAGCTCATCCACCTTTCTACTTTTATACCCTACACTCTGCTTCTCCTTCCTCAAAGCCTCTCTATATGTTAGATCTGACTTTACTCCATGCACTTCTTCCACTGACCTATCCCTCTGGTTCCTATCCCCCTTGCAAACTAGTTTAAGCCCTCCCAAACCACACTAGCAAACTTGCCTTCAAGGATATTGGTCCCCCTCGAGTTCAGGTGTAACCCATCCACTCTGTACAGGTCCCACCTTCCCCAGAAGAGATCCCAATGATCCAAAATTCTAAAACCTTGCCCCCTGGACCAACTCCTCAGCCACGCATTCATCTGCCATCTCCTCCAAATGGAGAGCACAGTGTATCTGTTCCTAAGGCTGTGACAGCAAAGGGTCTGAAACCATCGAAAACTATGACATTGTCAAAACTCCTGACATTCTACATCCACCTCATCTGATAATCTTCTCTGATTTGCAGGCTGCAGATAATCTAAATATGCACATACATTTCACTTACCCACCCCAACTTTTCCCCTCACCACAAGCTGACCACTGGGTCCTTCAGATACATGAGAAGTGCAAACTTGCCAGGTACTGAGGATCAACAAGAAGATGATGATTATGAAGATTTTCACAGATTAACAGCACAGTGGTGCAGCTGATGGAGCTGCTGACTCACAGTTCCAGTGATCTGGGTTCAATCCTGACCTGTCCAGAGTTTGTATGACGACAGTGTCTCAAATCCAATAAATATGCGGATTGGTGAGTTTGGCGGATTTGTGGGTTACTTGACTTACTTGACTATGAGTGGTAGAATCTGGAGTGGAGTGAATAGGAATGTGAGGTGGACAAAATGAGCTTAGTCTAATTGGATGCTTGATGGTCGAGGGGTCTGTTTCTGAGCTATTTGATTCTGATTCTATGAGATTGCTGGGCTGCATTCACTAGCTCAAAACCTGGTAATTTTCTTAGAAGATTATATAGAAGCAGGAACTGCAAGACATCAGTCACTAATAGCCTGCAGCCAATTCAGGGACAAGGACAATATAGCTGCTAGATCACTGAAAGGCAAGGTTGCTCAGAAACTCCGTTACTGAGGACTCAGATGAGCACATTAACATGGTAAGCACAAAAGATGCTTCGTGAGCCAGGAGGCTAGTTGAAAAGCCATCCTTCCTTGACTGTGCCAAGTCAATCAGCAAATTGGCACAGAGCTTTAAGCAGTCATCCTTTCCATCATAGAAGTTATATGGACGTACATAGACACCATCAAGGTAAAGTAATTGACATCACAACTTTTATCATGGCACAAGGTCGTCGTGTTGCGGTGGAGGCTTAGACTACTGTTTTGCAAGGTCAGCTTGCTATCATGCACACTCACGCTTCTGCCATCACAGCTGTGGGTTGGTGTTTGAATGGGTTTGTAAGCCATCACAGAAGTACAGCAGTCTATCCTCCAAGAGTGTTGAAGGGCTGCGCCTGCAGAATGATAGTGGTCCCATGGAACATGAATCTCTAATGAGGATAGCACATGTAATGTTTGCCATCTCACATCTGATTTATCTGTTGACTGTCAGCCCTTCAAGGGGCAGAACATTCTGTGAGATAATCCTCTCCAAAATTATCTACAGAGCCTCTACTGAAATTCAGCATGCTTTCATTTTAGGCAGGAGCCTTGGAGACATTAAAGCAACCCTGATTCAAAATGAAGATTGGTAAATCTGTATTGCCGTGCTATAGGCACTGGGATTGTTCTGTCTGTGGTTGAGAGACTATGAGATTCATCGTTGCCTTCAATGCAGCAGCACAACCTTGTTTGCTGACAAAAAGAGCATTTGAAGATCAAGACCTCAGTAATCCTGTCCTCCTCTGTGCTTCAGACACCTGGACTACCTTCTGCAGACACTGGAAAGCTAACCAGAACTGGAGGGCTTGAGTTATAAGGAGAGACTGGGTAGGCTGGGGATTTTTTCCCTGGAGCAAAGGAGGTTGAGGGGTGACCTTACAGAGGTATATAAAATCATGAGGATCATAGATGAGGTGAATGGTCAGTCTTTTTCCCAGGATAGGGGAATCTAAAACGAGAGGGCATAGGTTTAAGGTGAGAGGGAAAAGATTTAAAGGGGACCTGATGGGCAAACTTTTCACACAGAGGTGCTGGGTATACAGAACGAGCTGTCAGAGGAAGTGGTAGAGGCAGGTACAATTACATTGTTTAAAGATATTGAGACAGGTACATGATTTGAGGGATATGGACCATATGCAGGTAAATGGGACTAGCTCAGGTAGGCGACATGATCAGCATGGATGATTTGGGCCAAAGGGCTTGTTTCTGTGCTGCATAACTCTATGACTACCAATGGCGTCTTTGCAAAATTCTTCAAATTCACTGGAATGATAAGTAAGCGAACATCTGTGTCCTTACCAAGGCTAACATCCCTCGCAATGAATCCCTACACTCAGTCAGCTACTTTGGGTGGTCCATATAATTTGCATGTCTGCCACCACCCTCCCAAGACAAACACTCTATTTAGGGCTCTATTGTGGAAGGAGATGACCAGGCAATCAAAGGAAAATGTTTGTAAATATGCTCAAAGCCTCCATGAAGAAGTGCAATATCCCAATGAACTCCTTGGAATCCATGACTGCTCAGAGAGAAGAAGGAACACTCAGGATGGGATTGAGAACCTTGGGCCCATGCATAGGGAGCACACAGGAAACCTTGAGCTTTGAAAGGAACACACCATCAAACTATCACCTGCCCAGCCTGTTAGGTTCAGCCTGGTAGGCTACCTGTGAAAGAGTCCGTGGTTCCCACATTGGCCTCATCAGCTAACTCAGAGCCAAGAAAGCTGAATTGGAAGGAAGTCTCCTTGAACTCAAGGAACTGCCCAAGAAGATGGCTATGTACAAGCACTCAGAAACAAAATTGAAGACAGCGTTAAGAAAGTGCTCAAGTTTTACCTTTGTAAGCAATATGACAGGAATTCATTGATAAATTTGGTTGAGAGTGTTTACTTTGTGGTGGGTTTTAATTGTGCATTGTGACCAAATGAAAAGTATGATGATCAGTCAAGGAAGCAAGTTAAGCAATTGGACTCTTGGTGAAAGGGGATTTGAGGTTGTGGTTACTAGTATCACACTCTATTCTTCATTGATAGCCTAGCCACAAAGATACTGTCTCTTTTTCCCTCTCCTCCTTTTGTATCTCCATAGGCTCCTACCCCTTTGCTAATTGCTTTTCAAAAGGCGGCAAGGGTTGTCTCCGCTAAGCGATGAGATTGTGCATCATGCAGGAAACCACCATAAACTTTGAGATCCACTGTGCAAAAAAATTGTAAAGCTGCTTGGTTTGGTCCAAGCAATTAAAAAATTGTTTCAACCTGCTATTGTTGTGCCTTCTCTCTTTACATGTCGCACAGAAGCTCTCATTGTTTGCATGCAGCACTTGTATGTGCAAGCCATGTCATCAGAGCTGTTGTTGTCCTGTAGCTATTCTTTGGTTAGCCATTATGGCTCAGATCTATTTATGGGCTGCTGCAGCATGAAGGCATCAGGACTGCTGCCAAAATACTGGGGACCTATGATTGCATTCCAGTTGATGTATGGGAATCCTTTCTTTTCTTGGATGTGATAAGTATGACATGATGTAGAGAGTCTGCAGAGAGATATAGATAGGTTAAATGAGTGAGCAAGGGTCTGGTAGATGGAATACAACATTGGTAAATGCAAGGTTATCCACTTTGGAAGGGGAAATAGAAGATCAGATTATTATTTAAATGGTGAAAGATTGCAGCATGCTATTGTGTAGAGGGACTTGGGAGTGCTTGTGCATAAATCGCAAAAGGTTGGTTTGCAGGTGCAACAGGTTATCAAGAAGGCAAATGAAATGTTGGGCTTCATTGCTAGACGGATTGAATTTAAGAGCAGGGAGGTTATGCTGCAACTGTACAGGGTACTGGTGAGACCACAGCTGGAGTAAGTACTGTGTGCAGTTCTGGTCTCCTTACTTGAGGAAAGATATACTGGCTTTGGAGGCAGTGCAGAGGAGGTTCACCAGGTTGATTCCAGAAATGAGGTGGTTAGCCTATGAAGAGAGATTGAGTCACCTGGGACTATACTCACTGGAATTCAGAAGAATGAGAAGGGATCTTATAGAAACATATAAAATTATGAAAGGGATAAATAAGATAGAGGCAGGAAAGTTATTTACACTGGTAGGTGAGATTAGAACCAGGGGACATAGCCTTAAGATTTGGGGGGAATAGATTTAGGATGGAGATGAGGAGAAACTGCTTTTCCCAGAGAGTAGTGAATCTGTGGAATTCTCTGCCCAGGGAAGCAGTAGAGGCTGCCTCATTAAATATCTTTAAGACACAATTAGATAGATTTTTGCACAGTAGAGGAATTAAGGGTTATGGGGAAAAGGCAGGTAGGTAGAGCTAAGTCCATGACCAGATCAGCCATGATCTTATTGAATGGCAGAACAGGCTCGATGGACCAGATGGCCTACTCCTACTCCTATTTCTTATGTTCTTATGTGATAACTTCTGAGATTTGCAAATTTCTGCATTTCCAATTTGCTGTGATCACTTTGACAGCCATTGACAAAACAGTTTTTGCACTGCTCTGTCGTTACAGTTGTGAATGCAACACTTGGCAAATTTCATTGAGGATGCCATTATTGAAGCACAAATTCTGCACATTGCTCCTTGCTGAGATTCAGAAAGGGGTATTTCTCCTTGAATATTCTGGGCATTCTGAAACCCATTCTCCAAGTCTACTTCCTCCCTTTTCTAGCACAGTACCTCATGGTCTGCATGCCCTCTATTCATTCTGCTTGTTATGCTGCATTCTGTTTGGTAGCAATTGGATTAGTGGAATCTCTGAAATCAACAAAAAGTCCTTCATCCCTTGCCATACATGACCTTTAGTCAGGGATGAGAGTAACTTATATTTCTTATCAGTACAGTCAATTAAATTTCTTGCCGTCATGGTCATATTGCAAAAATGTCTTTGGGCACCTTCTTACCAATACATGGTATAGCTTCATACTGCCTTACCTTCACTTCTGCCTGTTGCCTTTTGGAATTTGAAACAACATTGCTAAGTATTAGCAGTGAAAAGAAATCAACCAACAATTAAACAATAGTGATGATTACTTTAAATTGCACTGGGGGAAGGCGAGATGAGGAATCTTTTTTGGCACCTTACAGCTTTGCTAGGTGACTGAAGGAGGAACCTTCAGCTCCAGAATAGCAGTGCAGATATCAGTAATGCCATGATCAATCTTTCTCATTTATCTTCAGGGATGTTAATTGTGCAGGCACTGTTGCTTTCATCAATATAGCATTTGGTGCAATTCACTGTAAGCATGCACACACATAAGGAGCCATTTTGGATCTTGAAACAATAAGTGCTATCAATTCTACTTCCCTGCTTTTGAGCTTTTGTTGATGTTTATTCTCCTGCAGTTGAAGTAACTGTTTGGAAAGAAGCTTGGTACATCAGCTACAGATGATGGCAGAGATAGTTAAACACTTGACAAGCAAAAGGGTCAAAGGTTATTGTGGGCAGACAACAATGTGGAGTTGATGTTACAGTTAGATCACCCATGATCTTATTAAATGGCAAAGCTGGCTTGAGGGGCCAAGTGGTCTAATTCTGTTCCTAATTTGTATGTTAATATGACAGGGGAGCATAAAGGATAATCAGACTCTGTGGGTGATTAGAAAGAGCAAGGCAGAGCTGTGTTGCTCTTGGCACAAGCTCATTATGGAGTGTATCAACTAAAAATGTGTTGTTCCCAAGCATCCAATTGTCCTCCCAAGATCAGTCCCAGTCCTTACATCATCCTCAGTATTGCTTTAAACACAGGTATTGTTTCTCTGTGAAAGCACATAGTAATCATATTTACATCCATAAACATATATTTCATTCCATTTTACATTTAATTATAGTTTCCTCTTCCAAAAGTTCTCTGGAAACTTTCTGGAATTGTGTAAAAACACATACCACACAGGTATACATCTGTCCTTTATTTTTCTGCTGTCCCTACTGGTATATGAAATCTTCAGCACAGAAATAGCAACTGAACTTCATAACCCTGAAAATTTCAGTGAGTTCATCTCAGTCTCTTCTTTTTTCCAAAAAAGAACAAACGTAACTTCCTTCACCATTCCTCTCAAGTTCAGTTTCTGAGACCTGTAATCATACTGGTTGTTCACCCCATGCCCTCTCAAGAGCAATAATATCCTTCCTGCTGTTAGGTGACCAGGACTGCCAGTGGTTCTTCCAGATGGGGTCAGACGAATGCCTTACACAGCAACGGTGAGTTCAAATGTTTATCTATTCACCTATCCCCAAGAAGTGGAATTCTACACAAAACTGATGTTTAATGCTCCAGTAGTATGGTATGGAACAGATGATTGGGATAAACAAAGTAGTTAAAATACGAGACTGAATTAAGCCATGTTTGCCTTGAGAAGCCCAAGAATTGAAAAATAAAAGAACTATAATACAAAAAAATTGCTAAATAATTGCTCATTTATCTTGATTTCCTGTGAGAAATATTTTTTCAGGCAGCCAGTGTAATCAGAGAAAAACATTAAAGCAAAGCCGATTTCCACTTTTTTTGTTCCATTGATTGGAAGCATTTCAAGAAGTCAGTGGCCAATCTATAAATAGATTCACTTTTTCTGCTGTGTTCAGTCAAATGCTGATATCCTGGGTAGCAACCTAAGTGATGATAAGCCATCTAAACTTAGTTCTTATGAAGGATTCAACTTTTCTTTAGATGCTGTATTTCTCCATCATTTCTTTTAACCTGGAAAGCATGTATGTAATGCTTCTCATCAATCTTTGAAGGGGCTGATACCAGAACGTGTATCAGGGTTATAATGATCTGCAGAGTAACACTTCTGCATCGACAAATGACATAGGCGAAGTGAGGAAAAAATTGGAGAAGAGGAAACTCCTTCAGTGAACAACAGCTTTTATATATAAGAATACTATTAATACATAATTTTATTGCAGCATCGTGGTATACTGTTAGATTTGTCATTTTTCAGTAACATCCTTAAACTACATTCAGTTGAAAATCTGGCTGTAAAATTAGCATTCTAAAAAGAAATCATCATAAAAGCTAGGAATTTTGTTAGAGCTGTTCTTGCTGTACTTAGACACAACTCACTCAGATGTGCGGTAAAATCTCCCAACTTGTGTAAACTGTGTTTCTGCTTTAATGCTACAGAAGCAGCTTCAAGGAAACTTAGTTTTTGAGGAAGATATAAATGATAATTTTGGGGGTATAGGTAATAGAGAAGCGGGAGGCCAACATTGTGGCCTAGTAATTTCAAGTACAGTGCAATGTTTATGTACATTATAGAATCTCAGGATGGGTAAATTGGTTTATTATTGTCACATGTACTGAGGTACAGTGAAAAATTTTGTTTTGCATGCCATCATACAGCTCATTTCATTACAACAGTGCATTGAGGTAGTACGAGGGAAAACAATAACAGAATGTAGAATGAAGTGTTACAGTTACAGAGAAAGTGCAGTGCCGACAAACAGTAAGGTGCAAGGCTGTAATGAGGTAGATTGTGAGGTCAAGGGTCCATCTTATCGTACTAGGGGACCATTCAATACTCTTATAACAGGGGGATAAAAGCTGTCCTTGAGCCTGGTGGTATGTACTTTCAGGCATTTCCATCTTCTGCCCGCTGGGAGGGGAGAGAAGAGAGAATGACCAGGGTGGGTGGGGTCTTTGATTATTATGGTGTTTTATTGAAATAGTGAGAAGTGTAGACTTCATGAGTCTATGAAGGGGAGGCTGGTTTCTGTGATGCGCTGAGCTGTGTCCACAACTCTGCAGTTTCTTGCAGTCTCGGGCAGAGCAGTTGCCATACCAAGCCGTGATGCATCCAGATAGGATGCTTTCTATGGTGCATCAATAAAAATTGGTGAGGGTCAAAGGAGACATGCCAAATTTCTTTAGCCTCCTGAGGAAGTAGTGGTGCTGATGCACTTTCTTGGCCATGGTGTCTATGTGGTTGGACCAGGACAGGCTATTGGTGGTGTTCACTCCTCGGAACTTGAAGCTTTCAACTCTCTCGACCTCAGCACTGTTGATGTAGACAGGAGTCTGTGCATTGCCCAGCCCCCTCCCTGAGGTCAATGACCAGCTCTTCTGTGTGCTAACATTGGGGGAAAGGTTGTTGCATGACACCATGTCACTAGGCTTTCTATCTCCTTCCTGTACTCTGACTCATCATTATTTGAGATTTGGCCCACTACGGTGGTGTCACCTGCAAACTTGTAGATGGAATTAGAGCAGATTACATCATGAAAGAAGGCCATTTGGACAGTAAAGTGTCAATGGTCTCTGTGCAAGAGCAATCCAACTAGTGCCACACTCATCCTTCCCCATGACTCTGCAATTCTTTATTTACAGGTATTTATTAAGGTCTCTATTGAACACTATTATTGAACCCACCTCCATTACTAATCCAGGCAGTCCATTCCATACCCTAACCACTCCATGTGAAAAAAAGGATATTGTGTCACTTTTGGCTCTTTTGCCAATCATCTTCATTCCACAAACCCTGGTTCTTGACTGCTACACCAGTGGGAACAGTTTCTCTCTATCTCTTCTGCCTATGCCCTTTGTTATTATAAAATGCTCTGTTAAATCTTCTTGCAACCTTATTCCAAGGAGAACAACACCAATTTCTCCAGTCTATCTACATAACTAAATTCCTTCATCCCTAGAGTTATTTTGGTGATTTTTTTTTGCACCTTCTGCAAAGTCTTCACATTTTTCCCGTGGTGGGTGCCCATAACTAAACACAATACTCAAGTTATGGCTGAATCAGTATTTTGTAAATGTTCATTGTGACTTATTTGCTAATGTACTCTATGCCTTCAGTTAAAAAGCACATATGCTTTTTTAACCACTTTCAATGAACTATATATATATACTCCCAGATCTCTCTGTTCTTGTACCCTTTATAGAATTGTGCTACTAGTTGATATTGCTTTTTAGTCTTCTTACTAAAATGTAACACTTCACATTTCTCAGCATTATGTTTCTGCCATTTATCCGTCCATTCCACCAGCCTGTCTACATCTTGAAATCTATTATTATCCTCATCACACTTTACTCTGTCTACAACTTTTGTGTCATCTGAAAAACTGGAAGTTGTGTCCAGTACACCAAAGTTCAAATGATTAATATATAGCAGAAAATCGGTGTTTTCTAGTACTGACTCCTGCGTAACTCCACTGTAAACTTTCCTCCAGTCTGAGAAACATCCATTCACTGTATCTTTCCAGCTACATACCCACCCAATTTCCTAACCATACTGTTACTCCTTATTTTATTCTATGATCTTCAGTCTTGATAATTACATTATTAAAGTTCTCTAAATAAATTTTATATGAAAGAATATCGGTGATTTACTGCTTAGGTCTTAACAGCTGTAATTATCTAACTGGATCCTCAATGCTTCTGATTCACCAATGCAAAAAAGCTGCGAAGATGGGCAGTGGTGTCCAATGGTGTGTGGGAGCAGACCTTCACAACATGTGTATAGCTTATTTCATCAATGATTAAAGTTAGCATCCTGAGCAGTTTCCATGCTGTGGAATCCAAAACTGGGAACCTGCTTAAAGTATGTTCACTTAAAAACATTGCCCTCATGGTGGATCTCCCTTAGGTCTTCAACCACCCTCTGGGCCCCCAACATGATTGGACAGCCACCTTATTAATAACACACCACTGATTGCACCCAAACGGGACTTCTCAACACCTGATGTTCTGACCATCCCACCACCTATCTTGGCCCCTCTTCCTGTAACACCTCCCATCTGGAACCCATGACTTGCCTGTTTTCCTCCTCGTGATCCCCAGTGATAGACTTTGGATGTGCTAATAGTGTAAGGCCTGATCTAAATCTTTTGATGTCTTGGGCCTCAGACTTTAGCTTTTGCATTAGTGGACTCTGAAAAACAGATTAATTTGTTGACGCTGCATCACCTATTTAGCTTGACTTTCCATGTGTCAACGAATTGAGAATCTGAACCTATTCGTAGTATAACTATTGCCATTACATATGATGTTTGAAATACCATCAATTTGCTTTTTTAATGACTTTAATGTAGTAAAATTTCCTGAGCTGATTCACAAGAGTGTTATAACAAAATATGAAACCAAGCAAATTCATTATATTAACACAAATGATCAAAGAGGTAGGCAAAGAGGTTTATGGATGAATTTCAAAGCAATAATTGGAATTCTGTACATTGCAGGCAAGGCAAACATGGCAAGAGTTAATGTAATAATCCATTAGTTTTTTTTCACAATTACAGTTGCGTCTTAATAAATGACATACCATTGTTTGCTCCTGTCACAGATAATAGTATATACTGTATCTGTAGAATTTCAGACATTTCCAACTACTATGACAACCAGAGACCAAGGAGTTTCATTTTCTGAAAGTTGGTCTTTTTTTTTGCTTTCTGCTCACTGAAACAAATCCTGAGATGACATGTTAGGCTGCTATGCAGAGACCTGTTGGGTCACCAGCAGAGGTCCCGCTCAGATGGCCCCTTCCAGAGGTCTTTTTGTGTTAATTGCACTGTAAGCATGAGGTTGGGTTGGATGGACTAATTTACCTGAAAGGGGTTAGGCTACATTTTGCGGTTCACGTATGATCTTAGCAGCAGACGGTCAAACAAAGGTGTGAGAATTTTACAGCAAGACAGGAAGAAATGGTGGAAAACTAATACAAGATTAGATATTGAATCCGATGACATTTCATTATGGAAACATTTTATTATGTTTGGGTTTTAATGAAGAAAGAGATTTATGAGGCAGAGGTGAGTTTTAAATAAATATCTTCCCCTGTCATTTTCTTTGCTTTTCCTGGGCATTTTTTCTACTTTTTTATTGTTTACTCTTCATTAACTGTTCTCAACTCTACCCTTGCAATTATAGCATAATATTCCAGTAAAAGGTAAATGTTCCTCTAAAGATAAAGTGATAATAGTGGGAACAAGGTGTTACTCTGCATCAAACCTGTGTTGCACTTAAACTAGGGCCAACAGAAGAACTGGATTGATTCATGAAGGTTACTCACCATTACCTTCTTAAGGGCAATTAGTGATGGGCAATAAATGCTGGTCTTCCCTGCAATTCCCAGATCCTAAAAGAATGGATAAATAATAAAAGGCAAATTTCCCCTGGATTTAATGTGTTCTTTAAGTGGCATTGCTTATTCAGAGTGAGAAAATGCTACATTCCATGATGATAATAAATATTTTTGGATAACTATGTTTTAAGCTTTTTTACATTTTTAATCCAACTGTGCAGGTATTTTAGCAAAGTTGTTTTGTTCATTTGAAAAACACAAAAGGCAAATGGCCATTGATCCATTGCTAATTCACAATAATGTAGATAAAAAATATTTCCCAAAGTGCTATGCTAAGGAACTGAAACTTTGCTAATGAGATTTATTTTATAAAATCTAAGTGCAATAAGGTAACAGTATTTATTTATTATTTTATCGTGCAATTTAATACTTAATTCCATATGGAATGGTTGAAAAGCAATTGTCAAATAAACAAAAGGCCTTGTCAAGCCCTCAGTTACAATGACACATTTCATTGTGCTGCAAAAATTTGTTTAATGTCTTCAATGCATATTTTCATTATATCAGAAATGATATGTGATTGTACAGCTGTCCTTCCTCCTCCACAAGTTTACCAACTCCTGGACAGTTTTCTTCAACTAAATCCTAACCTTAGACCCTTCCACTGTATTTCATCTTCCCAATTTCTTATTCTAAAATGTCATCCCCACCTTCAAATCCTTCTATCATCTTGCTCCATTTCTTACCTCTTCATCCCTACTTGTTAAACCTCTGCTCCTGAAATTTCTTTTTTACATCCCTCTCCCTTTGTTTGGACATTACAAGAACATAAAATATGTGGTCTCTAGTTCTTCAAGCCAAACCTTTTTATGACTTTGCATCATCAACCCACCTTCCTATCATGCCCTCAATTCTTTCCCTCTTTTGAAATATATGTAACAATCAAACCTTACATTCATGCTTTTACTGGCTGTTTCTATTTTTAATTTGTCATGAAATATTTACATATGCACATTAATAATTAAGTAATAAATACATATTTATTACTTGTGCATTCACAAAATTTAGTTGAGGCTAAGGCTATTGGAATAAAGGGTGTTTTCTCAAAACACTTCCTCAAATGCATCAATTGCCATCAAGCCGGGTGCCCAGACTCTGACCTGGTGATTTGGTTACTAGTACCGTCAGCAGGATCTGTAGGCCAAGATAGCAGTCTGCAAAGAAAGCAGCTGACTTCATAAAAAAAAATATTCCTCTTGAGAGTTTTGTTTCATCAGGTCATTCACATATATACATAAAAGGTTCCATCTCTCTAGTCCTGAATCCTGACCCAAAATGTCACCTATAATCTGACCACTGACCTTATCTGCATATTCAGACCCAAGGTGGTTCAGTGGATCAAATGATTTTCCTCCCCTTTCAGTGCTCTGTTTTTCTACTGAGCTGATTGCAAATGACAATATTATAAGGAGCTTAATGAAGATCCCACAAACAATTTGCACCTTGGATTTACAGACCTAATATCTTGCAAAGTTCCCAGACCTGCTGACAGCACACTTTAGGAATGCCATCCAATCTGTTTTCCTCTCTGGGGTAAGGACTTGCTTTGATTTTCAGTTCACCAGAATGATTTTACTCTCATCTGTGGCACCCAAGTTCTCTGTTTTTTTCATTGCAACTTGTATCATCTTTCTGTATTTTAGCTATATCACTATGGACATTGCAGCCCTGAATCTTTGTCTTTTGTTCCTCTTAAACCCTGTCCTATGTGGTCTTCCTCCTATTTGATGCTACACGAAAATTAAGAGTCAACATTGTGATTTGTAGCTTAGTTGTTTTTTTCTGAAGATTTCCAAGCATGGAACTCTATCTCCCTAACTTTCCCACATTCCATGGAAGTTTAAAATTCAGGCTTCACATCACTTAACCAGTAGATTTATTTTGGAATGGCAGAAAATACTGGAAATACTCAGCAGGTCGGAAGGGTCTCAGACCTGAAAGGTTAACTTGTTTCTCTTTTCATAGATGCTGCTTTATCTTCTGAGTGTCTTCAGCATTTTCTGTTTTTATTTTAGATATCCAGCATTTGCAGTTTATTTTGATTTTCAGATTTATCTTGTGTTGTCTTAAACAATGTTTAGTCTGGATAGTTCCTTGTGCAGCTGGAGCTATACTCTAGATTTCTCAAAAAAACCTGTGAGCTCTAATTTCTAACCTCCATCCAGAACCAGTGATGTTATGACAGAGTTATATTCCTGGTATTATCTTGAGCAGGCAGAGGTCACGGAATGAATGTAACACTTTTTGGCTACAGGAAAGGACATAGGGCCCAAAAGAGTTTTTTTTAAATATAAAACTCAAAGCCACTGCATTGATAATAAAACAGAGAATACAAAATAAAATTAGCAAAACTCAAGAACAAAAGAATAATTCTCATTTCTCCAAATTCACAGTTAGAAATCCAAGTGGTAGAACATAAGCTGCCAACTTTTCTACCTTTTCCATTGATGTGCTATGCACTTTGGATACCAATATAGTGTCATTAAACTAGTCTTTCTTCACAATTTAGTGTGGACAAACTATTCACCTACATGGGCACCACAACTGAACGTAACGTTGTCTTCATTCAATATCTGTACATTTGCACTCCTGAGCAGTGCTCACCAGGCAACAATTAGCTTCGGGAACATAGGTTAAGATTTTTGTGCTTTTACACAGTCCAGACGTACAGGGGTCAATTGCAAAGCCCTCTCCTCTCTGCATGCTGCCTTTGCAAAGATCAATTAATACAATCCATCAAGGCAATAAATGTGGAATCTTCCTCATCTATATGCTTCAGAAACACGTTTGGTAGCGCAAGATGCCCGCTAAGTCATTTACTAATATAAATTGAAAGAAAACATCCTAAATAGCAAAAGGAAAGATGAATTCTTCCTTTTATATTTTCTGATTCTTGTCTGTTTATTCAGTAGATTTTGAATGTGATGGAGTTGGAATGCTTTACTTCAACACTACCAGAGAAATATCTGTGTAACTACTTCATGCTATTTCTGAGATACAACTCAGATGATTATTCCTTATTTAGATGATGCTGCTTTTGACTTTGCCCTTTTTGGAATTGTTATTAAAAATATTCTATATATGGGAAGTATATTTTCCTTTCCTAAATTTTGAATGTGAAAGAAATGAATGATTCATTCAATTTAACAAAAAGTTCATTTACCACATCTTGGTCTTTGTAAATTCTAGTTCCAACAAAAGCAGTCTCTGTCCATATATATAAACTGGCAGGAAATGCTAGCTGGAATCTGAGTTGTTTCAATGCTGTCAGAAATCATTGACAACCTTTCTGAATAAAAGATGTAGCTTGCATTTTACAGCTATATCTTAAAAGTTGTTCTTGCCACATGTAATATATCATTGTGTGTGCACATGGGGAGCAGGGAGGAAACCAGCTTCAGTGCAATAGAAATCAAACTTGTTTTGATTAAACTGTTTAGTATTTGAGTTAAGGTTATCATATAGTGATTTCCAGTTTACACTGGAATTTCAGAATGCGCAAGGAAACACAGGTTAAAATCTGTTTCCCCCGGCCTTTTGCACCCTGTTATTCATGAGCACATACCCCTCAATGTCAATTGGTCATACCGCAATGGAAAAAAAACAATTTGAGCTTTATTAACTCTGTAGAGAAGGGATAGTTTAGTGTTAATTATGCATGAAATATGGCTAGCAATGAAACACTTTCTATTGTTTAACAAAATATCACCATGGTTTGCATGCGAACTTAGGTTTTTTGACGATACATACAGGAAGTCTTTAGAACTATACAAAAAAGATTTTTGAAAATGGACAAGTAGCTATAAGTCCTGGAGCAGTCAAGGGGTTAAAACTTCCCACCATGCCTCTTTCTCAATTTATAAAATTGAAATTCTTCCATAAATCAAAAGTTACAAACAGAGTTTGCAACGTCATAAGTCTTGTAAAGCCTTACTCTTTGATTGATTCCTGTACACACATTTCCACTTATTACCATAATGTGTTCTTGTGGCACAATTCAGAAAGAGTGAGAGAGGAGCAACTCACACAAGTAAATAACAAATGGCCTCGGCTCCTCCTCACCTGGAGTGATTGTGGTACAATGTTCCATCATATCAACAGCAAAAGAGAGTCTTAGGGTTTGGGCAATCAATTACAAATATGTGTAGAGGCAGACACAATCATTTCCCTGATTGTCACCAGTCGCAGCTTTTGACATAGCAAAGTGATCCATCAGTCTATTTTCCCTGACACACACAGAGAAAGATGGCCAATTCTTGCGGCCTAGCTGGTTACTGGATTGGCTGATGCTTTCTTTTTCTAATCTAACCAACTGTGCTCATTTTAATGATATTTTTGATTACTTAGAGCAGTTTCTAGGAATATCCTGCAACTGTACATTTGCTTTTTTACAAGTTTAAAAAACAGGAGTGCTCTTTTAAAAGGAACCTTAAGTCAGTGTGTTCTAAACTTAACATTATTGCAAATATCATCCTTGTATTTTTGTTTGCCTAATCCGTATATTTAAGTAAGCAGCAAAGAGAATATATTCTGTCCAATTCTCAATATCAAGGAAATGGCTAGCCCTGTCTGAGGAAATGAACATGGTCTTGAACTTAATTTTATTCCAATTTTATGTAAACTAGCTCATCCATCAAAGGTTCAATCTCTTAGCTAAACAAAACAAGAAGGGAGAATTCTCATACATTTCAGTGCACCTCAAAAGCACATTAATCTCTAAATGATTGGAACACCCCCCCCCCGCCACCGCCCCGAACAACTCAAAAGGATGATTAAAAGATAAAAGCATTTTTAGAAGGTTTTTAGACTTTTGCTCTTGATAAAGCATTTCTATGTTCTGTTATGTGATCGTCGGGGTGATGGGATTTCAGGGTGTAAACAAACAGTCCCAATGCAATCTTTTCTATGGACCCTTGGGAATTTAGCTGTGAGGAGAAAGCATTACTAGTTGAATGGGAGGGTCAACTAACCTTGTCCATGCAATTCAGCTGCATTGTACTGAAAAAAAATTATAAACATATCACCGTATTTGGAAAATTTCAGGTGATGTATTGGAATTTATGACATGCTGTAAAGGAACATTTGGAGATTTATCTACTACCATAATTCTGAATGTATGGAAACATTTCAAGTATACTTTAGTGCAATTCTGGTTAGTTTTCATTTATTTTGGATTTAAATTTTACAGTACAGCTGGATGACACTTAAAGCCTTCTTGTATTGGAATATAGACTTAAAGAATGACCACCCCCAAATGGAGATACAAGAGAGACTGCAGATGCTGGAAATCTGGAGCAACACACAGAAAATGCTGGAGGAACTCACCAGCTCAGGCAGCACCTATGGAGGGATATGAATAGTCGACGTCTCAGTTCAAAATGTCGACTGTTCATTTCCCTCACAGATGCTGCCTGACCTACTGACTACCTCCAGCATTTTGTGTGTGTTGTACCACCCCCAAATGATTATTTCTGTGAGTGAATTGCACACTATGGCACTGAATCAGATAAACTGGGGAAGTTCAGTCTTTCTCCAAGCTAAGTTAGCTTCTATGATGTGTAATCAACAGCAACCATATTGCCATATTTCCATATTGATAGAGAAGGAGGTTCTTTGGCCCATTGAGTCTATGCTAACTGATAGAGCACTCTCATTCCCACACTTTCTTCCTGCAACCTATTCTCCCCACATTCCCAAATTCATCCACTCACTTGCAGACTAGGGGCAAACTAAAGTGACCAATTAATCAATTAGCCCACACATCTGTGAGGAAACCAGAGCACGCAGAGGGACCTAAGACAGTCCAGGGAGAATGTCCAACTCCACAAAGTCAGCAGGATCAGGATTGGGGCTGGGTAACTGGGGCTATGAGGTAACAGTGCTACAAACTGTGCCACTGTTCCTCCTATTAATCCCGGAGGATAGCAAAGGCAAAAAAATGCCGATACCTATTGTGGGTTAAGTGAGACATATGGGAGAATGCAAAGGTGCGAATGCTGCCTAAGATTAGGATTGAATTGTGTTGTGATCCACTTTCTTCCCCAACCCCATCAGCAATATGTATAGCCACCATGTATTCATTGTGGGTGAAAAACTCTTGAATGTAACCAGTGACTGAAAGTATCTTGCAACCAACAGAAAAAGAAAATCAGGCAGAGTGTAAAACATGCTGCTGATTTTTCTGCTATCCATTTTGTGCTACAGACCCAAGATAAATTTCATCCCCTTAATCTAGGTTCACAGATGATCAATGGATATTTGGACAAGTTTCTAGCAGGCAGTCAGTGTTTGTAGAACAGTACCCGAACAAGAAATAAAGACTGAAAATGTACACATCTGTAAAGAAACAAGATAGATTAATATTTTGGGGGCAGACCTTACAGCAGAACATTGATGTTTGACCTCCCTAGGGTTCTGACAAACATTGTCCCGTTATAATAGTAGCATCTACTCAATCAATTGTTAGTGCTGGGTGTCAAAGGTGAAAGGTTAAAATGTGCTACATAGTGTACCGAATGTAGTGAAACAGTGCTAAGAGGAAAATGTTCTATATATTACTTATGAAGTTAGGGCTAAGAAGGGAAATCAGACCAAACTTTTTTATAGAATAAGTTACCAAGAAATAGCATTGCAATGTAAATTAGATTGAGGGACAATTAAATGTGCTTCTTGACAGTAAAGGGAGGAAAGGTTAGATAGATATTAGAGTAGGATAAAATTTTAGCACAATATCATGGGCTGAAGACCATGTACTGTGCTGTAATGTTCTATGTTCTAAAGGGATTGAAGGATATTGTGATAAATGATGTACATTATCCAGATGTTTCAGAAAGGAACATATGTGTTGGCTTCACTGACATTTTTGAAGATTCTAATGCCCTTATGACCATTTTCTATCATGAATCATTTGGAAAATAAATACTTATCAAATGTTTTCTTCTTTGCATTGAAAATCAATAGTGAAGTTGATATGGTGATTATGGACTTTCAGAAGGCTTCCTATAAGGTGCCACAGAAGAGAAAGTTAATTAAAAGTAGAGCACACAGGATTGGGAGCACTATACTAGCAAGAATTGAGAATTGGATAATGGACAGAAGACGAGAGTATGAATAAATGGGTCATTTTCTGATTGGAGGAGTTGGCCAGTGGAGCATCACAAGGATCAATGCTGGAGTTCTAGCTGTTACACATATCAGTTCTTTGGATGCAGGTATAAATATATCCAAGGTTACTGGTGATACTAAGCAGTTGTGGAATGCAACGAGGCTTTAGGGGGATATGGACAGGTTAAGTGAATGGGAAAGGACATGGAAGATGTAATAGAATACAGAAAAATGTGACGTTATCCATTTGGGTAAAAAAATAGGTAGACTGCTCCAGAAGATTCAGTCACAAGGGATCCACAGTGAGTTGGTAGGTTGGAGTCAAAATTGGCTTGGTCAGAGGGTAGAGGTGGAGGGGTGTTATTCTGACTGGAGGTCTGTGACTGGTGGTGTTCATAAGGATCTATGCTGGGACCTCTGTTGTTTGTAATATATACTGTATATATAACTATATTATATATATTATATATATATATATACACACACACACACATACATACATATATATATATATATATATAAAATATAAAAGCAAGCAGCAGACTACATAAAAATTGGTGTAATTATGGAATTATGGAGAGTGAGGAAGGTTGTCAAAGGATATATATAGTGGGATATAGATCAATTGGAAATTTGGGCGGAGAAATAGCAGATGGAGTTTAATCTGGACAAGTCTGAGGTCAAATGCTAAAGGAAAGTATACAGTAAATGGTAGGACCCTTAGAAGCACTGATGTACAGAGGGATCTTGGGGTGCAAGTCTATAGCTCCCTGGAAGTGGCAATATGTAGATAGGGTGGTAGTGCAAATGGCATGCTTACCTTTGTCGATCAGGGCATTGAATATAAAAGTCGGGAAATCATGTTGTAATTGTATAAAACTTTGGAGTATTGTGTCCAGTTTTGTTCACTACATTACAGGAAGGATGTGTAGGCTTTAGAGAGGGTTCAGCAGAGGTTCACCAGGATCTTGCCAGGATAGGCAAGCATTGGCTATAAGAAGGGGTTGGACAAACTTAGATTGTTTTCTCTGGAGCATCAGAGGCTGAGTGGTGACCTGATAGAAGCATATAAGATTATGAGAGGCATAGATAGAGTAGATGGTCAGAGTCTCTTTTCCAGGATGGAAATGTCAAATTCTAGAGGGCATAGGTTTAAGGTGAGAGGGGGAAAGTATAAAGTAGATTTATGAGGCAAGTTTTTTTACACAGAGGATGGTTGGTGCTCGGAATGTGCTGCCGGGGAAGTGGTGGAAGCAGGTAGGATAGCAACATTTAAGAAACATTTAGAGAGACACAGGAAGAGGCAGGAGATTGAGGGATATGGACCTTGTGCAGGCAGATGGGATTAGTTCAGATTGACATTATGGTCAGCGCAGATACGTGGCCCAAGGAGCCTATTCTTGTGCTGTACTGTTCTATATTCTAGAGTATTTTTTAATGTGAGAGATTGGTGTTAACAAGGACCCAGGTGACTCTACACAAACCACTATAAGTTAACATTGCAGGTTTAGCAAGCAATTGGGAAGGCAAATGATAGGATGGCCTTTATTGCAAAAGGATTTGAGTGTAAGAGTAAAGCCATCTTGCAGCAATTATATAGGGCCTAGTGAGATTACATTTGGAATATTGTGTACAGGTCCAGTTTTCCCACATAAAGAAGGAAATAGTTGCGACAGAGGGACTGCAGTGAAAGCTCACCAGATTGATTCCTGGGATGATGGGTTTGCTGTGTGAGGAGAAATTAAGCAGACTAGGCCTGCACTCTCTTGAGTTCAAAATAAAGTGAGGTAATCTCATTCAAACATACAGAATTCTTTAGGAGTTTCACAGGATAGATGCAGTGTTAATGTTGGCTGGGGTGCCTGGAACCAAAGATTACAGTCTCAAATTAAGGGGTTACCTATTCTCCTTCTCCTATTTTCTTGTGTTATTGTATGTCATTCTGCTACTTCATTTTTGATTTCAATACTGCAGAGTATAGATTGAAGATCTTCAAACTACTCCTAAGACTGGAGATTCATGTTTTTTTCTTAGAACAAGTGAAGCATTGAATTTCTTTCAACAGAGGTAGTTATTAAGTAATGAGCTCCTTTCTGGCATTGAGTGCATTACAGATTATAGGGATAGATTTCCATTTAGAATATTTTTGGAATATTGTTCAGTACATTGTACTTTGTGGAATATGCATGATTTTCATTTGCAGAGTTTTGTACAGATGGGAGTCAGCAAGGGCTAGGATCCCTAATACTCATTAAATATGTTGAAGAAATGCGTGTGTGTGTGTGTGTGTGTGTGTGTGTGTGTGTGTGTGTGTGTGTGTGTGTGTGTGTGTGTGTGTGTGTGTGTGTGTGTGTGTGTGTGTGTTATTATTTATTTAATATTCCCCTCCAAAAACAAAACCAGGTTTTGATTGGGTTAAGTTAACAGAAATCCTGAAAGTGATCACATGTAACTGGTATTTGTAGGATCTAGTTATGTTCAATATTTAATGAGTTTTCCGATATTACAACTATAATTACATATCAAGAGAACTTCTGTGGCAACAAAATGTTTTGGATCATCCTCAGACTATGAAAGGTGTGATGTAAGTTCTTTTTGTTTCTTTTTCATACTACGTCCGATTTCTCCCTAATAAGAATAGCTTTAAGAGACTGACAAACCTTTTTCCCAACCCATACCTTTTTAATGTTTTGTTGTTGTTGGTCTTTTGGCTAAGTATCAAATAGCAGTACATTCACATGGTAGTGTCACTTTTTAATAGGAAATGTTAGGTATTTAAATACTCTCTGTACAAAAGTGCACTCTTTAGGTGTATCATGAGTTCCATTGATAATAATAATATTTAATCAAGCAATCTTACAATTGCTTCAAAAGTGAGTCAATATGTTGTGCTATTTAAGTATTTTTGAATAGAATTTTTCTTTTTTTTTGATTTTGTATTTTCTTCCTATGGTGTAAGAACCTTATGCTCTTCACAATGTAATCATATGCATCTGATGCAAGGCAGCTTTTTGACACAATCTATATAATTGTGTTGGTGAACAAACAAAATATTGTTCTAAATACATCTTCTGTGAAGAATATTTCCTTTTGGTTACCTAACATGTACAATCTATTAAGTTTGGAAACTCTGGCGGTTAAAGCCTTCAGAGCAGATGATATCTTGATGAAATATTGATTGATATTCTTTTGGGGAAAGGGGGCAGTGGCTCAATGAAAGAATTAAGATGGTGATTATTAGGGCTAATTGCTTGTAAAAGATTAGCTTATGTTGCTCTCAAGAAAAGTGGAAGCCTTTTTCTGTACTTCTGAGAGTGTTGGTTGATAAAACCATTTAATTCCAGGGAGGATAACCTGAAGATTATAGGCAAGTGGCTTTCTTTTTGAAATTATTTTATATTCATTTTGCATAATGTGTGCGTCATTGACAAGGCCAGTATTTATTGCCTTTAACTAATTGCCCATGAGAAGGTAACGGTGAGCTGCCTTCTTAAACCACTGCAGCTGATCTGGTGGAGATACTCCTATTGGGTTGTTGGTTAGAGAGTTTGTGGATGAAATCCTATTCCACAACTTTAAACAGTTATCATCATAACTGATGAGCAAAGGAAATGATTCTAGCAAAGTGGGAAGACAGTAGTTTGCTCTTTCCAGACCCACCTGAAAAATGTTGTGAAGTGAAACTGTTCGCTGTTATTCAAGAAAAAAATATTGGCATTCAAGCAGAAAGATGTTCAAAACATAAGTAGCTCCTCAGATACCCTAATCCACTGAATGATAGCGTTTGGTCATAATGGCCTGAACAATTTTTGTAAATTCAAACTTTGCATTTTGAGTAATTCTTAATTGCTACGATACTAACTATAATGTTTGATGTGAGATTCCACAGAAGAACAAGAAAAGTTTCCCCAGAGTCCTAGCCAATACTTATTCTTCCACCAGGATCACTAAACCAGTTTATCTCATCATAATCAAACCCGTGTCCTCAATGGAGAGGCTTTTTATATCTGAATCAAAGAAAGAAAGTTAGACTTACCTTTATATAGCATCATTCATTGTCAAATTTTGTTTGATAATTCTCTGTGAGATGCCTTGGGATATTTTGTTGCATTGAATGCATGATATAAATATATTATAACTTGGTAAATACAAGTTGGCAGTTACCTTTCTCTTAATGCAATACTTCAAAATAAATAATTGGCTGTAGGCAATGAAAGGTGTGATAATAATGAAATTAAGTCAGTCATTAATTCACATATATTTATGTACATGAAATTCTATCAGTGGTGCTATTCCAGAGTCACTATCTTACGAGAAGTCTTAGAAAGCTTGAAGGGAAAAAAATTAGAGCATAGCCCCAGGGTATCAGTTAAATTCTCCTTTGTGTTTGGTAAAATGTAGCCATCATAGGCAATCTGATGACTTGTGTTTGTAACAATCTTTATGTGGGATAAGGTTTTAATCCATGGCAGACATTTTTATGTGCACACAGAGGTAATTCAGTGCTTCAAATATTTACATTCATCTGAAAACTTTAGGGAACTAGTTTGTGCTCCTTGGAAATTAAACTCTTTTGGATAACCAAAATTATATTTTCAGGATGATGTTAAGAATTATAGAGGTTGATCCAGGGAAAATAATGATAAGATCTTTATTAGTCACATGAACATCGAAACGCACAGTGAAATGTATCTTTTATGTGTAGAGTGTTATGGGGGCAGCCCACAAGTGTCGCCATGCTTCCGGCGCCAATGTAGCATGTCCACAACTTCCTAATCTGTACGTCTTTGGATTGTGGGAGGAAACCGGAATTCAAACAACTAGTAATACAAATTAAGTATTAGGAAGTTAGAAGGAAAGCACTGTTTTGGAATTTTTTCATCAGAAGTTACATTAAGTTGCAGGGAAACCATATCAATGCATATATGACTGGTATCAGGGACAATTATTGGAATGAAGATAGGTCTAATTGGTTAATTGTAAAGGTGCAGCCTTGTTGGGGATTATGGCCCTTGTTGTTATTAAATATTTTTATGCTTATTGCAGTACATATGTGCTATAATAATAAAGGTAAAATAACATAAACACTTATTCTAATTTAAGTGTACTACATGATTTAAAAATATATGCATGGAATAATATTGACTCCACAAATCTGTAGCTTCTAAGTTTACTTACTTCATGACAATAAAAAATTCAAATAAGCCTTTATAAATATTACAACCCAAAATGTGCAACTGAAGCTTTTGATTGATGTATGTTTTATCCACGTTGATGTCACCTGTCCATAATATATCAAGTGCAGCTTATACTCCTATGTGACTTATACGAGTTCACAAAAACCAAGTGCTAAAACCAAAAGCAGGGTGTGATTTATGTTTCATCAAATACTGTACGTCTCTGTCTTAATGTTACTTTTCTGAAGGTGTCGATATATTACCCAGTGCACACAGTGCCATAAAATTTTTTATAACACATCCATCTTGCATGTAAGGTGAGTCACAAAACATGAACTAGTCTTCAGAATTTTAACATAACTGCATTCTGTGTAAGTTTTAATTGTACTGTCACATCAAGATAACCAACATATGACGCAAACCTCCATAAATTGTGTTTAAAAACTTAAATTCATGAACAAAAACAGGTTCTAAAGAAAAAAATGCAATTAGAAAGAACTAGTAGTGACATAAAAACTAGTCACCAACTCAAAGCAACTTATTCACTCCCAGTTAGCTCAGTTAGCACATGCACTATTCAATATGGTACTGAGCCATTCAGAATTGGAAAAGTTACTTCTTCAAAATAATGTAAACATCAATGAGGATTCCTGCAGCTTGCTTCAAGACCTCAAGATGAGAGAGAAGAAGAGATTATCCAGTTACACCTTCTAGAATGGGACCGTTAATCACTTAGGCAAGATAATAAGGATACAAAAGTTCAATGGGGGAGAAATTGGATACCGCTGGAAATATGTGGTGGTATCATTTTGTTAGAGTAGCTGCCACAGAGTCAGTGGCTCGCAATACTGCAGAGATCATTGATGACGACAGTCTGTTTATACCCTATTCTCGTTCTCATCTCTCATTTCCTGCTCATCCCACTATCTTTTCAGATTTACAGTCTGCAGGTGGTGTGAGCATGTATTTTACTTGCCAGCCACCACATCACCCACCCCACCCCCCACCACTCCCATGACTATAACCCTCACCTTTGAAATTTTCTCCTCTCAAAGTTGAGTTTATTGTCATATGCAGAAGTACATGTATGCACAGGTGCAATGTAAAACTTACTTGCAGCAGCATCACAAGCACGTTGCATCATATAAACAGCATTCACAAGAAAAACGTAGATTAAACATAAATCATACACAATTTTACAAGAAAGAATACAATTAGGACAAAATAAAACAAAGTTCATTTTAGTTCAAAGTGGTCATGGTGTTGCTAAACTGTAATGATTAGGGTTGTGCTGGTTGGTTCAAGAACCAAATGGTTGAAGGAAGTAGCTGTTCTTGAGCTTGGTGGTGTGGGACTTAAGACTTCTGTACTTACTGCGCGATGGTAGCTGCGAGAAGATGGCATGGCCTGGATGGTGGGGATCTTTGATGATGGATGTTGCCTTCCTGAGGCAACACCTCCTGTAGATACTACTGATGGTGGGGAAGGATGCCCCATGATGTATTGGGCTGAGTCCACTACTCTCTGCAGCTTCTTGAATTCCTGCACATTCGAATTGCCATACCAGACCATGATGCTCATGCTCTCAGGTGGCCATAAATCCCCAGCAAGGCAGCAGCAGTCAGGAAAGTAGGGATTCCCTTGTGCACAGCCTGGAACCTATCCATCCCAGCCTGAAAGTGATTGCCAGATCCACTTCAACATCTGTTAGCCCAAGTTCCTGGTATGATATCAGGTGTAATTGGCCTGCAACCAGGCAGGATTGAAGTGTAAGTAATCAGATGAGTAATCTGATAGGGCAGATAACTGAAAAAGGCTTGTGTACACTGAAGTAGTTGGTGCATTGGAACATCTGTCAGAGAGCCTGCTTTAAATGTTAAGCAGCATGGAGAAATCTATACCAAAATAGCACAAAGTTTAATGCGGAGCTGTTCTTTTCCAGTGTATTGGGCAATTTTGACACATACTTGTTGACCCAACAGCAGCAACTAATGTCTCAGCTTCCAATTTAGCACAGATAGAGGCCACTCAATGTGTTTGTGTTGCTGTGGTTATCTGCCATCAGAGCTCTTGGTACAAGTATTTATAGGTGCTTTAAGGTTATCATGGCACTCCAACAATCTACTGAAACTGCTGAGATGCTGTCCTGGGGAGAGGCAGTGGTTTGGTGCAACATGAATCAACTATCCTTCCTCAGGATGTCAGCATTCATGATCTCACCTCCACTGTCATTCTACCAGCATTCCTGTTGTCACCTGTTTGACATTCAGCTCACCTGTTTGTCAGCCAGACTGCTGCTGCTCGTGGTGAGATGATACGGTCCTGTTTCAGCAACTGGAGGTTGTTTGCAAGGTTGTTTGTTGCTTCATCCATTACAAATCAGCAGCCTTCCATCAGTAATGCTGCACATACTGGGAAGATACTCATAAGAGCAGAGGATAACATTTAAATTGTTTGGAATGGATGCATGTATTTAGTTTGGATTATTAATTTGGTTTGGTCTTGCATTCATCAATGTAGGCAAGTAGATACTTAGACAATCAGGACTAGAAACAAGATAAGATGGAAACTGGGATGTGGATATTATTGGAAGGGCCAGCATTTACTGCTGGTCCCAACTGTCCTCGCAAAGGTTTAAGGGTGTTACTTACTTAAACTACTGCTGTTTGTGTGTTATGAGTATCCTATGCTAAGTGTGGGGAGTTCCACTGGGATTAAAGGAATCGAGGTGAATTTCCAAGTCAGGGTGATATGTGACTTGAAGAGGAAACTACAGGTCATGATCTTCTCATGACCCTGCTGCTTTGTACTTCTGGTTGGTAGGGATTGCAGCTTTGGGAGGAGCTACCAAATAATTCAAGGCACATTAATGATGTGCATCTTTGATGTTACATCTTGCTGACTTGGTGCATGGGTAGTTGGCAGAATGAATGTTCAGGATGGCGTGTCCATAAACCAATTCCCTTACCCTGGGTGGTATTGAGCTTTTTGACTATTGGTAGAGCTACACTCTTTTTAAGTAAGTGATGAGCACTCCATTGTTTTCAGGAGTTGTACCTGGTAAATGGTGGAAAGGCTTTGAGGAATCCAATAAGTTCCCCACTATAGAATAACCGTTCTCTAACCTGTATTTCCAGTATCTGCAGTATTTTGCTTTTGTACGTCGCAGTACTGTCCAGATCTTGCTCCTTTTAGCTATGGTCTCTTTCATTCTCTGTGGAATATTGATTCCAGCCATGTTTGTCTGCATTTGTTCTGACATTGAAACATGGCATACTGTAGCATTTTGAAGATAATAGTGCTGCTCCCCAGAAAGAATATTATTATCCTCTAGCCATGGTTGCAGACAAGCTGTACAATGGGCCAAGCTCGACCTGGCCTGCATCTTGCATTCACTCCCCCACAATCTTTGTGCTCACAATTTTTTTTTGCAGCCCATGGGACAAATCAAGCTCCAGAATTCACTACTACTGTTATCTCACCAATGAAGCAAACTGCAAGCAGCAACTGTGCCTCAGGTGGCAGATCTGAAGGCTCTGTCCCCGACTGCCCTAATGGATCATGTTGTCAAAGGCCTTTCCAACTATTTCTAATTGTCTCTGATGATCAGAAACATTGAAAAACAATTGAAATAATAGAAAAATTAAGAACATTTTAATAATATTTTAATTTGAAAGCACATTAAACAGACATTAAAACAAAATAAAATAAAAACAAACCAATTTTCACTTAACTTTTCAATGTTGTGCTACATAGATCAAACTGCAGAGCTAGTTACAAATTTCTGAATTCAATGATGGACTGGGAGGTCAGGTGTCCCTGTATTGACCTCTTGCACATTCCTGACATGCTCACTGTAATGCATAGCTGCAAAGCTAAGGAACGTGATGAACCACACAAAGCTATTAGCCAATGTTCTTTGCAGAATAACTGGCAGAAGGGGAGATGATCAGGGCCACTGTGGCAGTGATAGTCATTTTACATTACGTACATATCAGGGCTCTGCGTGCGATATGGGTGCAGTCAATGACTCCTTTCACAACTAGGCATCTCGTTACCCTGGAAAATCCCCATTCTAGCTTAGGCTGCTGTTCTGTACCCAAGGAAGAGGAATCAGGCCCTCTGAGTACAGAGCCTCCAGCAATGCATCATAAGCTATGTAATGTTGAAAGGCATGTGTAAAGATATCAGCATTAGTAAAATATTAGTATTGGATAAATTAATGGGCCTGAAAGACTTTCAATGAAGTGTCACACAAACTAAGCAAAATTAGAGTACATAGCATTGGGGGTTTTATACTAGGGTGGATTGAGAATTAGTGAACAGACAAATGAGAGGGACAAGGAATAAATCTTGTGTGTGTTGTTCCAGATTCCAGCATCTGTTGAATCTTTTGTGTCTTGGAATAAATGGGTCATTTTTGGGTTGAAAGGCTTGTGACTAATAGGATGCTGCAGGAATTGGTGCTGGATTGGTAATTTTGTCATATGAAGAGATACTAAGCAGACTCAGTCTATACTCTCATAAGTTTGGAAGAATGAGAGGTAATCTCACTTGAGGATGCAAAATTCTAATGGGGCTTGAAAGGTTGGATGTTGGGATGATGTTTTCCCCTGGATTAACTGTCTAGAACTAGAAATCATGTCTCAGACGGATTAAGAGTTCTGTCATTCCAGATAAAGATGAGAAAAAAATTTATTCACCCAGTGGGTAGTGAATCTTAGGATTTCTACCCAAGTGGACTGTGAAGGCTCCGGCACTGAGTATATTCAAGAAAAGGATCAATAGATTTTTAGCTATTAAAAGATATGGGTTAGCACAGGAAAGTGGCACAAATGTAAAATATCACTCATGATTCCATTGTATGGTGGAGCAGACATGAGGAAATGAATGATCTACTCCCACTTCATTTACTTATGTTCTAACATTAATTTATGTTTTCCAGTACCAGATTTAAAGAGCCAGAGGCATAGAACTTCAGTAAAGCTGTTATTTTGACTGCCACTGACGAAGCATTTCTGGCCCTGTTCTGCAGTTGGAGTGACTGCAGCATATGGCTAGATCTCCTTGAGGACCTTCTTGGAGAAGCGGAGTGTTTACAAGCTCTGCTGTCAAGTAAAGAGTTCCCTATAAACCTTCCTACTCAGATTCTTTCTGCCAGTCTTTCTTCCTCTCCCTTTTGGCCTGTTGCCCTGATCTACACCACCTCCTTTTCCATGACATGGTTGTCCTAGCGGTATGGCCACCAAAGCCCGACCGTGAATGGGACTGGTATATCTAAAATCACAAACCAAGCACTCCCTCTCAATTTCTGAAATTCAACCATGGCATAATGAAATTATGTTGAAATATTACAAAAATATTTGTTCTCTACTTTTTATTTCTTCAAAAGCCTGCTTCTCTCCTGAAGGCATTCATTTACACTGGACTGTTTTGTGAATCACATTCACTGTCTGCACTTATTGCTCAAGTAAGAGAACTCATGAGATATTTAAGCTAAAGTGGCATCACATTAGGTTGCAATCAAGAGTGAAGATATAGGTTGACATTCCCTCTCACTATCCCATGACCTAGTGCAGACTTTTAAAATAATTGGCTTTAAGAAATAATATTGTGGTGCATGTAATATAAACTGTAGAACATACTTCTCCAGAGCTTATGCAAGAAGCAGTGAGAAAGAAATATATGTACAATTTCTATTTGGAGCTTATGACAAACAGGTGATATTGAAAAAAGGAATCAGTATAATAGGATAAAATGACAGCTGTTGTATTAAATAGTAGGTTTTGAGACCATGGAGTTGTCTACATGGTGCTCAGTGTAAATTCTCCGCATCTTGTTCTATTCCCATCAAGATCCAAAATCAAGCTAATGATATATCTGTGTACACTGCAGTATCCTCTGGCTGGATACTCTGGTAATGCTGCTTATGGTAGTATCTTGCTGAAAAAAAGTATTACATGTATGAATACAAGGAGAACCATTCAGCCCATCAAAACCTCTCTTTTCAGAGGCCATGTAAAGTTTTTACAATTAGGAGTTCTCCCCAGTTTATTAAATCTGAAAGACAGATGAGGTCTGTAAGTGCTTCTGTCCTAAGAAACACTTAAATGATTATTATCTGTCATGTACCAACAACAGAAGAAAATGTATATCCATCCACATTTCTTTTACCTAATTGCTCCACACCCATTAGCCTCTTTAGAAGTTGTTCAACATTATCTTACTGTTCTGATTAACTCCCTCAAAAATGAATTGCATAAAATTCCTCTAGGAATGAGATTGGTGCTGTTAAGTAAGAATGGGAAGGACAATAAATACTTCACAGGATACAAGGAGCAAAGGAATTAGAAGTTATCATTGGAAGGCAATTTGCAAGATTTGATTTGCGGAAATATGAGGACGACTAAATATTTAGTAAATCAGCTCAATTAATTTTGGGGGTCAGGAAAAATTATGTGGGACCTTCTGCCAGAAGATTAAATGGTTGATGGTGGTAGAACAAGGCTGGAAAGTAATTGTTCAAGGAGACTTTTCAAATTCAATATTTTCTCTTCTTTTAGACCATTCCTTTGCTAATTATAGTGAGGGAGATAATAAGAATTGAAATATACTATTAGGCCAGGAATAACACTATTATATAAAAGAAAAATATTTCTTTTGATGCCATAACATAATGTAAGTCATAGGAAAATTCATCCTACCAATGTGACATTTCTCTGTATCTCTCTACCAGCCATCTTAGAGTTTCTCTGGGTCAGATTGCCAATATTAGTATTTCAGCTGGGTGAGTTATGTGCCATCAGCCCATGCAGATCAGAAAATTAATTTTGTATTGAATCTTTGGGGCCAACATGTAAAGGCAACTTTATTCCTTTATTTAGACCTGGATTTAAATGTTGGTACCAAAAGTAAAAGAACAGTGTCAAACTACTGCACCACCCAACCTTCCTGCTCTGTTCTTTCTGTCTCTCTCCCCTGCAGATTACACAACAATCACCAAGTCAATGAAAATTTAATAACTCCTGAATCTGGGAACTATTTGTATTGTTTGATTAATTTATCCCAATTGATAATGACTCTTTGTACATTTTTGGACCTGTATTTAACCTTTCAAAGTCCTTACGCATAGACCTAACATTTCTCACATTGCTGGCTAGAACACCAGTAAGAATATGTCATTTGCAGGTGATTATTCTCTCATCTCTTGCTCAAGCCTTTAAGTCCATGACAGCTTTTCATGCATTGTATCGATACTTTGTGGTCTTTGCTTCTTCACTCTTTCAGCCTAGAAATTCTAGCACACCCTAATAGTTAGTAAATCCCCCCCCCCTCCCTCCAAATGTAAATTCCAGTTACACTGGTGTTCATTGGAGTACAGGACTAAAAAATAGTCATTGTGAGTGGGGGTACAGATACCGGCAAAGAGATGGATAGCCGGGGTTGGGGGTGGGATCAGGATACCAATACAGTGATGAATGATTGATGGGGAGGAAAACTGGATGCCAGCAGAATGATAGATGGTTTTGTGGGAGGGAATGTGATGGGGAACCGATCAGGGTGAGAGGGTGTAGGTTGCTCAGAGTCTAGTGTTTGGGGTATCGGAAATTGAGCAGTGTTGGGTGGAGGGAGGGAATTGTTGGTGTAGAGTGGAGTGATCAGAATCTACATAATAAAATGATAAAAGGTAAGTAATTGATCTACCTGACACTGCACTAGGAAGACCAGGTTGAGACATTGTGGTTTAAATTCCCCCACAATGCATCAAAAAGAATGTTGCATGGTTATGACATCATCCCATGCACCCTTATACAGAAACACTGAATGATGGTTATCATGTTCTGTCCTGGAAAAAAAATTGAGATAAACAATGTGATATGATTGAATTTCTATGCATTCATCTCTTGTTCCAAACCCTTCATTTTTTGCATCTTCACATGTTGAAATCAAAATTATTACTCTGCATTGTACTGTAACTTATTACAACCATGTAACTGCTTTCTAACTTCATCTATCTCAGTCTTTTTTGCTACTTGCAATCCACAGCTTTTGAAAACTAGTTTTACCTCTGCTTAACTGCTTTTTTATTTCCTGGTCTTTTCTTCTATTTTTTCTCTATCTCTGGTACTGTTCTGTGCTACATGTCTTGGCTCTTTATTTACATTTCATCAGTCATTTTTTAAATATTGGAAGCTGAGGAGGAAACAATTTGATTTTTCAATCCCTCACTGCAAAGCTATGCCTGATATCAACTGGGAAGAAAATCCAAAAATTGGTGGACAATATATGGCTATTTAATTTTAAAAAAAGGAGGCTAGGTATTGAATAATTTTGGCCCTTCTGAAATATTTCATTTGCTAACTGACAACAGAAAGTAACAGGTGAAAAACAGTAAGGAAGATTACTGGAGATCAAGATTAAAGCCTCAGCAGACAACCACGTACCACAAAGAATTTGGTTTAATTAATAGCACATTTTACATAATGATTACACTGTAATTGCGCTGACTAGCCCGGTGTCATTAAATATATCCCTGCTCTTTTACAACACCCTCAGGCTAAAAATAATGAGTTACATTGAAAATCACTGTGCAACAGGTTTATAAATAACATTAAGCCCCTACAAGATTAGTACTTATAAATAATAAATATTTGCCTTTGTAATTGAACAAAAAATGATGGCATTCCTTCCACCTTCAATGGCAAATTGTCATTTTATACAGCTGAAAAGAAATTTTTCTCCTTCCTTGTAAGACGTGAATAATTTATTGCAGCTCCACACATCTCTATTTCAGACCCCATGCAGAGTCTAGATTGCATCTTTTACCTCTCAGCCTAACCATAACTAAACAGGGTTGATGAATGCCATGTAGCGTATCATAATGCATGCAGATTCTAAATATGATTCACTCCTGATCCTACAGAGTGTATGTGTGCAATGGTGAGTGAAGGAAAAATAACCTTTAGAAATTCTTCTTGCTGTCTCCACTGTGTGTGTTTAATGGCTGGGCTTGTCAATAGATTGAAATCGCATGAAATGTATCAAAAACCAAGGGGGGAATATCAAGAGGGCTTGTCAGCAGGATCACGATAGCCATAGCTTGATGCAAATTATTTTTTGTGTTTCCGATCATCTTATAATCTAGAAATACATCAAGAGTTGACATGTAAATTTCGTGGTTTCTGCTTTCATTTCCAGCAGTAGTGATCAAATGCAAGCTGGTCAACCGCAAAAAATATGTATAAATAATTTTTGTTTCTAACGTATTAACAGTCAAAATATCAGAATTTGTCATGACAGGTTAACAAAATTTAAGTGCGCCAGGTAGCAAAAACTACATTGTTCAACGCCAGCACAAAATTAATGACCATCCTGAAAGGAAAAATTTTGCAAATAATTTCAGAAAAGACATTCACACGGTATTAATGTTGATCTCCACAGTTTGTTTAGTTTAATTCTTGCTGTTATCATTAACCTGTCTACAATTCAATAATACAGATTTTGCAATCAAAAATTACAGTAATATGGATGATCCTATTTAATGGATTTTTCTTAAAAAGGTAGAATTGGAATCTAATACTTATCCTACCACTGATGTGTGTTACAGCCACTCTTTTATCAGCATAAGGGAATCATAACTCACAGGCCATGAATGTACTAGCACAATTTTAAACATTCTCTCTGTTCTCTTTTTTCATCTCCCTTTGGTGGCTCAGTGAGTAAATGAACCCTTCAACATTGTGTGCTTTTTTATTTAATTTACAGATATAGGCATCATTGATAGATGCACAATTTATTCGCCATTCCCTAATTGACCTTGAAAAGCTGGTGCTGAACCACCTTCAACCACGACGGTTCTTATATTGAAGTAGGGCATTCCAGTGTTTTGACTTAATGACAGTGACGGAATAGCAGAATGTTACCATGTCAAGGTAATGTGGGACTTGGAGGGGAACTTAGAGATGGTGGTGTTCCATATGCTAGCTGTTCTCAACCCCTTTGTGCTAGAGTTCACAGGTTTGGAGAGTGCTGCTGAAGAAGCAGTGGTGAGATGCTGCAGTGCATATTGCATATTGTACACACTGCAGCCAAATTGAACCAGTGCTGGTGAAAATGAATCTTTAAGATGGTGGATGTGTGGCAATCAATCAGGCTGCTTTGTCCTGGATTGCGTTGAGCTTCTTTGGTTCTGGAACTGCACTCATCCAGGTATGTGGAGGGTATTCCGTCATGTTCCCAGTTTGTTCCTAGTATATTGGTGAAAAGGTTTTGGGCAATCAGAGCATAAGTGACACAACATAGGATAACCAGCCTCCAACACAGAACATTTCTAGTTAATGGTAGCCTCACAGATATTGATGTTGGAGATCATAGTGACGCCAACGGCATTGAATGTCATAATTAGCTGCTTGGACACTATCTTATTGGAGATGGTCACTGGCTGGCAATTATGTCACAAAAATATTACCTGTCACATCTATGAGCTCATGCCTGAATGCTGTCAAAATCTTGCTACATGTAGGCAAGAACAGTTTCATTATCTGAGGAGTTATCAGTGCACCATAAAAGCTATCAAAGTTCCAAAATTCTGTCTGGTTTGCACTGATACTTTGTGAGGCACCTACTTGAAAACTACAATTACTCTCAACATCTTTCATCCTAGCAGAAAGGAGAAAATTGGCACTCCTGTGATACCCTCCCAGGTTGAATGGCCAGCCAGAGCTTACTCTCTTGATTTCTATTTAAATAACAAAGTGAGATATCATAAGGCATTATGTGAAAGAGGATGAGTTAAATAGCAAATAGGATCAATCCCTATTTTTTTGAAGTGTTGCATGGGAATGAGATTGAAATCTCTTTGCTATCAGCAAGTTACCAGAGAGGAAAACCCCAGGCATTGGATCAGATGACAAGTGAGGGATGGAGCAGCAACAGTTTTCCTTGGTATACATTTAAGCACTTCGTTATTGGCCAAAAGAGGCCTCAACCACATCCTCAAATGCCCACTCCAGTATTAAAAATACAGTCTGGTACAATGCAATAAGGAGAACACACCAAAAAGAAAATTTTCTGAAAACTAGATGCATTACTCTGATGGCCTGGTGTTAAGATCAGTGGCCAATGTAGAATGTGCCTACATCTAATAGCACTTATATTTTGTCCCTGGTTTATGTTGAATTAGTTGGCATAAAGTCTTTAATCTTAGGATGCTATAAAGCAATTTCTATTTTTATAATTGGCCTAAGCACTCCTGCAGTTCAGAGGGGAATAATTAGGCAGATCCCCCTTTTCTGGCCACTATCCAGTAATCCCTGCTGGAATGTGTATTTCTTGATATGAAAATATCAAGTTCAACCTGTCATGGTCAAAAAGGCCACCCACATTCACTGTTCAGACTTGTACGTGAAAAATGCCCATTTGGCTGAGGTTGCAGAGCTCTGGCAAACATTGTGAAAATCCACCTCAGTCACATGTAGAGGAGAGGAGAGAGAGAAAAATCCAAAAACCCTTAAGATCTGGGAACATATTACATACTACATTCGGGAGATGAGTGAGCTGATTAATTCTGAAAGTCAAAAAGGCTGGAAAGCAAATTTGTGTACAAACATATCAGCTTCTATGCTTCATTTAATAGACTAGGTATAAAAAGGTTGGAGGGGTTGTTGGGAAAGGGTTTAACCTTGATGATATTTCCAGTGAAGCAATATAATGGGCTCTAATTTCCTAACTGAAAGAACTGTGTTGACATTTGATTTTTTTTCCTTGCATTTTTTGGGAGCCATGCATTTACCATTATGCTAATTCAAGCATTATATCTGAAAGTGTTTATATGAATGACACGAGTGCCAGTGTAGGTAAAGGGCTGTGAAATGGTCTGTAAACAGAAAGGAATTGATTCTGGGCAAAAAGCAATGCTGTTAGTGACATAGACATTGAATGCTGAGAGCTGTGTTTTGCCTTCCTGATTGCAAGATTGTAATAGACAAGAGCACCACTATTGCAGAGTCGAAGGAAGGTAGTCAGTATGTACAAGACGGCATTCAATAAAATTAGATATGGTGCTAGCACAAAACATTAACAAAGCATTCATTTTTTAATTATAATTTTTTAAAAAATTGTTTGCAAAGAACAAAGTGTACATCAGTGTGCATTATAAAAGAAACTGGTCCAGCTTCTTGCAGCTTTCAGTAGATATGTGTGCATTGAATAACCTGGTACTGAGTTATCCCTGTTCTGTGTGACCTAGGTTTGTTCTTGCATCTGTGATTAGTTAGTCCATCTCTGCTAAGTAGAAATAGGGTTAGTAGTATTGCCTTGGTGCACAGTACCCATGGGCTGGGGAGAGGAAAATTACCCAGTCTTTCCACTTCTAATTGCTATCCAGTGACACCTGCTGGAAAATCTGTGTACATGGACATCAGGTAAGGAAAGAATCAAATAATGATTACCTAATAATCATTCCCAGTGTTAAATTGTCCGCCAGTGCTCATTATCAAAATTGGCAAAAAGAACGGGCACTTTAGAATGTACCCGGAGAGTATGCATCCGGAGAAGGACATCCTAGTGCAAGTTAGTATAGGAGGGGAGAAAGGTAATAAGAAATTAAATAAAACAAGAATTATACAACATCTATACTGATTAAGGTGGTCCCCAAAATGTTTGCTGATTTTTCGCATTCAGCTACTGAGTGACCAGCTATGCATTCTGGTATTTTCTGTTTTAAATTTACAGTTTTATCTTTATTTTATTTCAGGTTGTTATTCTAAATTGTTGGATGTGGTCAATGCAAATTGTTTACCCAAAGGCTAAGCTGTACCTACTGTTCTTCTGCAGGTTTGACCCCTGCTTCTTGACCTCATCTCTCTTTGTCCCTTTCTGACTCGTATAATTCACCGGATTATCTATAATCTTGTTATTGGACATAAATTTTACAAGCTGTTGAGAGTGCGGAAAATCAATACCCTTTAAATGCTGTTTGTGTGTGATTAACGGTTAATATCCTCACAAATTATTTAATATAATAAGGTCATTTGTCTTTCGCATGGGTTTGGTATCTAGCAAAGAATAATAGAATAATAAATGAGGACACTGGAAAAAAGAGGAAATTTCAGATGCTTTCCTGGGTATGTTTTATTATCCTTATCAGTTTTACAGCCACAAAGCTACACTATGGTTATTTTATGCAAGTAATAAAATTAGGCTGAGATGGAATTAGCAGACTCAAAGCCCTTTATAGGTCAAGTCGGTGTTTTATGAGCCTGCGACTCCCCAGCACTATTGTCAGGAGGCTAGTTAGAGGGGTCTTTAAGCATGATTTAATATGTCCATGCTTCAGAAAATAGTTAAATAGCTAATTAAATGTAGGAGTTAATTTACATATTAATTGACCTTGCAGTAATATTTATATTGATACTTACACGAGAAGCCTTTTTGCCTTCATTGCCTTTCATCATAGTTAGTCTGAGCAAATATGGTGGAACTTTTTTTTGTTTAAACTAAAGTTTCTTTTTTTTATTGTCACCAGAGAGTTGTTGCAATTCCTGAGAATAGCATTGTACATCTGGCCCCAGGTTTTTCTATATTAACACCAGCTATTGTTTTAGAATAATAGGGAAACATTTAGTAGACCAGGAAGAGTTGCAGGAAGCTTTTGGATCTGCGCCTGTTTCAAAGCTGGTGTTAATTATGATAATCATCACGGCTCTTCTGTCAAGCAGTCCCTTGGGTATCTAGCTTCGTGACCACGTGGAGAAATTAGCATAACATTTTACCAACAGTTATGAGTCCAGACCATCAACCCACTCTGTTACAGCAGTCAGTGGCTGGCATATAAAAATAAAAGATTACACTGATGTAGTTGCTCAACAAATACAAGCTATTGGCAAAAGCAGCTGTGTCCAGGTAAATTCACAAGAGCCACATGATGTCGCTATTCCATTTTTAACACCTAATTTTTTTTGTACTTATTTAATTATTGTGCATCTGATTCAAATCCTATTGTTAAAAATAATTTTCATGTCTACGTTAGTTGTCATCACCTTGTGAAAACTGGCACATTGCTGTTTGCACAATAGATACAAATGAGGGGTAAAGATAGGTGATTGGGGGGGGGAGGTGTGGGGGGCTGTGACATCTGTGCACTGACAATTATCCAGGGCTCTAAACCCCAGAACATGCTACAATTTCCAAATGAATGACTCTATAAATGGACACCTGTCATGCTCAGAGCGTGAATCATTGTAGAGGAGATGAGCACAAGTAGAGGAACAGTCACGGCTTGTTGGCTGCTGATGTGTCAAATACAATTGCTGCTCAGGGTTCAGTGCTTCTGCCAAATATTAAAGTTATTTGTTCTTGTCAATAAACCCAAACTTTACAGTGACCCCATAGTTTTTATTATGCTACGTGTGCTTTAAGGTAGGTCTTTATTACTCGGAGTAGCTATGAATTTTTCTAGCTTTCTCTACAAAGTGTCATAATGTACTTTTTTTCTGACATAGTGTTTTACAGAACCAGTTAAATTAAAACAAAACCGAAAAACAGATTGCTGAAATACTTTCATCCCAAACTTTAATGTATCAAAAAATTGTGTTTATGTTAACTGCTGAATCAAAAAATAGACTTTAAGGTGAAACGTTAAATCTAGGCCTGTCTGCCAATCTTCCACAGTTCTATTGAAAGGAGGTCAGGCAATCTCCCAATGTCCTTGCCAATATTCCTCCCTCAACTGACATGATCAAAAACTGATTAACTGGCTATTCATCTCATTATGGGATCATGCTGTGAGCAGAATGGCTGCCGCATTTGCCTACACAACAACAGTACTACACTCCAAAGCAGCTCATTGCAAGTGAAGTGCCTTAGGATGTATCCATTGTAGGGAGGGATCAATGATGACACTGGATATGAACACAAAATTCTAGCCACCCATGACTCGGGGCTGTTGGAACAGGTCTTAAGATCCTGCTCTTTCTGAACCAGAGGCAGCAATATTACTTGTAAGCTACAGATTGGTTCTTTTTTAAGATTGTGCAGCTAATCTCAATACTTTTTGAAATATTATTTACAATTTCCCAGAGTTATGTTCCCCTCAGGGTACTGATTCATATTAGAACACAATTCCAAAAATTTGGCCACCTTCTCATACCTCATTCAAGGTATACTCTGCGCCATATCACAGGCAACCGAGTTTCCACACTCAACCATATACAATTCACCTTCTAATGCAAATGACTGCATTGCCATTTATCAGATGTAACTACCTCAAATGACTACCTTTCATGTGTCATGTGTGTAAGTTTCCATGGCAAGGGTCTAAAGGCTATCCAAATGTAAAGAAGGGCAAGCTGTGTCTTATCCTACTATGAAATGGCATTCACTTTCCAGCAGCATAGTAATCAGAAGCAAGAACCTCCTTAGATTTTTTTTACTCCTGCCAAATCAAGGGCATCACCACCAGTTGTAGCATTCCAACTGCTGCTGCTGAAGGGATGACCCAACTGAGCACAGTTGGAACTTCATCCTTCTGGTCTATGTGGATTGATAGAATGCAGTTCTACCTATTGAGTCAATAAGGAGTTGTAACAGTACAGTTTTGAAACGATGCTGCCTAGCTTTGCTTACTTGAAACATATGATACCTTTTATGTTATTATCACTTGTGCTTATGTGAGGATTGTGTGGATGACCAGTCAACTAAAACTTGTCATGCCTTTGACTGGGAAATCTATTTATAATTTCTTTTGAAATATTTTACTTTAATATTATTCATTTAATGCAAGAGAAAATAATTTATTTTAAAGAAAATGTTACATGAGAATAATGTTTTTATTTGCCGGCTTTATAAACTATGAAGTCTGATATTGAAAATAAATATCTCAACAGTCTTTAGTATGCATCTTTTTCTCATCATTGCTAGGTATTGAATGCATATTAGTATTAATGCACAATACATATGTTGATTGTCTGCATTATTGCAAACTCATTTGAGCATTGTATCCTGAGTGTGTTAATGCTATACTGCATGCATTTGTATTAATACTATGTTTTGCAATGTACTAGCACCAGCCTCTGTTTCCAATCATTCAGATTAGAAATAGAGCAAAACGTTATCCTTTTAATGTGAACTAATTCCAAACTCAAAATAATACTCTCATTTGCAACTACATGACATTTTAATGTTTCACAACAGCTAACCTATGAATTATGGCAGAGATGACCAATTAATGCCAAATTAATGGCAGTTTTAGTTCCATACCTGTTGAAATCGTCAGCTTGCATAGAAAGGAGGCACTCATTTCTTTAACATGGAAAGGTTTCAAATACAATGGGAGTGATTTTCAAAATCACTGCTGGGGTATTAACCTGACAGTCTGGAACGCTCAACAGCAAGTGAATTGGCCTCATTCCACAACAAGCTGGCGGCTTATTATGCCCAACCCTATCCATTTGGGAAAATTGAAAATTACCCTCAAAGTGTACTAACTCACAATGTCACTATATAGTATTTTGATGTAGAGATTCTAATGCACCTCAGCCCAATGATGAAAATCGCCTCATGGGTGAAGGAGTAGCTCACCCACAGAATTTCCAGAGTTACATGACATAAACAGTGTTACCACTCCAGAAAAAAAGCTTTTCAATTGCAGTCGAAGAATAGCATTTAATAAATTGAAACCATGCATGTTAAAAAATATACTTGTAGCTGAATAAATGTATAATATTTCATTGCCTTGGCCAGTGCTGTTATAACATCTACACTAATATAAAATGATGTTTTAATTACTGGCATAAGTTTCAGTGAATTTTTTTTGCCAAAGTTCAAAATATTGCAAATGAGCCTTTTTGTGTTTTTAATATAGGCGTATGTTATTTTCTGGCATTTCTTGAAGGTAGCAACAATGATACAAGAGCAGGCAGACTTTAGGTTCTCAGTCTATTTTCAACCAAAAAGTACTTTTTCCTCAATAAACATATAACGTTCTTATCAGTAATACTTTAATTCCTGTAGTTCTCACAACAGCAGGCCAGATTATGTCTACATCATTGTCCTGGAAACAGTGGGGAAAAAGGAAAAGCTAACCAGGGTGATTGTTCAGCTCTTCTTTCCTCTCCCAATCATGTGTATACATTACCATGCATTTGGAAACATTTTGAGTTCAGTGGTGGAACTACTAATCCAGAAGCCTTGACTGACAATCTAGAGTCCCGAGTTCAAATCCTACTATGGCAGCTATAGAATTTAAGTTCAGTTAATAATCTGGAATTTGGAAAGAGCAACTAAAACAACTCTGGGTAATGAGTGCAAAAGCTACTGGATTGTTGTAAAAAATCCATCTGGTTCTTCAATGCCTTTCAGGGGAGGCAATCTGCCATCCTTTCATGGTTTGGCCTATATTTAACTCCAGACACATCCCATGTGAGTTACTCTTAAATGTCTACTGAAATGGTCCAGCATTGCCTTTCAGTCCAAAGGCAACTGGGGAGGGGCAATAAATGCTGGCATAGCTGCAGATGCTCAGATCCTGAAAAATATGGATTAATTTATAGAGAAGCTAAGATAAGTTAGGAAGTACAAAGAGACACTCATCTCTTCAGCATAGGATGGCTTCAAACACACTGGGAGTAATTTTCAGCATTATTTTTATTCAGTAACTATTATTATTAATTAAACTGGAAGTTTAAAGTTGAAATATTATGCAATCTTAACCTTGTGTTTATTTAAGAGTGCATAATTTTAATATTTTCAATTTTATACTCATAACATTCAGTTCTGCAAGAATGTATATCTTCTTCCCATTACAATACCAGCTTTGTACTGAACTTTAATGGATAAAAATGTCTGTATTCTACATGAGATAAAATCTAGAAAATTCTGTAGCAGAATAATGGTCTTGTATGATGGGAGTGAAGTTGGAATAGATCCTGTGATAGTAGGGTAAAGTAATAATATAATTTATTTATGCAACATAAAGCTTATTTTTCAAAACAGTTGGAAAGAGATTGTACTTAATGAAGTATTAAAATCGTTAACTTTGACATGTGGTAGGGATCTGAATTAACTATTTTGTATTATGTGTTTTTCTAATTTGTATCCACTTTAAATTAGATCCATTTGGTGGTGACAGTTATATTTAAAAAAATTGCATTTGTGTGGCAACATATCATGTTCTCAAGAACTCCCAAAGCTTTTGATGAATACTTTTAAAAAGACATTCCCTATTGCTTACGTAGGCAAATAATATGTGACAAGCAATTTGTTCATTGCAGTTTTCTACCAAAAGTAAATGAGATGAATCATCTATTTATTTCTTCCTATTGTTTAGGGGATGAAGTGATGACAGAGACACATGGTTATCTTTCCGCTTTCCTTTTGTTGCCCTGAACAAGTAGTCAGGATCTTATCTCCATAGCAACCCTAATGTCACTCCATCATTGATATTCTCCTTTCCTATCTATCCCTCCACTACCTTCTCTACAACTTAAACTAACTTGGTTTTTCCTCTTTACCAGTTCTGACAAAGGGGCCTTGACCTGAAACGTTATCTCTGTCTTTATTTTCCCAAATGGAGCCTGATTTGCTGAGTGTTTCAGCATTTTCTGTTGTTATTTTATTATATAATTTATCTAAAAAAAAACACCTTTAATGATAGAGCAGCCCTTCATATATTGCACTGAAATGTTGATGTAAATTAGTACTCAAGAATTTACAAAATTTTCAGTCTATGCTAACCATATGAGGGAAAATTATATTTGTCTTGTTAAAGGGTACTTATAACCCAACACTACTCCCCTCCTAAATCTAAGAATTAATTAAGCAATAACATTGACACACACTTAAAAGGGAAGTAAATTTAGTGAATTGTTAAATGATGCTAAAATGTTTTTTTTAAACAAGAAAAAAATCTAATATACTTAAATTATAGATTTTTCTCATTGTATCCTTCTAACTAGGTATCACCTGCTGGATAGAGAATGTCTGGCAGCAGTTATTTATGGAAATCTTTATGTGTGAAATTATCCAATTAATAAGACTGGTATCATTGGTGTATGGAGGAAAACATGATATCACTACAAGGGGTTTTCCACACAAATTACTCGGTAACATTTACCGTTAACCAACTCTTCTCCTTAACAAAAGACAGTTACTGGAGATAATTAAGAAACATTCTTTTATGAATATTCAGACGTTATTAGGCTTTTTAATAAGCTTTGGTTCCCCTTTTCATTTTAACATTTGGAGTTAGACTGTTCTTATTTTTCGGACCAATATTATCTTCATTAAAATTACTGTGACAAATTAGGTTGTTCTAACACTTCTAGGATTTAATAGTTAAAGGATGCCATCATCGGTGCCATTTAAATATGTCAAAAAGTGTGGGAAAACAAGATGCAGAGCCAAAATCTGTACTGCAGGATATTGCTGAAGTTGAAAATGTATCATTTGATCAGATAAATCAATGAATTACAATCATCACAAATGGTTCACATTTAGTTAAATATGTGACCCACCATAAACACTTGATGTCATTACATCTACTCCTTTTAATGAACTGGGGCAGTCCTGGGAATTTCTAAGGGCTGCTTATGTCTGGGCAGCTACCATACTGAATATAGTTTTATTTATTTTTATTATTTTGAGAACTCTCAAATCAAATTACCTCAATATTATGAAAACCTTTTGTAATCTTTGGTGTGCCTCCCATCCATAATGGACATATGCACCCCAGACTGTGAAACATTGAGAAAAATTACTAAATATTGGTAAGATAATGCCAATGCATTTTTTGAAACAGAGAACTGTAGTTTGGGAAAAAGGGTGGGGAAAGGGGGCAGAGTAGAGAGACTAGGTACAGAGGAAGGAGTTTCATAATTTTGAAATCCCTGGAGTGGATAACTTAGGATAAGAGTCAGGATATTTGATTTCAAAATAGGATGTATGGAGGAGGAAGGAGTGAATGTATCTGGAATATACACTGCAGCATGTGAGAAATAAGTAGAGTATGCTCTGATAAGATACAGGAGCCTGAGGGCACGTACCACCAGGCTTAAGGACAGCTTCTACCCCATTGTAATAAGACTATTGAACGGTTTCCTTATACGATGAGATGGACTCTGACCTCACAATCTACCTTGTTGTGACCTTGAACCTTATTACACTGCACTTTCTCTGTAGCTGTGACACTTTACTCTGTACTGTTATTGTTTTTACCTGTACTACCTCAATGCACCCTGTACTAACTCAATGTAACTGCACTGTGTAATGAATTGACCTGTACGATCGGTATGCAAGACAAGTTATTCACTGTACCTCGGTACAAGTGACAACAATAAACCAATACCAATACCAAGTTTTTGAATAAAGAAAGTAAATGAGTGTTTACCAAAGTGAGTTATATTGTGGCCTTTCACTTCTAGCTCAGACTAATGCATTTTATATCTGCAATACTTCTGGGAAATGGTGTGCTGAAAGTCTGGCTGTTTGTGACCACTGAGTCTGGGCAAACTTAGTCCAACTCCTGGTGGGTGTGGCTCAGAATTGCAACTAAAAAGTTAATGGTACCCTGAAGGACCTCAAAGCAACTGAATGAAAAATATAAAAGTGATCACTGATCCTGTTGTATAGGAGTTGCCCATCTGTGATTGAAGTTGATAAACATATTAAGCTTTACTCTGCTTCTAACTTTTCTCTACACTATTTCCAGTGCTTGGAAACATGCTTTGTGTCTCAATAGCCCATGTTAAGCATAAACTAACTAGAACTGGATATAGAGCTCAAGTGCTCAGGGTGTAGTCTGATCAGAAATGGACATGGTGTTCAAAATGAGCTCTCTGCTGATAGATGGCAATGTATTCTGATTTGTATGATAATGTGGAAGCTCAGCATTCTGTTGGCTTTGTTGATTCCTGTATTGCATTGATTCAACTTCATTCTAAACTATTCCTGTACAGGTTACAGATTATATTTACTCTCTATTCCTCCTTCCAATGCATAAATCTTTGTTCTTTCTCTATGAAATACTTTCATTTTTCCAAACTCTTTAAAGTGTTTTGATCCCAAATTATATTCTTTGTTCCTGTTCCTGAACCATATTTATTACAGCTCCTTATTATAAATGGAACATAAATGATTTAAAATGTATTAAAAAGCAGCAGGGAGTTTGTCACAACAAAACTGCTCTTTTAACCATATCGAACAATTTTTTTCAGGAATGGTATGACCTTTTGGGTAGTAAGCTGTACTCCAGAACCAGGGATCATAGCCTAAAGATACAGGGTATGTCACCTGGGACTGAGATGAAGTGAACGTTCTTCAATAGTTAACCTGTGGAATTCTCTATCACAGAAAGGCAATTGAGGTTTAATCATAAAATATATTCAAGAAAAAGTTAGTTCTAATGGATGAAAGATCAAAGGATGTGGGGGGAAAGCAGGATACAGAATTTGGAAGACCAACCATGATCATATTGAATTGTGGAGCACAGGCTAGCATTTATTGTCCATCCCCAGGCATCATTGCTAAGGTGATGGCTCATCGCCACCATTGAGTGTCGCTGTCCTTCAGATGAAGGTACTCCCACAATATTGTTGGGGAAAGAGTTCCTAGATTTAGACCTAGCAACAATGAAGGTAAGGTAATATATTTCCATGTCAGGATGATGCGTGACTTGAAGGAGAACATGCAAGTGTTGATGTTCCTATGTACTTGTTCTTCTTGATAGTAGGTTTGGAAGGTGCTATTGCAGTAGCTAAGATGAGCAACCACAGTACATTTTATACGTAGTATACACTGCAGTCATTGTATGCAGGTGGTGAAGTTGGGTAGATGCTCCCAAGCTGCTTGAGAGTTGCTGGAGCTGCATTAATCTGGGCAAGTGGAGATTATTCCTTCACAATCTGGAAATGAGCCACATGTATCAGAATATTCACCTCTGACCTGTTCTTGGAACCACACTATTTACAAGGCTGGTCCAGCTGAGTTTCTGGTCAACGCTGACCCCCGGGATATTGATGGTGGGGGACCCAGTGACGGTAATGCCATTGAATGTCATAGGTAGGAGATTAGACATTCTCTTATTGGAGATGGTTATTGTCTGGCATTTCTATGGCACAAATGTATAAAAATATATTGAAATGTATCATTGCGTCACTCACAAGTGATGTCTTGATGAAAATAATTTTGTGTGCTCTGTGTCTCTTCTACATCTAACTTGTGCCCCACCCCCAGTCACACCAAAAAAATGCAACATCTACCTCATGAAGACACTATCAGTTTAAGAGAGAGCAGTGATCCTAAAAAAAAATTAGGTGTCAAGTTGTAAGGTTCTCATCATGATGACCCACATGTAATTTTCAGTCATGTAGCCCAGTTCCTGTAATAGAAAATAGCTTGAAATGCTAGACAGTAATAATGTTAGCTTACTCAATTTTGGTTGTGAACCTTCATCAATCATTCTGCCATGAATCAGGAATGTGGTCAAAAGATCACAAGTCTTACCAATCCCCATGTACCGCAGGGATACTCCTCTCTCCACCCTCCTCTCTTATTGTACGCAGACAACTACACTGTAATCTCACTAAATGATTCAATTTTAGTATTGCATATACTTAGCACATCACCAAATGATAATTTGGAACATCAGGGAGCAGTAGCAAACCACATATTATTACATGAAGCAAAGGAGTGAAGTGGTGACACTGACAAAATGCTGTCACTGCAACCATCATCTGCAATGAACATCTTATCCACAATGTTAAAAGCTTTCTGGAGGAAAGAACTCTATCATTCGATGCATGAGTCTTTGCATCCCTTTAATCACCGTGCAATTCTTCTCCCTCTTAAAATGCATTTGTAATCTTTCTTTGTCAAATCTTAAAACAATTTGCTTTTTAAGTCACATTCTTGCCTAAGTTTGATGCTTTTTAAAGAATGTAGTTTTATTATTATTTTTCTTTTAGATATTTTCACCACATACCTTCAACTTTACTTTTAGCTGCAGGAACCATAGCCAGTTTTCACCTTCCTAACTCCAGAGATTTTAAGACTAATTGAAATCAACTAACTCAACACAGTCTGAGGACTGAACATAGGATTTTCCCAGTCAGTAGACCTCAACTAAAGACCCCCTTTATTGTTTTGTTGTTTTCCTACATTGTTGACAGTTAGTCCCGAGCACCAAGGATAATGAAACATAGAAACATAGAAAACCTACAGCACAATTCAGGCCCTTCGACCCACAAAGCTGTGCCGAATATGTCCCTACCTTAGAAATTACTAGGCTTAATTTCTAAGGTAGGGACATATTAGAAATGTCCCTACCTTTCTAATAGCTCTCTATTTTTCTCAGCTCCATGTACTAATGCAAAAGTCTCTTAAAAGACCCTATCGCATCCGCTTCCACCACCATTGCTGGTAGACCATTCCATGCACTCACCACTCTCTGAGTAAAAAACTTACCCCGACATTTCTATACCTACTCCCCAGCACCTTAAACCTATGTCCTCTTGTGGCAACCATTTCAGCCCCGGGGAAAAGCCTCTGACTACCCGATCAATGCCCCTCAACATCTTATATACCTCTATCAGGTCCCCCCTCATCCTCTGTCGCTCCAAGGAGAAAAGGCCGAGTTCCCTCAACCTGCTTTCATAAGGCATGCTCCGCAATCCAGGCAGCATCCTTGTAAATTTCCTCTGCACCCTTTCTATGGCTTCCACATCCTTCCTGCAGTGAGGTGACCAGAACTGAGCACAGTACTCCAAGTGGGGTCTGACCAGGGTCCTATATGGTTGCAACAATACTTCTCGGCTCCTAAATTCAATTCCCCGATTGATGAAGGACAATACACCATATGTATGTGAATAATGGTATAAATGTTCACAATTCTAATGCTAGGCTTGCTCCCTGGCAAACTAGTGGGAAGAAGAAATGTGACTGGAAATTAGGGTGTACAGTAGTTTCTCTTACTGCTTTTATTCATGCTTGATTTTTATCTTCCTGCCACCCCTCCTCCTTCACCCAATATTCTAAGGCTTACCAATCCCCATCTACCACAGGGAGAAAATTCTCTCCAACCTCCTCTCCTATTGTCCACAGACAACAACACAGTAATCTAACCACACCATTTCTTTTTTCTGGCCCAAATCCTCTTTTTTCCTACAGCTGCTTAGCAGAGAAAACCAATACATTTTGCTCTACTGGGTCAAAGTTAGGAAGTAATGGGGCAATTAAGCAAATGTTCAGATCACAGCCTGATCATCAGAAGTCACCTCAGCCACTAGGTTGTCCAGTTTCTTGAATTCCATTTTAGAAATTTTATCTATATTCCCCTCCACCCTGCCACCTTCACCGCCTACAGTTTTGTTCCTTGTTCTCCTGAGTGTGTTGAATCCTTGTTGAGGGATCATTTCATATCCACTCGTTCTTTTCTGATGCCTCTCTCAAATATTTTTTTCATGTGTGAACATGGACAGTGAATTTTTTTAAAAAATCCTTATTCAACCACAAATAATCAGTGCTTGGATTTGTCCTGTGCACCCCCAATGTTCACATTCACACACTTACCGGCAGTACTCACCAGATAATGAGCAGCTGAACTCAAGCTGATTGTTCCCCTCACTCAGCCAAGTTCATTGAGGCCAATTGTAACGCCTCTACCAGCTGAGAACAGCTTATGTTCATTCAGTCCCTCTCCCTCCCATGTATCAGGAATTGAATACACTTTTTTTCCCCTTCAGTTAGTTTTCTTTGTGCAATGTAGATTCAACCAAAAATCCTTTGTAACTATCATTACTCTTTCTTTATTCTGTAATGAAAATAAGTTTCAATAATCACATTGTAATCTGAAAATGTCAGCTCAGATGGACTACAATTAAGGCTCAAAATGGAATAAACTGTACTGAACATTAGAATGACAGAACTCTTTGTATTAAGATAGTAAGTGATATATATTGCTCTGTTTATAGGGATCTAAATGAGACCAACTTACTTTTCAAAGATTCATAACCACTGTCTATTTTAAGTATCTTTTCATTGATGCTTTTAGTTTAAAATAAAAGGATTAAAAGTTTGAGTTCTGATTGACATTACTTTGAATCACAGATGGTCTTTCTGTTTTGTATAAAGATATCTCCAGAGACCCTTGGTGCCTACGGTGGTACTGAATCACACTGATCATGAATTGCTCAGATTCTGTCTTAACCATGTGCAGTTAGCTAGCCACTGGTGGCAAAAATTCTCCAGAATTAGGGAGTGGCCAGAGCAGCAAAGATTCCTGTTGTTGATCACAGTCTGGCCCTTCTGGTGTGATTATGAATATCAGTTGTGGACACTGTTAGGCTCAGCATTGATAACCTGCTGGTCAGATATCTTGTCGACACTTGTAGTCAAGTCCCACTCAAGAGGTATGAGCACAAAAAAATTAGGTTGACAGTCCTTAGAGGTTGTTGCACTGTCAGAGGTGATGACATTTGGATGAGATATTGAACTGAGGTCCAGTCTGCTCCTTCAAAAGTGAATTAAAAAGATCCCATGGCACTATTTTGAAATGTAGAAATGGAGTTATCATTAGCATCCTAACCAATATTTATCCCTCACTCAACACAACCAAGACATTATCTGCTAATTTTCACATTGCCATGCACAGAGCTTGCTGCGTATGAATAGGTTGTTATGCTTCTACTTTATAGCAGTGATGACATTTCAAAACTACTTCAGTATCTGTTTAAGACCATGGAATGTCCTGAACAGAATGTGAGAGATGCTATGTAACTGCAAGTCTTTCTTTTTTCTTACTGTTTTGTCTGTAGTTCAGTTGCTGTAACATGATCGGTGTTGGTGGCATAGAAATTTCTCTGTGTGCAAGTCAGTGTCTCAGCGAGAGGAGGGAAGAAAACTGGAAAATACTTATCAAAACAAGTAATGGGATGTCTTTACGTGTACTGGCTGCATGTAATTAAATGGGGACAAGTACATTTAATCAGTTTAGTACACGGCCCTTTTCTATTCGAATTCCAATTTAAATCCAGTCCAGATTGATGGGATAAATATCATTTTTTCTTTCTTGGTTGTAAGGATCCAGTTTCACTCTAGTTCATGGTAGTTATTGAGCCAAATCACAAACCAATGGCTACCAACTAGTAATTTCACTTTGGTAGGCCCTGAATGCCTGGTTTGGCAAACATTTTGTGGGAGGGGTAGCTTTTCAAGTTTTGGACTTAACCGTATTGTCAGGGTTACACTAACTAGGAAATAATTGTTCTTTTTAACACTGGGAACTTGAAGTAAGGAAAACATTTAGTTCCCGAGAACTGGGTATAGGATTAACCTAAATAATTCCTTTCCTTTGGGTGGCAGGGGACACATCAAGATGTATGAACTCCTTCTGTGCTGTAAATCTCTGTCATTCCATGGTTTTAATATCTGATTAGCACAAAATTCACATTAAAAACCTAAAAAGAATTTGTCAGCTGCATCCATGCAGATTTATTTTTAAAGGTAAATAAAGTTTTTTTATTTTCTGACTACTGTGGGTTTAATTGCTTGATGTTAAATGTTTGGAAAAATAAAAATTTCATCAGTCTGACAAAGCTTCTTTTTACTGTGGCTTCACTATTCACTGCAAGCTTTCCTCTATTGAAACTGGCAGTTCACATTTTAGCTTTGGACTGACTCTGTCATCCTGCCCGGAATGTTTCTGCCACTTTACATGAGAGCTCTTTGCTGAAAGACACATGTAGTTTGAATCATACAATCAATAGAACACTTAATGGACAATTAGGGAACAGCTGTAGGCCTGTCAGAGACCCATCTGCACACAAGTTGAACAGCTTCACCCAGGACAGGGCCTAGAAAACAAAGTAAATTGCTGCAGGGCATTGGTGCGTAATACAGAAATAAGCTCTATAAAATGTTACTGTGGGATTCGTTCATCCTCTGCAATAAAAATTTAAACAGGTGCAAGAAATTAGACAAATTCAGTGAACGACTTCTATCAGCCCATTCCTGGAAATGAAGGGATGAATTGATCATTATGATTTTTGTTTGTAATTTAATATCAAAGTAAATAAAATGTTCTAGTTAACAAAAAGATAGCTTTCTTTTGAGGTTACTGCTGTTTTCAGCAATGGCAGTGGATTCATTTTATTCAGTAAATTAGAATAAAGAACAAGACAACTTATATCTCCTTGTCATTTATGAAAGCATTTCCCCAACTTTTGCTGAGGTAAGTGGCTTCCTAATGCTACAGTTCCATTGATGCTTCAAACCCTTCATTATCTCAGCCATGTGCTCCGTTCGTTTGAGTAATATGAACAGTGAGAATTTGCTGCCTGCTGACCATTCACATTGTTTTTATTTATTCCTTTCTCAGAATACGAGTGCTGCTGGCAAGGTCAACATGCATTGCCCATCCCTAACTGCCCTTGTGAAGATGGTTGTGAACCATTGCAGTTCTGCTGGTAAAGTTACTCCCACAGTGCTGATGGGTAGGGAGTAACAGGAGCAATGAAAGAATTACGAATTTTTCCAAGTAATAATAGTATGCAGTTTGGAGGAGAAGATTTAGATTGTGGTGTTTCCATACACCTGCTGCCCTTGATAAAGATCATAGGTTTGGGCATGCTGCCAGAGTAACCTAAATGAGTAAATGCAGTGCATTTGTAAATGTTGCACAATGTAGTCACTGCACTGGTGATGGAGCGAATGGATGTTTAGTCAGGTGCTAATTTAGCAGGCTGCTTTGTTCTGAAATGATATCAAGCTTGAGTGTAGTTGGAGTTGCACTTTCCAACAACCAGAATCATATGCCTATATGCCACTGGAATGTTTTCCTGTTCATGCCAATTGACTTATGTTATACCACAGTACCTTGATGTTACACTCAGTCAAATGCTGCCATGATGTTTAGGGCAGACACTCTCACTTATCTCTGAATTTAGCTCTATGGTGCATCTTTGGTCCAAGACTGTGACAAGATCTAGAACTGAGTGGTCCAAGTGAACTCCAAACTGGACACTGATAAACAAGTTGCTGGAGAGTAAGTACTGGCTAATAGCATTATCTCCGAGGGAGTTTCATCACTTTGCTCTGGAACCCCCTCAGTAAATCTGCCCATCTCTACACCTCGTTTTCCTCCTTTAAGATTCTCTGTAAAAACTCTCTCTTGAATCAAGTATTTATTCATTTGCTCCAATAAGAGGATGTGCCTCATATTTTTGCTAGCATTCCCTTCGCATTAATGACAAAAGCAGAGAATGTTAGAAGCACTCAGCAAGTCAAGCAGCACCACTGGGGAGAAAAACAAGAGTCAATGTTTTGACTCTCCACTGCTGCCATTTGGCCTGCTGAGTGTTAGCAGTATTTTCTGTTTTGCTTCAGATTTCCAGCACCTGCTGTTTTATTTTTGCTCCAATTACTATTCCAGATGAATATTTTCCATACTATTATCTTATGTCATCTTAAAATTCACACAGCCACCATCATTCAACGCCATTCTTAACCCCAGCAAGAACCCATCATTTAAAATTTGAAAATGTTACCTCAACCCTGCCAAGGTCTTAGTTTCCTTAATTGTAACGATGGTGAATTATTCAGTCAATGAGGATTCCATGGCAGAGGGGTGGGGACGTGTTAGCATTCATAAATTGTTAAGAATCATGATTAAGTCTTGTTGTTGCAGCCTAAAATGACCCTGCAAGCAAGCACTGTAGCAGAGGTTCAGCAAAAAGGTTCGAATATTTATTTCTATTCAAATTCCAGATGGATCAAAAAGAACAGCGGTGGATTCCTGGTGGCTTGCAAGGAGATCTTGGCCACCCCGTTACCAATTTCCACACTTATGCAACCACCAACACTGCCAATTCCCTTCATGTTCCTTCTCTCACATATTCCCTTGTCTCCTGCCAACCAATTCTGCCAACCTCCCTGCCAGAGATAGGTAGTGATTGGAATTGGGTAGCATTTTGGGAACATGTCTTGATGCTCTTCCATTAAGATTGATGAGGCCACATGTGAATAAGCACCCCAGGTGTATTGCTTCACTGAAGCTTGTAAAGTCAGGACCCAGGAACAACTCAGTTTTTCTCTACACTATTTCCAGTGCTTGGAAACATGCTTTGTGTCTCAATAGCCCATGTTAAGCATAAACTAACTAGAACTGGATTTAGAGCTCAAGTGCTCAGGGTGTAGTCTGATCAGAAATGGACATGGTGTTCATAGTGAGCTCTCTGCTGATAGATGGCAATGTATTCTGATTTGTATGATAATGTGGAAGCTCAGCATTCTGTTGGCTTTGCTGATTCCTGTATTGCATTGATTCAACTTCATTCTAAACTATTCCTGTACAGGTTACAGATTATATTTACTCTCTATTCCTCCTTCCAATGCATAAATCTTAATTCTTTCTGTATGACATTTCAATTACCATCATTCACTCACTTAATTCTGGAGTTTCTGGGTCAACTGCTTCCAATTTTTAATCTTCTAATTTGGGAAACATTGAGTTTCTGAAACCAAATCAGTTGTGAATGAGCACTGCCCCTACTCCATTTCCAGGTTGTTTTTGTCTCTTATATTGTTTTCTACCTGTCATCTAATTTCTCATCCATATCTAAGTTTTGCCCTGAATACCCAGTTTTCAGCTTAAATAATATTAATATAGAATTTTATTAAATGCTTTTGCAAACCTAAGTGTACAATATTAATATGGTTTCTAACAGATGATTTGAGTTAAAAATAGAAAATGCTGGAAACACCCAGCACACCAGGCAGAAACTGTGGGAAGAGAAATAGTGTTTCAGATCTAAGCCCCTTCATCATGAGTTCTGATGAAGGTCCTGGACCTGAAATGTTCACTATTTCTGTTCACATAGGTGCTGCCTAACCTGCTGACTGCAGCATCTTCTGTTTTTATTTCACCTGCACCTTAAGTTTTTTTATTTTCATTTACAGTTGATTTGAGTTGACGTTTCCTCAGTCAACTGGTCAGCAGGATCTTGCCCTTCGCCAGCTACATTAAATGGTACTTGATATGTATCATAACAGAAATTGAGACTTTGGCTTACTTGCTTTAAACTTGTAGGGGCACTGGTTAATTGTCTTGCTCCTACTACTTCCATTTATCCATCAGTTATGTTGAGTCATTGTCTTGAAACGTCAGTTCTGAATCTCTTTCTACTGCTGCAGCCTGATTTGCTGAGTGTTCCCAGCACTTTCTATTTTTATTACATCAATTTACACACCAACCCCACCTCCCCTCTTTTGTTCACCTATCACTGCTCTACTTTTCCCTCCTATATATTAGACTTCCCCTTTTCCTATCTTCAGTCCTGAAGAAGGGTCCTGACCTGAAACGTTGACCGCCTGCTTTTCTCCATGGATACTGCCTGGCCTGCTGAGTTCCTCCAGCATCATAGTGTTTTTCATACACACCTACAGTGGTTTGTGCTGACATCACTGATTTCAACTGCCTGTCAACAGTTGTCTTCAGTATCCTGGGCAAGCAAAGTGAAAAGAATCAAACAAGGTTTTCCTTTTGATTGCTGTCCAGAAACCTTATGCACATGAGTGGATGCACATTTGGCGAGGATAGAATTGTGCTTTACTCCAAGATTCAAAATCTAGATAACACTCACTGCCTAGGGTCACACACAATAAGCAACTATTTGGATGAATCACCAGAGGCTATCACCATCTGTGGAACAGTATATCAGCAAGAGTCATAGGGGATGATATTTGTCTTTGATGATAGCACAAAACAGGCTATAATAAATCAGTAGCCCCTTATACACTCTACCTCATTTTATTTTTCGTTGACTTCAACAGAAAACAGAACCAAGCAGGTGTATAATGGGCTGACAATTTGCTGTCATTAAAGACTGTTTTCATCCTTAATGCCTTTAGGTAAGATGATACAACTGATAAGGAAACTATATTTAAAAACCCACCTTGAAATAGTACCTAATATGTACTCAATGATTACAAACAGATAATAGTACTCATTTATGTATTTAATATTTCTATTCTGGAGTAACAATAATATTTAAATTATCAAACATATTTTGGCCTCTCCCGCTGCCAACAATTTCCAGTTTAACTGTATATTTTGTCCCTCACAAATCAGCTCTATTTTATCGTTCTTACTTAAAAGTAAGCCTTTCCAGGTTATAAATTGTGACTGATTACAGCCATGATGAAGATGGTTGCAATTTGCCCTCAGCAAATTAATACATTTCTTTAGAAAAACAAAATGGTTGAGCATATCAAAAGATAAAATTGTTCATGTTTAGCTCTCTACTCATGAAACATGACCCTTTTTTGTTTTTAATATAAACCATTCATGCTCAACAAAAGGTTGGATTAAAACATTAAGTTGATGGTGCTTTGCTCACTGTGATTATCAATTGAGCTGATTCATGATCACAATTACAACTGACTGCCAATGAGTTACCACAATGTTTATTGCAACCCTATAACAAACTATTAATCGCTTGTGTGCTAAGTGTGGACAGAGGCAAAGAATTCTTCCACTCACTGTTATTCTGTGGCGTAGCTGAGGCTGAACGGAACCTTTACAGATACATGAAGCCTATCTTTATCAAGAAGTGTTATTATCCAATTAAAAAAGTTTTCCATTTATTCATTTTTTTGTGATCTGGGCATTGCTGGCATGGTCAGCAGTTATTGCCCATCCCTAACTGCCTTTGAGAAGGTGGTGGTGAGCTGCCTTTCTTGAACAGCTGCCGTCCTTCTAGTGGAAGCTCGGTCACTTGGTTTATGAGATGGAGAATGATAGGTTTTTAGCTATTAAAGAAATCAAGGAACTACCAGCAGAATGGCCTACAGCTGACTCTGTTTCTTATTTTTCTTCTGTTGTTATTTGTGCAATTTGGAGGGGAACACAGAGGTGGTGTTCCCATGTGCCCAAAGCACTCGTCCTTTGGTGACATACTGCACTGCATTTTGTAGATGGCACACACTTGTCACCACTGTGCTCTATTGTTGGAGTATTGAATGTTTAGGTTGGTGGTTTAGATGCCACTCAAGCCGTTACCAGATTTGAATATTTTTGTACATCATAGATAACAGTTAATTCAAGTGTCTGACTTGAAATATTAGTCCTCTTTTTCTCACAGATGCTGATCAAGAGACTCTGTATTCCCAGCATTTTCTGTTTGTCTTTCAATTTTCCAGCATTGTGATTTTCCTTCTTTTACATAAAATCATCTCACAACACTTAACTAAATTCATAAAATTTAGTTATAAAAATGAACGTGATGAAATAACTAGGCTTGAAGTTCAGAGATGACTCCATGTAATGACAACAATGGAAACATTTGTCTCCTCATTTCTACCCATAATGCTGGTTCCTAAGACCTGTTGAGGGTGTGGCATGTAACCAAGTATAATCATATTTTTACCTATTATATAGGAAGACCAATAGAGATTGGATTACAGCTTTACTGAATATCTGTCCTGTCAATAGTATAATTGTATACTCCTGCATAAATTGCACACCACCTTACTTTCTTCAATTAAGATTTCTTATTAGTCTCCTATTTTTGGACAGTGTAAGAAGTTCCAGAGATGATTTTAGTGGTTTGAGAACCATTTAGACAAATGGAACTCTGATCACATGGAACTCTGATCACTTGCAACTTCATGGCTCTCTGACACTTAGCTGCTTTCAGAGGTAGCACTGGAAAATACACCAGAGTGACACTTCATTTGCCAGCCACAACGTTCATATAAAATCAGCCCATTTTGGTCACTTTTCATTTTTGGCATTGTTGACAACTGCCAAGTTGAAGTATTTGCAAAAGCAGCTTCTAGTACCGGTAAATGCAAAGCCATCATGTTTACTGTTTTCTCTGTTCAAAGTAGAAATTTACATTTTTTAAAAATCTTTATGTAACTACAACGGAAAATAGCATTTAGCAGATGATCTAATAAGCACATGTGAATTTAAACCTCTGCATGTAATTTTGCTTAGCCCAGAAACTGTGAAATAAACCTGGAATGTTATTGAACTTTGCAAATAAAGAAAGCCCCAAATTTGTACCCAATCATTGCTCCACAATCTGATCTTAGCTGATGTGGCACTAATTATTTAAAATAGCCTCCCTATCCCATGCAACAAAGATGGAAAAATTCTGCAGGGTTCAATCTCCTGATTGTTTCTTGCAGTTTTTGCACTGAATAAATCGATTGATTTGCCAGTTCCTAAAGTCCTCAAAGCTGCTGAATTCCTTGACCCCTGCCCCCCACCCTCCTGCTGTCATTACTTAAATCAATGTTACTGACTCACCAATACTGCTCCCTCACCAAGTCCCTGATGACCTGCTGCTAGATCTCTACAAGTGAGTGCCCTGGGTGCATTTGAAGTGCATTTCTTGCCCTCAAAGTCTGAGAACTGACTTTTAATCTAATACATGACCAAGTGGTATCAAAAACAATTATTGTTGACAGCACTAATATTACAGAGACATAATAATTGTAGTTTACAGAAATTAGTCATTTTACAATGCTTCTAAATTACCCAGGAACCAATTTCATTAGTGATTCTTTAAAATAGACAAATCTAATTTACTTTTCATCTTCTCTCTCTATTTGCTTTTTTGAATTTTAAAACACCCATTGTACAAAAACATATCGGAGACTGTTGAAGCAAAGAAAACTGGAGTTAACTTTTTAGTGGGGAGGGGGAATGTTACAGTATAAATCGGCTGAAAAACTTCTTTACATTCCAACTTAAATCATTGCCATTGAGTAATTACTGTTGGAAAATATGTGTGTAGATGATCAGATTTGATTCTTCTTCCCCAGGGAACAGCTGGTCAGCACTCTTTGTGTAGACTCGTGCATGAAAACTTTGGGCAAGCAGCTAAAGACTCGGGCACCCTTGGAAAATGAAAGGGGAAGAAAATTGACATTTTTAATGAAGAACCTTTGCTTTATTCAGTGTCAACCTTAAAGTAAAAATTGCTTCCATTGTATTGTTCATATAAAGTATCTTTCTATCATGAACTTCTTAAGCAAAATGACTGAAGTTATGCAGCCTCCAGTATCATGTGCCCACTATGTAAGCCACCAACTCTTTCCCATGGTTGCTCATTTCCGTAGGAAAAAAAATCTTTACAAATTAGACACAGTAAATTGGTCTGATAATAGTTCAAAACTGATATCTGAATAGTGTCACTTTATAGATCTCTTTGTAACCAGGAATTTACTCCACAGAATATATTAGATTTGCAAGGTCTGAATGTCACTGACATTATTGGCAGCTGTGTTAACTGTGAAAGGAGTGTGCTGTGTATGCCATAGTTATTAAATTTCTCCAGAGACCATGACTCATTTAATCAAATATTCATACCTCTCTGTAAATACACACTGAACAGTATATCCCCTCAGAGAAAAGCATCCCAGTACAAGCATCCTTTCATGTAAAAACTGAAACAAAAAATCCTCAGAAAATGCGGTCATGTTTTGCATTTACAATGCTAGTAAAACTCCCCAATGCCATTTCCAAAAAGGACATAACTGAACCCCTCTGACCGATTACAAAATGTTCATGGTCACACAATTAAATTAAAAATTATTCTTTCATTGCTTCATACCAACCATTTTTAATCTGTTACCAAGAGGCCCACAATGAATTATCCTTCTGTTCCCTTGTTTACCATCAATTCAATAGGCTCTCAAATACAGAAGAAGAAAGTTAGGCCATTGACCCATTACTACAAGAATTTGTATTTAGCATGACAACAAACTATTGTTTACACTGGCAACAGAACACAATCTTAAAAACATATTTTACTGTGGGGTGTTTCCCATAGTTGCTTAGCATACAACCACAAGTTGAAATAGCTATATAGCTTTTACACATTTCTCCGCATCAATATTTCTATGATAAAATGCATTCTCCCAACATCACTTTAACATCTGTTCTAAGCAAACTAACGTTTTTGATTGCTAGTAAACACGTTTCCTTGGTGAGTTACATAATTATGTGGATCCTTAAGGTTCTGGGTTCAATCTTCAGCCTGCACTGAATTAGTTTGTTTCACCGGGGCAGCAGTGGCAATGCAATAGCTGGTCCTGGGAACTGCATTTGAAAGTAGAAGTTCAGCGAGCATAACTGTTGTGGGTTGCTTGGCATGGTGCATGACGTACAAGTGGACAGTTGATGAAGCGAGGAATGCACTGTGAATGCATCCTCCAGTCCCCACCTTCCACCTCTCAAGCTAGGTAAATAATTAAGGACACACGGTCTTGAATTGAACGGGGAGAATGAGAAATTATTTCAGTCAGATGTTCAATGTGGGCATCATTACATTTAGCACTATGATACACAAGAACAGGGCTAAGGGAAGAGAACATCTTTCCATGCCCGTTGTGGGAGTGCTTAATGGAGCAGAAATTTATCTTGCATATAATTGATGGTACACTTAGCACTGCTTCAAAAGGCAAAGTAGAGGGAATTTTAATTCTAAACCATGCTGTAAGTTAACTGGGAGCATTTGATTATGACAATGACCTCAAAAAATGGTAGGTGCCCCATTCCTAACAATGACTTCCTGAGCCCAAAAATAAGAACTGGTTGTCCCCTCAAGACACAATAATATGAACACTTAATTCACAAAAACCTATTGTAAAATTGCACCATTGTAATTTTGATAATTTTTTTTTTACACTTGGAAATGATTATCTTAAAACTTATTCCCACACCAGTCAATAAATTTCCATATTACCTCCAATCCTTACTTTTGAAATAACATGTAATGTCTTGTTTCATTGAAGTCTTCACATTAATATAATCTCTGGAAACAATCTTTTGAATTTAAGATGGTGGTGGGAGGAGGAGAGGTGGGGACTGGGGAAACTTCCCTCATGATATGGTGTCATAGTAAGCTCTGATTCCTTGGTTTTAAGTTATTTTGTTGATTTCCTCACAGCAAGGAGAAAACCAAGGGCAATATTGTAATTGGCATCAGAATCTTGAAAAACTGGAGGTTATCCGAGCCTTAGCATCTATTGGTTCCCACTGAAAAATTGAGGATGTGTGGACATCAAGGGCCAAATTGATCTAGTGTGTGGAGAATATTTATCCCACAGTCAAATCTTGCCAAGACTTCCATTTTGAAAAGACCATTTAAAAAAAAATTATCCTTAGAATGATACAGTACAAGTATATACTGATAAAATTCACTCTTTTGCATCTGATGACAATGCCTCACAAAAATGTTACACTGGACCGAAAAAAAAGCTCAATTTTATCCCTCAATTGGATAAACTCCTATCAAAAATACGAAATGAATCTGTAAAACAAGTCCAAGTCTACAGCCAATCAGACCACTCAGTAATATAATTTCTAAAACTTGATTTATGTTAAGGCATTGCTGCCACTGACAGATTCAATATCCCTCTGATAAGTAACCAATAAGAATGCACAGTTTGTGTCTCCTATATACCTCTCTTAATCCACCTAGAAAGTAACACCCAGGTGGTTTCAGTGTCATAAAGCCAAATAATGATCAAATGTCATGTGTTTAGAAAAATGCCACTAATAACAAAAGGAATCTTAAGTAAAGATACTTGCATCTTTTTAGTAGATTGATGTATGAAAAATATAGTTTTCACCCTCACCTTTGGAAATTAGATTCCCAAAAGTGTCACATCAGAATGACAATCAACAACCTGCATTTCTATTGAATCCTTAATGTACTAACCACTGTTTAACAGAGAAACTGGAATAAGCACCAAAATATGGGAACAAATTTAAGAGGTGAAACTGTGGTTGAAAGAAGTGTGCTTTGAGTGGGATCGAGGCACCTGAAGATTATCAACTATGGTGCTTTAAAGGGGAAGCATATACCATTCACAATCAGAAGAAAAAAAGCGAAAGCAAATTGGCAGATAGTGGGACACTGAGGACACTTTGGTGCCATATTTACCTCAACTGTCAAATGTGAACAACACCTTCATTGCCACATAAAATTTGTGGTATCGTAGGTTACCATCTACTTTAATAGAATATGGCCTCTTCCCGTCCCAGTTTACTGTATTGTTCAGCCTTGACCCATAAAAATAGCACATTAAATGAAGAAATTAGTTTATACTTAACCGACGGAAACAATGCTGTTTTAACAACTTCCATCAAGGGCCAGAGTTCTCTCAATTTTCATGCTGATTTTCTTGCCTGTCACTCTACCAGCTCCTGCTTTGTAACAATTGCTACCTCTGCCTCAGTGGCTTATCCACCTACTTGTCCCATCAAACTGCAAAATCCTACTAGTACTCCATAGAAAACCAGCAGTCCCGAACTAACTGTGGTACATAAATTCCACCCTGTTCCCTAGTGCTCTTGAAGGTTCATGAGCCATACATTGAATACCTGAAAAGAAGTCACAATTGGCCAAGATCAGGCAATTGCTGTGCATATAAAGAATGTCTAAACACGGCACATGTCCTTGACACTGAAGAGGGGCCATGTTATTAGTCTGTCACCACTAGAGATGCAAGTATCCTGCTCAGGCCGGTATGGCATACAGTTCAAATTGTTAAAACAGGAGAAAAGAGAAACAGGGGAAATGCGATACTTCCACACCAGTAAGGAATTTAAGGCATTGTCACACCTGCCCACCATCTGACTCACTTGAATCATCAACAATCACTCCTTGGTCAGAACAATTTACATTTGTTCAATTAGAAACAGTGGGTGAGGCAGCATCTGCGAACAAAGAAACTGAGTTAACACTTCAGGTTAAAGACCCTGATTCAGAACTTTGTACTGACAAGGTGGTATTGGCCCTCCTTAAACCATCATGGTCTTTGGGTGATTGTTATTTGCATGATCAATTTAGACAGTGAATTTAAGAAGCTGACAGTCAAAAGGAGGAAAAGGTGTGCATTTCTAAAACAGGATGGTGTGTGAAGTTGTTGCAGTTATCCTACTTCATGGTTGTACAACAATTTATATTTACATAGCATTGTTAATATCTCAAGGCACTTTAATTTCAAATTTCTGAAATGAGACAACTGGAATTTTGGTCCCCATATGCAGTCTTCATTTTTTGGATATGCAGCCTTCATTTTTGGGGGTCAAATTTGCATGAAAAAATACCATGAAATCAATCAAGCATACCTTTTTTCTGCATATACTTATAACCGCATAATTGCAGTTTATTTGCATTTCAGTAATTTTAGATCATACTGTTGGATATTAATCATGATGTATCAATGTAACATCTAATATCTATTAACTAATAACCTGTTCAGTTTTAGTTCTGCCAGAAACACTGAGTATCAGACCTCATCACAACATTGATTTGGATGTGAACACAAAAGCTGAATGTCAGAGTAGCCGATTTCAACAGTGGCTGAGTATAGCATCAAGGATGTCCATCTTAGGTGAGGTCAATGACAGTTAAACCTGACACAAAAGAAAACGATTATGATAGTTGAAGGCCAATCAACACAACTCTAGGGTTTCAGAGCAGGAGTTCCTCAAGGAGATGTTCTCATCAATAAGGTGATTTTCAATACACATATCCATCCATAATGATGCAGTCGATGCCAGCTTACAGTACAAATATCAAGATTTAGGCTGGCAAGCGGGAGGTAACATTTCTGCCATATTAATGTCAGATACAGACCACCTCAAACAAGAACAGGCAAGGTGACATCTAAAAATCTTTAGCAGTAAAACCTTCAAGTTTGTACACCATCAATATCTTCATGGTCACCATAGACCAGAAGCCCAGCCAAATGAGCCATATCAACAATGTGGTTATCGAACAGGGTAGGGATTGTTGGCTTGGCACACTTCCAGATCACTGAAAGTTTCCTCACCATTGACAGGACTCCACGTGCAAGCATAATGAAACTTAATACCAGCCTAAATGCTACAGCTGCTGGGTATTCATCATCATGCAGGCAGATCAGCATCCTGCCAGAGGATGCAATATCCACCATTTCCATCTGCAGTGCATTGTGGCTGCAGTATGTACAAACTATTGAATGTATTACAATAATTAACTCTGGTTACTTTGGCAACAATTCTCCTTGCAACCTCAACCATGAAGTAGGATAACTGCAACAACTTCACACCATCCTGTTTTAGAAAGGCACACCTTTTCCTCCTTTTGACTGTCAGCTTCTTAAATTCACTGTCTAAATTGATCATGCAAATAACAATCACCCAAAGACCATGATGGTTTAAGGAGGGCCAATACCACCCTGTCAGCACAAAGTTCTGAATCAGGGTCTTTAACCTGAAGTGTTAACTCAGTTTCTCTGTTCGCAGATGCTGCCTCACCCACTGTTTCTAGCATTTTCTGTTTTTATTTGAGATTTCCACTAGCTGTAGCTTTGATTTTCTGAACAGCTGAATTTTAAGTTGAAGCACTGGGAGTTGAGCAGAAGTTTGATATTGGCTGCACACAGGAAGTCCAGAAGATACTGCATCATGTCTGTTAGTGGCTTTTATTCCCATCAACTGCATTATTTCTAGATTTCTTCAAGTTTAGCTGAACAGTGAATTACAACACACAAGTCCAGTTAGACATTCCAAATATGACATTTCAGGTATTCTAAATTTACAGGGACAATGCAAGTGAGAATTAAGATGCTCAAAGGCCACTCCTCATTAGAAATGATGCCAATGGCTGTGTGGACTTAAAGGGAAATATTGTTCTTTGCTGGCACGGGAAAAAGGCTGCCAATGACAAGGGGGCATGGCTGGAGGTTTTCACAGTGGTTAGAACCAAGATTGTGATAACACACTCATGAACTATTCAGATCAGGAATGGTGAACATAGCCCCCCAACCTGAAAATGCCCCTTTTATTCCTACTGTTTTATGTCCATTGACCAATCTTCAATGCCCAGTTTGTATATTACACCAAATATTATGTACTCTGAATTTGTTTAATAATCTTAATCATCAAACACTGTCTGGAAATCCGAATAAGCCACATCAACTGCCTTTATCCCATTCTTTAATATCAGGCCTATCCCAAATCCTTTTTCATCCCTCTTGTAAAAGATTAAATGAAGGTTATTCTGGGATGTTTAATTCCTGACCTAGGTCACCTTGCAACCACGTTTCTGTAATGGTAATTATATCATACTCATCTATTTTTGTCTTTAATTCACCCGGCATGCTACAAATGTTGTGGGCAATCAGATAAACAACTTCAATTTTGTCTTTAACCATTTTTTCTGTGCTCTGACTCTGATTCAAGGGATTCACTTTTGTCTGACACACTGTCCCTTCCTGTCAGATCCCTGATTATTATCCATTTTGCGACACTGCATTATTGCTTTGTCCCTTCTCTTTAATGCTTATGAATGTTCCCCTTGGACTACCAGAAGGCAATTGATAGAAGTCCCTCATAAGAGACCATTAGTTAATGTTGAAGCTCATGAATTGAAGGCAACTTACTTATCTGGCTTGGAAATTTGCTAAGCAGTGGGCGAGAGCACGGAAAATAAGCACATACTGAAATTGGGGTGTTATTCCTTAGAATTTAGAAGGATGCTTTGATTGATTTGAAGTTGGAGAGAAATTTTAGGGCTGATAAGAATGATCATTTCTGCTGATGGGTGGCCTGGGAGGCCATCTTAATACTGGTGCCAACCTTTAAACCCGAAAAATTTCTATGTGCCGTGAGCTACATGATTATGCACTTAAGAGTTGGAAAAGGGAAGAGATGCTATCGTACTGTAAATACTAATGCTAATTATAAGATATCTTTATTAGTCACATGTACATCAAAACATACATTGAAATGCATCTTTAGAGTAGAGTGTTCTGCGGGCAGCCCGCAACTGTCGCCACGCTTCCAGCGCCAACATAGAATGCCCACAACTTCCTAACCTGTACGTCTTTGGAATGTGGGAGGAAACCCGAGCACCCGGAAGAAACCCATGCAGACACGGGGCAAACATACAAACTCCTTACAGACAGTGGCCAGAACTGAACCTGGGTCACTGGCATTGTAGTAGCGTTATGCTAACCTGCATGTCCATCATTTTCTTTTTTTCATTATGATTATACTCTATGCAGAGGGTGGTAGAAACTAGGAAGTTTCACAAATGACAATGGTCAATTATTAACTTTAAATCAGAGACTGGTTTTTGATACTAACTGTATTAAGAGATAAAAGGGGGATGCAGGTAAATGCAGTTAGGCTACCAATCAGTCATGATTTCAAGCCCATACCAGCAAGGTCAAGGAGGAGACTACATAAATGTAAGGGAGTTTGTTCAAACTGAGGCAGGATAACTGGAGAATTTTTGGCTAGTGCATGATTACTGATTCATTTATTAATCCCATCACAATGTCTCCATAATAATTCTTTTTCTGATCTTAAATGGCTTTGATTTAACTTCACGAGGTGAAGAAAATAAAGATGCATGAAGAAAATCATAGGAAAAAAGTGTTTAGCTGTGGAAAAACTATTTACACAATTTTATTTATAGTAAATTACAAAAAAGACACTGAAGTTTACATTTTTATACACAGTAAATATATACTTTTACAAACTTTTTAAAATTATCAAGCTCTCATCACAGATTATCCATCAATATTAATAGGCACCCATTGTTTCTGCCAGCAATGGCAGGAAACCCCATTGTAGTTACTGTGCAGTTCTGTTACAACAAAACAAATTCTTCATTACTCAACCTCTCCGCTTTCCTCCTCCGAGTCCCGGAGTCCTGTGCTGCTGATTCAGTTTTCAGTGTGCAATGTTTATCAACTTCATAATCCTTAGCATGCCCCCTTGAAAAAGTAAATAGTGGATATTTCTCCTTGGAAGAAGGAGAGTTCAAAACCTAAAATTTAAATAGAAATTAAATACTTTTAAGAATTTCATTTACATTTTTAAACCAATTCATTCTTAAAAAATCTTACAACATTTGATTTCAATATTCAGTTCTCCTTCATTCCTCTCCAGAGTGGCTGTGCTTTGGCGCCTGCACCAAAACCGACACTGTTCATGTATGATGCCACCCAGGGACTATCATCAGACTTTTATATCTACCTATGCCTGATCCTTTTCACAGACAATTTTTGCACATGCACTTTCCAGTAGAATTCAGAGATTAACTGCAAGCAGTAACACTTAAGTAACGATACAGAACAGGAAATCTTGTTAATATTCCCTTTTTTGCAACAAGCCAATTGAAAAACCTTAGCACTGGCCAGGCTAAAATTAGTAAATTCAATATAGAATGATGACTAAAACGGATCTTCAAGGTTTGTGTAATTCAGTATCACATCAGACAGCATTATTACCAACAGAACCATTAAGGAAGCCAGTGATTACATTTTAACAATGTGTCAAGCAGACATTCCAACCAAGTCCCTGTTGAATGATGAAAGGTAAAACTGCATAAATATGAAATTATACATATAATGCTGCACAAGGCCACCGACAAAACTATAAATGAATGAAAAGATTCTCATTTCCTTTCAGGCACTTATTTAATGTGCCCAAGTTGTTTTAAAATTTAAATGGACAGGATCATGCCGTTTGCTAGTTCGCAGATCCGTAGAGAACTACAAACAATCTGCAGTGCATGGGTCAGTGCATTCCTGAAGTCTGAGCTTGCGAATTGCAATGCAGAAATCAAGAATGTGGTCATTCAATCTGCATTTATTTTCTCCAGTGTAGAGATCGCCTTGGCATAAACACCCAATTCAATACTCTAACTTGGAAGAAGTGCAAGGCAATTGCTGCTTCACCTAGAAGAACTGTTTGGGCCCTTGTATGGTAGGAAGGGACATAGCAAAAGAGCAGGTGTTGCAACTTCCTCAGTTGCATGGGAACGTGCCAATGACAAAGGGAATGGTTGGTGGAGGTGTAGGAATGGGACAGGGAGGCACAGAGGGGAGTCCCTTCAGAATGTTGAGAGAGGGGAGTGTCAAGTGGTGGAATCCCATTGGAGGTGGCAGGAGTTACGGAAGATGATCCTTGTGGGGATTGCTGGGATGATCAGTGAACCCTATCTGGATCTGGCTAGGAGGAGGGGGTGGGAGCAGAAGTGTGGGACGTGTTTAAGGAAAACAGAAAACATCTTAAAAGGCACTGGGACTAGCATAGAAAGTCTTGTCAGCAGAGCAGATAACACATAGAAGGGAGAATGGAACTGAATCCTTACGAAAAAAGAGTAGGGGTAGGCAAGACATCTGTGGGAATCAGTGGGATCATAATGGATATTGATAGCTAACCTGTCCCAAAATGGAGAGAGATGTCAAGAAGATAAAGACCCGGATATAGACCATATGAAAGTGAGAGCAAGTGGAAATTGGCAATGAAAGTGATGAAATATATAAGTCCAATACAAGGGCAGGAAACTGCACAAAAACAGTTAAGAATGTTATGGAAAGAGTGTTGAGGGATGTGGCCTGAATTGAATTGAAATAAGGAATGTTCCATGTATCTAACATAAGGGACAGGCAAAGCTTGGGCCATGCAAGTTTCCATAACTACATGTTTGACTTGAAGAAAGCAGGTGGAGTTGAAAGTTATTCAGTGGAAGAATAGGCTCAGGCAGGCGAAGGAGAGTGGTGTGGAGGGTGACTTGTTAGGCTTCTGTTCAAGGAAGTGGGGTCCTCTTACCATTATGGTAAGGAATGGAGGTATTGAGGGATTGTACATGTATAATGAATGAACCAGCTGGAACCAGAAAACTAGAAACTGTCAAGTAGAAGGCATCAGAGATGCCATGGATGTATATGGGAAGTGAGTCATCAAGAAAAGAAATAGAGTGAAGGTAGGAAGAAATAAGTTCTGTGGGGCAAAAGCAGGTTGAATCAATGGGTCTACCAGAACAGTCCTCCTTGTGGATCTTTGGGGAGGAGGTAGAACTGGACTGCACAAGATCAGGCGTCTGAGGCTGCAGGTTGTGGTGGGCATGTCACCCAAGGAAATGAGATCAATAAAGATTGAATAGTATACATTACAAAGAGTATCTGAGCATCAATTTGCTAATGTGATGACTATATTTAAACAAAGGACAGGTTTATATCTGTTAAATCAATAGTTTTTACATTTAAAATGGCTAATTCTATTTTTTATGCAGAAAAGAATTTAAGATAAATTAAATTTCCTCACAGTTAAGCACATTTTCATGCATTAATAGAATAATTTCCCCCCCAATTCAAACCAACTTTAATGTGTGCCATGAATGAAATAATCTATCAGAACTGCACACAATGTAAAGCTTCATTTAAGTCAGAGTATTAATGAAAGTGATTTGCCAAGCTTAGATTTATTTTACTTTCAATATTGCCACCTGCTGGTGACAATATTTGACAGCTATTTGAAAAACGGTGACTGTCAAATGAATGAACAATGCTAACAGGAAATGGTTAATTCAACCCTGGACTTCTCATTGACAGGAATGTTTTTTGAAATTATGCATGCAGTCTTCAACAAATTGCTTTCAAAATAGCATTGATGACTATGGTACACAAAAATAACTGAACTTGAGGTGGTGAGTTAATTAAGTTTAAGGTGATGAAAGGAATTGACAAAGTTGACCTGGCAATTTACTCATTGTGTTTAAGGATTCAAATACCAGGGGAAAGAAGAACAGGTAGGTTATGAAAAAGGGAAATGAGGCAGAAATTTTGTTCCAAATTGGTAACAGAAGTGTATAATAAATCAGGGAAGTCTCTTGAAGCGAATAATACAAACATTCTCCAGAACAGATTTTCTAGAGAAGGAAGGATTAAGAGCCATGTTGAGAAGATGGTGAGGTCAATCAAAAATACGACAAGCTTGGTAGCCTCCTGGCTTTTGTTCCTAAGAATTCATATGAAACTGAAAAACAATGAGGTATCTCAACTCCTCCCCTTTCGCTTCTAGCTTCTAACCAAGAGGATAATTTGCCATTGTCTTTTCAATACTGTGCCATACTAATCTCCAAGATACATGTACTTGACAACTACATTTCTTATCCCTCCATCACTAACCAATAAAGTGTGAGCAGCTGCTGTTAACCTAACCCCAAATTTCATATGTACAATTACCTCAATTTTAATTAAGCACAATACTGAGGAACAAATCTGTAAGAAAAAATAAAGTACTGTTCTCAATTATCAATGTGGGAATCCTGGATTATTTTGCTACACCTTAGCATCAATGCAGCAAATCTCAACTCAGACCTTCCAAGAATTTATGGGTTAATGCTACACCAAATTAGCATTACTTTATTAATCTATCGGGTGATTATATTTACCTCTTATAATAATAGTTTTTATGTATTACAGAGAAACAGTGAAGGAACAAATTACCCAGTGATTTCTCCCAGCCTACTCCATCAATAATTCTTACCACTCACCTTTGTTACTTCATCAATTATTTGTTCAAAATAGTATTCGCTGGATGAATAAAGTCCTATTGTGCAGCTGGGATCCATTTTACCAAATGGCATCTTTTTTGGAGATGGACAGTGATAGGACTGAAAATAAAAAAAAATATACAGAATGAGCCCTTCGGCAAAAAGCACTGACAGCTCCACTGATTCACTAATCTAGATAAGTACAATTCAAGTCAAAACAAGTTGAGTTTACTGTCACATCATTAACATGGTGAAATAGAATAAAAAACTCACAACAACATCACACTTAACACACATGCTTCAACTTGGGAAAACTTACTACTTATAATAATTCTAATTGTACAATCAATTCTGATACAATCAAATAAAGTTGTAATACATGGTTATTAATGAAAGATAATAGAACAGAGCAGAGTTAGTTGGATGCATTTGCCGAGAAATGGGATCATGTAGCACAGATGTTTTTGTTACATGATACAAAATTGATAGAACCCAGAATAAGTCACCAAACTGATAAACTTCCAGGTGAAATTGCACCAATTTCAAAATTGGACTGGCCTTTCTGAATAAAATCCATGCCATCAGATCCAACATTTTCCCAGCATCGGACACATCGATCATCACACGGATTGAATGCAGGTGCTCAGCAAGGCAGTTGCCCAATCTGTGTTTGGTCTCTCCAATGTAGATGAGACCATGTTATGCACATAAAATGCAGTATTCTAGACTGGAAGAAGTATAATTGCTTCAGCTGTAAGGACCTATTAGATCCCCGGATGGTGGGAAAGGAAGAGGTGGAAGGACACCTGTTGCATCTCTGCCGGGCATCCGGAGTCCTCCATCCCACTCCCACCCTGACATATCTATCTGTGGCCTCTTGAGGAACAGCAGCTCATCTTCTGTCTGGATACCTTCCAGATTGAATATCAAATTTTTAAACTTACAGTAACTCACTTCCTCTTTGTATTAGAACTGGTCATTCCTGCAATAAGTCATCCATGGGTGATTCCCCCCATCCCCCCTCTCCATTAGCAAAGCCTCACTTGGTGGACATGTCCAACAGTTCTGAATTTCATGACATTTTACATGACTTTGTCTGTATTGTCACTTTCTAACTGCTACCATTAACCTGTTGACCACAACAATCCAAAAGATTCCAGAAGACTTAAAAAAAACATTAGTAAATGAATTTAAATCCCATATTGGGATTTGAACTTGCATCTTAACATTGTTAGTCCAGGCTTCTGAGTCACTAAATCAGGTAACTAATCCACTGCCTTACCACAATACCCACTTAATTTTGTAATTCTTCTGGGGACACAACCACACACAACATAGTTATAACACACCAAAAATGAGAAATTCAATTTCTATTAAAATTGACAATTCACTTTGAGTAATTTAAGTGTTCAGTAACCGGGCTGCTGAGATGGAAATTTCCATTTGTTTTACCAAATATATGGATGCTATGATTAGTCTATATGTGCCGTTTTGAAATACCTGTTAACTCTTGATGCACAAATGCTTTTGTGAAATTTGAACCTGAATATAGTCTTAATATTTGCTCCATTTGATTTCAAAGTTGAAATATGTCAGGCTTCTATAAGTAATGCTTACAAATTTACCAAAAAAGGGAAAAGGCAAAAGCTTAAAAACTCCTTCAAATTCCATTATAAATGGCAAATTTTGATTAAGATGGAAATGTGTTTATGTTAGGTGTAAAGTGCCCCTCAGTACAAAACTAAAACATTTTAATTTACAGACAAAAGGAGAAAAATAAAAGTAAGCATTTTACAGATACAAAACTTCACCTCAAGTGGAAAATCCTCCATGCTGACATCCACGAATGATTGGCAGTAATGAGGATCCATGTAAATTAAACTGTCATCTTGAAGGACAAAAAAGAAAAATTCACAAAATCCTAATCAGACATCTTCTTCCAATATCATTCCTTCAAAATGTACAATGAGGAAAATGATGCCCAATATATCAGTTTACAAGCAGTTTATTGTCTGAAGTCTTCAGACAGGACTGCGTTCAAAACTATCAACCCGCACTTTTTAAAACAAAATTTTTCTTTCTCACAGCATTTTTAATATTATTTAGAATGTTTCAAAACTTGATTAAAAAAAGCCAGTAATGCACCTCTATTTGATCTCCAGTCAGTAGGTCTCTATGTTCTATGCAGTGTTCATATGGTGAAAAGATCACTTCAAGAAAGAAATTTCAAGAAAGAGCAAGATCTGTCTCAGGTGGTAAATGTAAAGGGACTAGTGACTCAATTAATGTTAAAAAGGTAACAGCAATTACAAGTTTAGGACTTAAATCAACAGAACTCAGTTTCAGAAGCAATACGATGTGCAGCTGCTGCTTTATAATACATTTAGAGCAAACAGAATTGAATATCTGGAGTGGAAAGGTGGATCTGGAATAAGTGAATATATGCACAATATTATATGTAAAGAATTTGGGACAAAGTAAAAGAGAAACATCTTGATAAGAAAGAAGGAAGTATGTTAATTACAATTACAGTAAGAAAGTGAGGCAGAGACCATTTCAACAGGCAAGAACAGATAGGTGGCTGAAGGGACAATGGAAGTAGTTAGGCTTGTTGAGCTAAATGACTTGTTGTAAGTTGTAACTTCAATATAATTCAATAACTATTACCTAACTTTTAATTAATATAATTGAAGAATTAGTAAAAGAATCAATAATTGTTGCAGCATAAGCGGCTATTCAGCTCAGTGTTTATGCCAGCTCCCTGTACAGTCCTGTCTCTTTTCCCTGGCTTTCTCCACCAAATTATCATCCCTCAGGTCCCTGTTCTCTTTTGAAGGCACCAATCCCAACAGGCAGTGAATTCTATCATAATCACTCCGAGTAAGAAAAACTCCTCCATCATCTATTTTTTGGAATAGCTTTCCGTATTTACCCTCGATATTTATCAATCATTATTTTGTAACTCTCTTTCAAAGCCTCTTTCCATCCTCAGTGAAGACATTTCCTTTCACAGGAACTTTGTTGAGGTCATCTCAACTAATGTGATTGTTGATGCAAGTTCAATCAGGGTAATTGAAGCCATATGAAATTTAATAGAATTTTAATTAATTTTATTAGATTTAATCTAGAAAAGATACTAGAAAAGCTGTAATGCAGGAAGCATTATTAACTAGAAGAGCAAAAACTCCAAGTTCTCAAACTTGGGCAACAACTGATGTCACTCGTCCATCCTTGAGGAAGACTGTTTCATGGTTTGGTCATTTCATGAGATGGTCACCACATGGTTAAAGAGAGTGCAGGCAGAGGGTTACAGACTGACTGCTAGACAGACAAGAAGTGCAGGCAACTATTCCTGATCTCCAAGGACGGTAATCACGGAGGCCGATCTACGAAGCAGATCCGTGGGTGAACTCGAGCATTGAAGTTGAAGGGGAAGGAAGACAACGGTGACTCTTCGTGATCAAGTGGCTACCTGATGAGAACTTAACCTGCTGATGTAGGGGTGGATCCTAATGCTGATTGGAAAACCAATATAACACCTCTTTCCGGCAGCTAAACCTGCTATAACCAACCAGCTCCATCAGGATGGCTGTAGCAATGAGTGCCTCGAGAGGAGGACAGGGGATCCAAAACACTGTTAGGATGGCAATGAAGGACCTCAGCAAGGGGAACACCTTCACCAGGGGCCTCCTCATCAAGAAGGTCCTGCTGGAATGCTGCAAGTTCAATGTGAAGGACATCTTCTGTCTCCAGGACTTCCCGGGTACTGGGTATTTTGACATTACTTTCAAGTACCCGATGGGATGGCAGAAGATGCTGCAGGACTTGCGGGAGAAGGGGAATGAGCCTCCACTGTCACTGTTGAAGGTGCAGCCACTCTTCACCCTCCCCATCCAGAAGAAGCGCGAGATAATGGTGCATATGTTTAATGCACATGTGCCCGTTGTGGATGTCCTCACCTTCCTGGCTCATTACGTTGAGGGAGCAGGAAGCTGTGTGGACATCAAAGACCTATTTGGGATCTGGATCAGCAAGCACCAGGTGAAGGTCAAGCTAAGGGTGGATGCTAATGGAGCCATCATCCACCCTCCCTCAGTGTTTGCCATCAGAGGAAGCCGTGGGTACATGGTATATGCAGGACAACTCAGACTGTGTCATAAGTGCAACAAACCTGGACATGTAGCGGCCCAATGCAGTGCAGTCATCTGCAAGAACTGCAAGCAGGAAGGCCACCAGACCAATGACTGCAGAGAAAGCAAAAGTTGCAACCTGTGTGGGGAGGCAGACCATCCCCAAAATGTGCTGTACCTATACTCAGGCAATAAGAGGGGGAAGTGATACCAACAATCCCCTGAGGAATGCTGGCACACCCCTACCAGTGCAGTGGCCCCAGCAGAGATGGAGAATTTTATTACTGTTGTTATTTTTGGATGACATTTCACCATTCCTTCTATCAAGACAAAAACTAGCACCTCTTTAGTTCACAGTAGTAAAACAAAGACAAAGTTATTTTTTCTATTTTCCTGTGAATAGAATGAATCGTCATCATTTTTTGTGTGCTCAAATTTAGTTTAAGAACTGTCCTGTTAAATGCATAAGGAAGTTCTATTGCAATCAAGGCACTGTCTAAATGCATTTGTTGTATTAGGTGAGAAAATAACAGATATGCAATGCTGAAATGACAGTGTTTTTTGGACAATGATATCTCAATATTTCCACCACCGATATCACCTTAATATATTGCAGTTCACAACCAAATCAGAACGGAAAAATGTTTAATTACATTGCTGATCATTTACAGAAAAAAAAACACACAAATTATAAAACACACAAACCTTGAAATCCCACAAAGTAGAAAGACTGCTTTGGCTTCCCGCCAATGATTCCAACACAGAACTCAAGACTCAAGATCCCCTATTTAAAGGAAAGAAGAAATGTGTGAGAAATTCTGCTTTTTCAATGTTAACTCTACCAAACGTAACTTTTCTAAGTTGGGAAATAATTGAAAAATAGTGCTCTCTCACAATGATTTTGCATGTTGTGCAAAACAAATTTGTGGCAAAAACTGTTTAACTGGTAATGGAGAACACAGTTATTGGTATGACTGTGCAGGTTATGTATAACCAGTTGTAGTAAAATGCCAAGTCTCTTCATGTCTCTTTTAATTTTAATTTCCATTACCCACAATCATTGATGGTTCATTGCCTGAGACAACAATAGGTTGCAAAGAAATTAGGGTGCAGTGACACACACAAAATGCAGTGAAGCAAGTTTCTCTCTTCTAATTTTTTCTCCTGAAGATCCTGACTATTCTATAGTACTGTGAATACTGGATGCCATCCATTATCAATGATATCTGCTCTGCATTGTTCTAAATGATTGGTAAATTGTACAAACATCACCATGGCCTAATCTGATTATACCCTCACCTGATGTCTGCACATGTGTTTATGCAACTGTGGCCAATTCCATCACTCTGAAAAATCTTGCCTAATTTAGGAACCTGGGATCTGGTAATCTGCAAGGCCAATTAACACCCTGAGATATTCCGATTTCCATTGATACTTTCAAAAAGAAAACAGGATTTTGTATTTATAAAATTTCAAACAAAAAATGTTTAATAGTCTCAAAAACACAGGTATTTAATTGGCTGTTAACTTTGCCTTTCAGTTGTACAAGTCTCAAAAATAACATAAAAACAGTTTGTTTAAATGACTTAACAGCCTTGACGCTGAAAACATTTAAGGTATTTATTACCTGCCCTGCTAAGCCTGCTTAGTTAGTTAGCACTCTTTTTGTATGTTAAATGAAGTGCAATAAAAACTTATCATGTGGATAAATTCAAGGCTATAGGCATGGGTAATTTATTGTGTGGTTTAGCAGGCTTTTAACACAGCCCCAAAACAACATTCAATTATAATATCATTCAAGACACTGTAATGATTTAGAAAATGCTGCAACTAATTTCAGTGAAAATGCAAATAAGCACATATACTTAGTCTGTAGAGCAGGGTGGCATACTAGTGCAGCTAGTAGAGCTGATGCCTCACTATGCCAGAGACTGGGTTCAATCCTGAGAGGGAAGAATAGGCAGGTAGTGCAGAGTACCCTTGTGGCCGTTCCCCTCAAATAACAGCTATACCGCTTTGGATACTGTTGGGGGGGGGACGGCCTACCAGAGGAAAGCCGCAGTGACCAGGTCTCTGACACTGAGCCTGGTCGTGTGGTGCAGAAGGGAAGGGGGGAGGGTAGGGGGAAGAAGAGGAGAGTGCTAGTGATAGGGGATTCAATAGTAAGGGGGGGGCAGGCAGGAGATTCTGTGGATGTGAAAGAGACTCCCGGATGGTATCTTGCTTCCCGGATGCCAGGGACAGGGACATCTCAGATCGGGTCCACAACATTCTGAAGGTGGAGGGCAAACAGCCAACAGTCATAGTACATATTGGTACCAATGACATAGGTAGGAAAAGAGATGAGGTCCTGAAGAGGGAATATAGGGAGCTAGGTAGGAAACTGAAAAGCAAGAACTCAAGGGTAGTAATCTCTGGATTGCTGTCTATGCCACGCGCCAGTGAGAGTAAGAATAAGGATAGGATGATTTGGCAGATGAATGTGTGGCTGAGGAGTTGGTGCAGGGGGCAGGGTTTCAGATTTGTGGATCACTAGTTTGGCAAGGGGATGGGAACCCGAGTGATAGGTCAGAGGTTGGTGCATTTGTGTACAAAAGACCAAGGAAGGATAGGCAGTTGAAAGAGCAAAATTGCAAATCAGTTGGATGGGCTGAAGTGTGTCTATTTTAATGCAACAAGTATCAGGAACAAGGGTGATGAACTTAGAGCATGGGTAAGTACTTGGAACTACGATGTTGTGGCCGTTACAGAGACTTGGCTGTCACAAGGGCAGGAATGGCTACTGGGTATTCCAGGGTTTAGGTGTTTCAAAAGGGACAGGGACCAAGGTAAAAGAGGTGGGGGAGTGGTTTTGCCGACCAGGGACAGTGACACAGCTGTAGAAAGGGAGGATGTCCTGGAGGGATTGTCTACTGAGTCAGTGTGGATGGAAGTCAGAAACACGAAGGGAGCGATCACTCTATTGGGAGTATTCTACAGACCCCCAATAGCAGCAGAGACACTGAGGAGCAGATCGGGAGGCAGATTTTGGAAAAGTGTAAAAATAACAGGATTGTTATCATGAGTGATTTCAACTTCCCTAATATTAATTGGCACCTCCTTAGTGTAAAGGGGATAGATGGGGCGGAAGTTAGGTGTATCCAGAAAGGATTCCTGACACAGTATGTCGACAGGCCAACTAGAGGAGAGGCCACACTGGACCTGGTACTGGGCAATGAGCCTGATCAGGTTTCAGATCTCTTGGTGGGAGAACATTTTGGAGACAGTGACCATAACTCCTTGACCTTTACCAGATCCTTGGAGCGGGGTGGGAGCAGACGATATGGGAAAGTTTTTAGTTGGGGGAGGGGGAATTATGATGCTGTTAGGCAGGAACTTGGGAACAGATGTTCTTGGGGAAGTGCACAACAGAAGTGTGGAGGTTGTTTAGGGAGGACTTGCATAGGGTTCTGGATAGGTTTGACCCATTGAGGCAGGGTAAGGATGGTAGAGTGAAGGAACCATGGTTGACAAGAGACATAGAATATCATGTCAAGAGGAAGAAAGAAGCTTCACTAAGATTTAGAAAGCAGGGCTCTGGAGAGTTACAAGGTAGCCAGGAGGAAGCTTAAGAATGTACTTAGGAGAGCTAGAAGGGGGCATGAGAAGACCTTGGCAAGTAGGATTAAGGAAAACCCCAAAGTGTTCTACACATATGTGAAGAATAGGAGAATGACTAGAGTGAGGGTAGGACCAATCAGGGCTAAAGGAGGAAACATGTGCCTGGAGTCGGAAAGGTAGGGGAGGTCCTTAATGAATACTTCACTTCAGTATTCACCAGTGAGAGAGACCTTGAGGTTTGTGAGGATGGCGTACAACTGGCTGATATGCTAGGGTATGTCGACGTGAGGAAAGAGGTAATGTTTGAACTTTTGAAAAACATTAGGGTAGATAAATCACCAGGGCCAGACGGGATATATCCAAGGTTATTACGGGAAGCAAGGGAAGAGATTGATGCACCTTTGGTGATGATCTTTGTGCCCTCATGGGCCGCAGTAGTAGTGCCAGGTGATTGGAGGGTGGAAAATATTGCTCCTTTGTTCAAGAAAGGGAGTAGGGATAACCCTGGGAATTACAGGCCAGTAAGTCTTACTTCAGTGATGGGCAAAATACTGGAGAAGATTCTTAGAGACAGGATTTATGGGCACTTAGAGAAGCATAGGCTGATTAGGGACAGTCAGCATGGCTTCGTAAGGGGCAGGTCAAGCCTCATGAGCCTGATTGAATTCTTTGAGGACGTGACAAACCACATTGATGAAGGTAGAGCAGTAGATGTGGTGTACATGGATTTTAGTAAGGCGTTTGATAAGGTTCCTCATGGAAGGCTCATTCAGAAAGTCAGGAGGCATGGGATCCAGGGAAACTTGGTTGTGTGGATTCAGAATTGGCTCGCTCATAGAAGACAGAAGGTGGTTGTAAATGGAGCACATTCTGCCTGGAGGTCGGTGACCAGTGGTGTTCCGCAGGGATCTGTTCTGGGACCCCTGCTCTTTGTGATTTTTATAAATGACTTGGATAAGAATGTGGAAGGGTGGGTTAGTAAGTTTGCAGATGACATGAAGGTTGGTGGTGTTGTGGACAGTGTGGAAGGTTGCTGTAGGTTAACAACACGACATTGATAGGATGCAGAGCTGGGCTGAGAGTGGCAGATAGAGTTTAACCCGGAAAAGTGTGAAGTGATACACTTTGGAAGATCAAATTTGAAGGCAGAATACAAGGTTAATGGCAGGACTCTTAGCAGTGTGGAGGATCAGAGGGATCTTGGGGTCCACATCCATAGGTCCCTCAAGGATGCCGCGCAGGTTGATAGGGTTGTTAAGAAGGTGTATGGTGTGTTGGCCCTCATTAGTTGGGGTATTGAGTTCAAGAGCTGCGAGGTAATGTTGCAGCTCTATAAAACTCTGGTTAGACCACACTTGGAGTATTATGTTCAGTTCTGGTCACCTCATAGGATGTGGAAGCTTTAGAGAGGGTGCAGAGGAGATTTACCAGGACGCTGCCTGGATTGGAGAGCATGTCTTATGAGGTTAGGTTGAGTGAGCTAGGGCTTTTCTCTTTGGAGCAAAGGGAGATGAGAGGTGACTTGATAGAGGTGTCCAAGATGATAAGAGGCATAGATCAAATGGACAGTCAGAGATTTTTTCCCAGGGCGAAAATGGCTAACACGAGGGATCATAATTTTAAGGTGACTGGAGGAAGGTATAGGGGATGTCAGAGGCAAGTTGTTTTTTTTATACACACAGAGAGTGGTGGGTGTGTGGAATGCACTGCCGGCAGAGATGGTGGAGGCAGACACATTACAGACATTTAAGATAGAAAAATGGAGGGATCTTAGAGCAGGCTAAAATGTCGGCACATCTTGGGCCAAAGGGCCTGTACTGTGCTGTAATGTTCTATGTTCTGACCTTGAGCGGTGAATGTATGGAGTTTGCATGTTCTCCCTATGACCACATGGGTTCCATCTGAGTGCTCCGGTTTCCTTTCACATCCCAAAGAGGTTCAGGTGGTAGGTTAATTAGCCACGGTAAATTGCCCCTAGTGTGTAGGTGAGTGGTGGTATCTAGGGAGAGTTGATGAGAGTGTGGGAAGAATTAAAAAATAGGATTAATGTAAGATTAGTGTAAATGGGTGGTTGATGGTGGCATGGACCCAGTGGGCCAAAAGGCCCATTTCCATGCTATATCTTTCTATGACTGAATTATTCATTCAGACAGCTCAACTGGGTAAATAGCTGGGCCAAACAGATGGTGGCTGCATGTCTTGTTGAGATAGCTTCAACAACGCGATAGGGGGGTTGAGAAAAAGAGTCTATTATAAATTGCTTCAGAAGGACGTCAATGGCTAAAGATAGGCAAGCGCAACTAGGGTGACTTGAATCTGCTGAGAAAACAAATGAGTCAAACTAACAGTTCCTCCTTTTTAGAATGTCATAGCTCGGGCTGCATCCTTCTCTTCCAGTAGGCCTGGAGCCAGAAGGAGAAAAGAAATGGATACATAGGTGGGATTAAGGCTAGAAAATATCATTTCCTGAGGGACAATTTTAACAATTGGTTTTGTAACTAGAATTAGACTCACATTTTATATATGAAGCGGTCAAGCATTGACATGAAAATTAAAATGTAGATATTAAATGTTTGCCAACAATAAATGAATTCAGCCATAACACCCAAAATAGTGAGCTGCTAATGCCAACCAAACCGCTGTGCAGACTAGGTATTTATTCTACGGAGCTGAACTTCTAAATGATCCTTTGTTCCGATAGTCTTCTGCAACTTGACATGTTCACATTGTACAATGTTTGAAGGCCATTAACTGACCTAGTCCAAGTGGTTCAATAACTGAAAGGTCAAGGTAGCAAATATATTCACTGGACTTCCAATTGCTCAACCCCCTGCCAATCTGTTTTTGTCAAAGCATTATTGTTCTAGTGGTCTTATAGTTATCAAACAAAAAGAGAAAATCCATTTGGACTCTCCAATCCAGATGAGATTTAAATTACCATTCTCCTTAGCTCAGTACTTCCATGCAATGCAGTGGAAAATTAAGAGCCTGACTTGAATTACCCTCTGCAAAGATTGTGCAAAATGACTCTATAAATTATGAACTATTCAAATTTCTGAAGGTGGCCCAAAACATTACTTAGTCCAAAATGGAAACAAAAAAGACATTTTTGCAAGTTAAACAACAGCATAATCTAAACTGATTCATAATCAAAATTGTTAGAAAGGTCCAATTTTAAATTATTGGTCACCTGAAACAAATGTTTAACTTATAAACCACAGATCAGCAAACCTATGTAATAAAATGTATGGAATGAGGGTGTGGCATAAATGGGGGTGCAGACGATAGGTCTATTTCCTGTGGTGAGCAAAAGGGACCTTGAGTCACATCAGAAAATCTCCATCATTCCACTATCTAGTCATATCCATTCAAAAGCATTATTAGTCACCTTGCACTTTTGCATTCCTGAGCTCTTCATCCCCACATAAAAACAAAAATGCTTCCCATGACTTCATTATCGAGGTTCATGCACTTCCAGTTAGGTTACCCAAATGCACATACTTTACTTGAATGGCATTGAGTCACCAACCTTTATAACAATGGAGAGCATCACAATCATAGTAAATCTGGATTTCATTGGATTTAAATACAAATATACCATTTGGCAGAAGTTATTGGAGAATAATTAACAGCAGGAAGTTGCTTGGTTTTACTGCTCCCTCTTTGGTTACAGATGAGCCTTATTGCAACCACAGCTCCAGCAAAAAACAAAAAAAATAAAAATTGTGTGTATAAATCCCTCACCATTGGTGACTTAATATGACTCTGGTCATTGTGAAAGGATTTGAAATTAGAATGAGAAACAAAAAAAGTTATAACATAGCACCAAAGAATTGTCTGGATACTATAGAAAGACATTCTATCACCATTACCTTTACAATCTCTTTGTATTCCAGGTTGACCTTCTCTCCTCCAAGTCTCACCGGTATTAGGATAACAACAGCATTCCTGTCCGATGAATTTGGTATTCCACATTCAACAGTTTGTAAGTGTTTTTCCATTACATCAGCAATATAAACTGAAAAATAGAGTGTAACACTTTAATTATGATTTGTTCTTCCAAAATTTCAAATCTGCTCTTCCGTTTCCCTGCATCTAAACTATGTTGAATTTAAAAATCAAGGCAACATCCCCAATCACCTTGAAAATGTATCCTTTATTCCTTGATTTTCTCTGGCAAACTGGAAACCAAAGCTTGGTCCCCATATTTAGTTCAATATGGCTCTCACTCGGGTTCTCATGAATTAAACAATATCTATTTCCCTAACTGACTTCAGCTATGACTTTATTCTTCACATTCTCTTAATGTGAAAGCATTATTTAATCTTCTAAAAATTGGGAAATTAAAAATACAGACAGCATAACTGAAATATAACTTGTTCTAATCTATTATAATGCATTTCAGTTCTTCTTAAGAGTACCAGCTACTGAGTATGTATGATATTTTACCATTTCTCACACCAACCATCTTCTAGCTTCAAGTGAGGTTTCTGGTTTTAATGACAGCCAGGCTTAGAAATCTGCCTGCACAAACCAGTGTTGCACAGATGGCAACTGCATTAAAGAGAGTCTGAAGAAACATTGTGCATATTTCAATGAGAGATACATTCCAATCATTAATATTGCACAGTCTTATTGGGGCAAAATTTGTGTAGCCTCGTGCTGCTTCTCCAGTGTCCAGCTCATCCAAATGATGTCAATAGTTGTGCAATGCCCAATATTAGTCTCTAGTGAGATTTTTGACATTAGTCTAAATTATAACTGTACCATTCATGCATAGAAGAACCATCTTTTACCAGTGATGAAGACTCAAAAAGGAGCATGTAGATTCACATGTAAATGATCCTCCCTACAAAGTACACCTCAACTACAGCAATCCAGCTAGGATGCTTGGAATCATATCACCAGATAGCTTCAGTTGGTTCCCCTTCAAATGTTAGCGCCTAGAATAACAAGAATAAATTCTGCAAATAAATAAGTGATTCAAAGTTCAAGAAATGAGAAATGAAGAAAGAAATGAAGGAAACTACTTGGCAGAACAAAAAGCATCCAACTGCTGCTTCTGATATGCCACATCTCAGAATTGGTTGGTCACTGCAAGTATAGATGTTCCACCCTCATTGTTCATTTCCATGACTTGAGCATTCAAAGCACATAGGGACTTTTGGCTTGTAGGGTTCTCCAGACTAGAGGCATTCACAGAGTGCACTCATGTCTTTATAAAAATGTCCCTGGCAATTTCCTGCCAGAAGTGCCACTGAACAAGCTTGTATAGTTCAAGCATCTTCTGTATTTGTACCAAGTGAAAGTAGGAGTTGTGGTTTACTGAAACAATGGTAGATCTTGCATATAACATTCCTCAGTACCCTGTGTGGGTTCCTCTGTCCCTTAAAGGAATCTACCACATCCATGTCAACAATGCAGCATGCATTCATTCCCCAGTGGGTGGAAGAGCGCACTTGTATTTTATCCTTTGAGAGTTGCTTCCTAAGGTCAGAGCAATGCAAGAAATTGGATCAGTAATGCCCCTGGTTGCAAAACAGAATAGCACTGAACCAATAGCATTGTTTTCAAATGGGCATTAATGAATTTCACAAAGAGCTTTTTAAAAACAGTATAAGGGAGTCATGCATCAACAATTATACTACTACAAAAAAAGGGCTAATAGATTTCTAGGTTCCAGTTTCAAACTGAAGTTGGTTTTGTTCTTGAGATTGGGTTGAGATTTGACTCATTTCAGTGGGGCATTTACATGCAGCAGAATTAAATTTTCATCCCCTCTCTGATGAATTTAAGCCAAGACTCAGTGGATAAGGCTCAAAAAAGGCTCTCTCATATATTATACAAATTACGTGAACATCACAGCAACTTCTGCTTACAAATGTTATGGAATTAATGTACTATTAAAACATTAAATAGCTTCACAAAATATGCAGTGACCCATTGCAATCCATCCCATTGTTTGCATTGCATACCCGATCTTCTTAGTTAGAAAGGGCAAGTTGGGATCAGAGACCCAATTCACAGATTACTCTGCTTCATGCTCCACAGACTTCACTGAAACAAATAAATAAACAGTTTGGGCTGAGAGTAAATTGCAAATTTGACCCAAACGCACCCTCTGGTCACCTGATAGGACAGATTAAAATCAGGACTGTCACCTCTCTTATATGTTTTATATGCCTGACTGAGTTGACATTTTTAAGTTCACAGCCCTTTGCAGCATCTTTCTGAGATGGAGATATTGTATACAAATTCATAAACCTGCAGGTAAATAAAAAAAATCTGTCTTTTTGTGAAATGTGTTATTACATCTGTACTCTGGTGTTCTCTGTCTCAGTAGAAGCTCTTCAACCCTATAGTTCAATCAAAAGTATTAATCCACCTTTTTCTCTCTAATTCAGATGCTGCTTGACGCATTATATAGTTCAAGTATTTTCTGTATTTATACCAAATGAAAGTGAGGGTTGTGGTTTATTAAAACAATGACATTGTTTGTACAGGAATAAATATGCCGCCACAACCACCTTGATCTTCATTCCAAGTTGACAGCATTGAACAAAAAGGATTAAAATTATGCTCCTGTGGAACACAAGAGCATTGACTCTTAATAAATCAAACAAGAGTTATGTTCAATAATGTTAAGTGCTGCCTGGCATCATCAATTTCAGATGACTGGCAGAATTGGGCAAAATGCCCAGTCAGCTTACCTCATTACCATACCATGGCACTCACCCGTACAGTCCTGAGCAACATAAACTGTTATTCCTTGCAGCTCGGGCTCCACTGCATCTTCCACTGCTCTCCTAACAAAAAGAAGTTAAATAGGTTTAGACATTCACCATCAAATCAATGTTAATCAAACTGGACTGACTTTATTTTTAAAACAGCTCTGAAACAGCTGATTTTTTTTTACTGAGGAAAAGTTTCAGGACAAGTCATCAATATTCAGCACCATTTTGAACAACTTTCTTTTAAATTTAAAACCTTTTTTTTTGCTGTACTTAAAATTAACACTGTTGGGAAGTAAAATGCCTATTCATGCTCCCCAAGTCAGCACAGGCACTCCTGGTTATATCATGGCTACTTGCAAAATCAGTTAAGTATCTGAAGCCCAACCAGCTTCAACTGCTTCATCATTGTTCATCATAAGAATGGCAGATGACTACAGTTTTTAATTCGCTTTGCAATTCCTTAGATAAATAAGCAATCCATACTTTCATGTAGCAAAATCTGGAAAACAGTCAGGCTTGTGCTCATGAAGTGATGCAAAAGTTACTTACCACTAAGGGCCAAACATTGCTCATTTTCAAAAAAAAAGGAGACAAACCTATCCTTGAAATTGAACAATATTTTTTATCATTAGACCCCAGTGTTGACATGCTAAAGAACACCATGATCCTCACATAAATGCCTGGATAATATGTATCGCATGATACAGCTCCTGACTCCTCAAAGCCTTCCCACCATTTATAAAACACAACTGAAGAATGTGATAGAATTCTCTCCATTGCTTGCATGAGAACATCTCTAACAATCAAGAAGCTCAACATCATCCAGGACAAAGCAGCCTGCTTGATTGACACCAATCCTCCAAGTATCCAATTGGTTCTACATAATTGGGTTGTAACAATAGAGTCATAGAATAATACAGCACAGAAACAGGCCCTTCAGCCCAACTGGTCCACACCGACCACAACATCCTCCCTGCTAGTCCCAGTTGCCCGTGTTCGACCCATAACCCTCCAAGCCCCTCTCATCCATGTACCTATCCAAATGCCTCTTAAAATGTTGCAATTGTACCTGCCTCGACTACTTCCTCTGGCAGCTCATTCCAGGTACTCGCTACCCTCTGTGTAAAGAGGTTACCTCTCAGGTCTCTTTTAAATCTCTCCCTTCTTATCTTGTATCTGTGCCCTCTAGTTATGGACTCCCCAACCCTGGGGAAAAAACTATGACTGTCCACTTTATCCAGACCCCTCATCTTATAAACTTCTATGAAGTCACCCCTCATTCTCCTACACTCCAAAGGAATAAAGATCCAGCGTAGCCAACCTCTCCCTATAACTCAGGCCCTCCAGTCCAGGCAGCATCCTCGTAAATCTCTTCTGCACCCTCTCCAGCTTAACAATGTCTTTCCTATAACAGGGTGACCAAAACTGTTCACAGTACTTTAAGTGTGGCCTCACCAATGACTTATAAAACTGCAACATAATGTTCCTACTCCTAAACTCAGTGCCCTGACTGATGAAAGTCAGCATGCTACACATCTTCTTCACCACCCTGTCGAACTGTGCGGCCGCTTTCAGCAAAGTGTACACTTGTATTCCCAGGTCCCTGTATTCCACAACACTCATCAGTGCCCTGCTAGTCACTGTACAAATCCTACCCTGGTTTGAATGTCCAAAATGCATCACCTCATACTTATTTAAATTGAAATCTATATGCCATTCCTCAGCCCATCTCCCAAACTGATCAAGATCTCTTCGCAATTCATTGTAACCTGCTTCACTATCAACAAGACCCCCTAATTTAGTATCATCAGCAAACTTGCTAATTGTACCATGTACATTCATATCCAAATCCTTTGCATAATTAATGAATATCAGAGGTCCCAAAACTGACCCCTAGGACACCCCACTAGTCACAGGCCTCCAATAGGAAAATCGACCTTCAACCATCACCCTTTGCTTCCTATCAGAGCCAATTCTGAATCCACCTCACTAGCTCCTCCTGAATCCCATGTAACCTAACCTTCCAGATCAGCTTGCCATGTGGGACCTCGTCAAAGAGCTTGTCAAAGACAACATCCACTGCCCTAACTTCATCTTTCCCCTTTGTTACCTCTTCAAAAAACTCCAGAAAATTCATCAGACATGACCTCCCATGCACTAAACCATGCTGACTATTCCTGATCAGGCTTTGACTATCCAAGTGATGGTAGATCTTGTCCCTCAGAATTCCCTCCAGTAACTTCCCTAAACTGAAATCAGGCTCACTGGCCTGTAGTTCCCTGGCCTGTCCTTGCTACTCTTCTTGAACAATGGAACATTAGTCACCCTCCAGTCTTCTGGAACTTTGCCAGTGGCTAATGACCAAGTCAATATCTCTACAAGAGTCTCCATGATTTCTTCCCTGGCCTCCCACAAGGTCCAGGGGTGCACTTGGTCAGGTCCTGGGGATTTATCCACCTTGATGCGCTTCAAGGCTGTAAATACCTCCTTCCTTGTAATATGCATATGATCTAAAACCCACTACTTATTACCCTCATTTCTCTGGCAAGCATGATATTCTCCTTAGTAAACACAGAGGAGAGATAGACATTAAAAATCTTGGCCATCTCCTGCAGCTCCACATATAGGCAGCCCTGATGGTCTTCAAGAGGACCTAGTCTCTCACTAGTCACCCTTTTACTGTTAATATAACTGAAGAACCTTTAACCCTGCCTGTCAAATCTATGTCATTCCCCCTTTTTGCCCTTCTGATTTCCCTCTTAAGCCTGGTCTTAAACTTTTTATGTTCATCAAGGGATTCATTTGTATCTAGCTGCCTAAACACGATGCATACTTCCTTCTTTTTCCTGACCAGAGCCTCGATATCTCTTGTAAGCCAGGGTTACCTGAACTTGGTATGTCTACCTTTCACCCTGTTAGGAACATGATACTGCTGGACTCTTGGTATGACCCTTTTAAAAAAACCTCCCACTTGCTAACTGTTCCTTTGTCTTTAAATAGAGTCACTCAGTTGACCCCAGCTAGATCCTGCCTAATGCCCTCAAAGTTAGCCCGGCTCCAGTTCAGGACTTTAGCCTGCGCACCTGTTCTATCTTTTTCCAAACTACTTTAAGACTAAGAATTGTGGTTACTGGACCCAAAGTGCTCCCTAACTGCCACTTCAGTTAACTGGCCCGCCTTGTTCCCTAAGAGGAGATCCAGTATTGCTCTTTCCCGAGTAGGTTCCTCTATAAATTGCGTGAGAAAACTATCTTGGACACACTGCACAAATTTCGCCCAATCCAGGCCCTTTGCACTCTGGGTGGCCCAGTCAATACTGGGAAGATTGAAATCTCTCACTTGCACTACCCTACTGTTCTCATAACTACGTGAAATTTCTCAACACATCTGCTCCTCAAGTTCCTGCTGACTATTGGAGGGTCTACAGTGGCATGCAAAAAACTATTCTGTTACTGTGAATAGTTAAGTAAGTAGAACGTGAACTGATCTCCAAAAGTCAAAGTTAAAGATGAAATATTCTTTTCAACATTTTAAGCAAGATTAGTGTATTATTTTTGTTTTGTACAATTTTGGAGTAAAAAAAAAGGAAAGGAGCACCATGCAAAAGTTTGGGCACCCCAAGAGATTTGAGCTCTGAGATAAGTTTTACCAAGGTCTTAGACCTTCATTAGCTTGTTAGGGCTATGGCTTGTACACAGTCATCATTAGGAAAGGCCAGGTGATGCAAATTTCAAAGCTTTATAAATACCCTGACTCCTCAAAGCTTGTCCCAACAATCAGCAGCCATGGGCTCCTCTAAGCAGCTGCCTTGCACTCTGAAAATTACAATAAATGATGCCCACAAAGCAGGAGAAGGCTATAAGAAGATAGCAAAGCGTTTTCAGGTAGCCATTTCCTCAGTTCGTTATGTAATTAAGAAATGGCAGTTAACAGAAATGGTGGAGGTCAAGTTGAGGTCTGGAAGACCAAGAAAACTTTGAGAGAACTGCTCGTAGGATTGCTTGAAAGGCAAATTTTGACTGCAAAAGACCTTCAGAAAGATTTAGCAGACTCTGG